>NC_085141.1:423209282-423514483 GCF_024139115.2 Armigeres subalbatus
TTTTTATCAATGAAAACCACCATTTCAGCCAGTTTTCATCAGCGCATACTAAAGAACAGCATATCTGCGACTGACTACCGATGACAGATATCTAATTGTACATTTTATTGCACAGAAAATTGATTTTTAAAAAGCACCCGAAAAATATTGATTTTGAAACCATGCGGGGTGAGATGCGCCAGTGGATGGGTTAAAACGCGCATGTGTTTATCGTACTGATTTTCATTTTAATTGCCTACATTAAGGCAATTAACCGAATGTTTCAGCTGTTTCGGTCATACGAAATGAGCATGGGCGTACTGCCCCACACCGACCTCAGAAGTTTGAAGGCCCATCAAATCGTTTTAAGACCAATTTTGACGACGATTTCGTGTGGAACATAAAGAACACGAGTAAGCAGCATGGCTCATGGCTCAATTTTCAATTTATCAATGAATAACAGCGATAGAAAGACTAAATTTCACCGAGCTAGAATTGCATCAAAACACGCAAAAATCATTTTTTCGAGTTTTTCATGTGTAACTAGAGAAAAATCATGAAATATATGTATCCAAGGGCAATATTTTTCATTGATTCATCGTATAGACTATTTAAAATAATCACAATGGGGATATTTAACCTTATTCAGGGGTGGCGCGTTTTAACCCCTATGGGCGTGTTACCCCCACTTCCCCTATTAATTTTTAGATGCCTTTCGCCATACTGATTTCCGAAAGTTAACTCCTAGTGTGCCCCTGTAAGCACGCTCAAAGTAGGCGATTCATTATACCGAATTTGAAATCCAATCATAGTAGGCATGTGAAATATCAGCTCAGCATACAACAAAGCAAATGAGAAATATTTTGAAATTTAATCTCAGTAGGCTTGCTTGGGATGATAGATTTTGCAAAGCGTGACGTAGAAAGCAAATGAAGATCTTCCAATGATCAGTTCATGATGTGTAATAACGCTTTTTAATTTTTACTAGGAAATTTTCTGCGGAAGAGTGAATCGAGTGAAGATTTGTTTGGCTACGACACCCGTGTCTATCAGAGCATTGATTTGTTTCACATGCGTTTCCAGTGGGCAGAAGCGGTTTCGATCCGATATTTGTCTGCGTTTATCCAGTCCAATCTGATGACGTTCAAACCTTCGACTGATGTGTCGTACCAACAAACATATCGGTAGCTGGAAATGCGCTTATTTAGTTGAAAATAGGCTTCTTCAGCTCAAAAAAAAAAAACTTGCAGATTCAGCTTAAATTGTTTGTTGGGGTAAGAGGCCATACCTTTCGCTGTTTCTTGGAAAAAATAATCCCCGCTTGTCGTCGATCCACGGGACGGAGATCCAAAGATCTTCAAGTTCCACGGTAGCTAACGATTATGTCGGATCTTCAATCCAATTATAGCTTAGCTATAGAAGACAATGGGAACTAATAGATGATTTGTTCGTCTTCTTAAACCTTCTGCTTGTCGATGGACATCATGCTTGGTGGTGTTGCGGAGCAATCACAATAACTTTTTGTTCTTGCCTACTGTTTTGCATGGCTTGCAGGCAGCGTGCTTAGAAAACTGACAGTCCTTTATGAAATGCATTGCGCAACACTGCCGGCATGGAGAATGTGGGGACTTACCGGCTGCATTGTGTGTCGAACTGTTGAAGTCAGTTCCTTCTCGATCAACGCCGTGTCCCGCCTCAGATTTGACAGTCGTTGGCACTCCATCTTGATCCGATTCGAGTTGAGCGTCGTGTAGTTACGTTGGTATCTTTCGCTGAGACCACAGATGAAGACTAAACTCTTAAATTAGTTTACTGTGAGCCTGTGCAGCTCGAAACTATTGGCTTCATTTTTCTTGAACGTATAACGAAAAATGCTGCAGCTTATGTACAACGTCCTCGTAATCGAAATAGTGTGGTTGGGATGGCAATAGATTGTTGAGATTTTTCATACACTGGGACAATCCCGCAGCAACAGTCTAACCTTTGCAGCACCGTCTAAACCTCTGCCATCTTGCTTGAATAAAACATCGTACTTGAAAAACCAACGCAACGGTCGAACGTGAGTCCATTTTCCATTTTTAAATAGAACTCTCAGCATCTTTTTGGTACCCGGTGAATTGTTCAATGAAAATAAACAAATGGCTAATTTTTGGGCAATTTCCCGTACCCGAAAACTTCCTACACAGGAATTCGAATCCAGCCACCTTCCAAATGATTTTGCTTTGTAGCCGCACATTCTACCGCACGGCTAAGGAAGGCCCCATTGTGTTTAAATATGGCCTAATTTTTTTCGGTTTTAATCGACGATAGCTATTTTAATGCATTAAAAAAGAAGAATATGCCAAAATCATGCAACTATGCAAAACGTGAGTTGAATCTTGAAAGATCTTTTGGGCCATGAGTCTGGTTGAATGTGACTCGCGTTTGATTTGACTCGTGCAAGAGGTTGAGAATTTCAATTCCACCCAACACTGGTTAAGAATTTACTATCTAATGATAAACAAAAAACACTTAGTCATCTGTTTGAAATGTGACTAAATGTAGGCCAGGGACAAGAACAAGGTCCTATCTCTAATACCCACAAAAAATCCACAGACAGTATCCGGTAAATGACGAATACTTTGCACATATTTAGTGTGATGTTTGCCCATTAAGCTCTCCCAATACAACCAAACGAGCTGTTTCGCAATTGAGGACAGCTGGCTACGAGCAGATATGAATTTGGGAGCTGTTCAGCAGTGGGATCGCGAATAAATTTGGGAAATCCAAATTGTTGCCGTCTTTGTAAAGTGACGCACAACACCTTCTGTTCACTCCTTCAATTCTATCGCATGTCTTATTTACTTCTGCCATCGAATGTCTTATTTACTTCTTATGGTTGTCATTCATCACATTTAATCCAAGCTTATAGAAGATTTTCATCACACTTTTATTTCTCGAATCATCATCCTACCTCACTTGTGCCAGTGTCTTTGTACAATGGTTGACAATCTGTGAAATCCACTCACTGACGTTGATGGCCCAATCAGCCAACCTTTGCTGCCATTCACCTCAAATTGGATGAATTACATTTCTCTGAACACCAAAATTCCGCTCTATGACGCTTTAACTAGTTTTATGTCATCCATCCGACCCTCCCTCCATCGGAATCTGTGGAGTGATTCATGGCTTTGGGGGAATAAAAATGACTTTTACCTTCATCGAACGAAAAAAAAATCGCCGAAAAAACAATCCACAGCCATACTTATGCGTTGTACATCACATCTTTGAGACCCATATCATCCGGATGATGACAGATTGATATCCACTTCCCTTGACCTGATTAAGGTTTGCTGTAACTGAAGCCGGACCGAATGAAAAAAAATCTGGGCCCGTGTAAACTCCAACGCAAAAAAAAACAACACAGCACCGTTCTTTTCACCGTGACTCAAGCACGGACTAGGGGGGAAGAACCAGCTATGATCACTGCACCGGTTATGGTTGCAGTGGATTTGGCATTCTAAAATTCGTATAATCAAGGATGAGGAGTACATATGATCGGATCGAGTTTTTTTCTATCAGATTGACGAAATTTACTTTTGAACTTTTGTACTTTTGAAAAAAATAGAGAGGTTATCAAATTTATTCAATTCTTACAGAAGAATTGCAATAAAATGCCAAGCAAAGTAGAATACGTTCTGCTTATTTATAATGGCTCTGTTGCTAAGGTCTGCGCGTTGGAAAACATTAATAAGTCAGTAGAGAATATTAATAAAATCATTGATCATTGATCACAGCTGATGCACGCACCCTAGCTGGGGGTGGGATGGAAGCAGTCTGGTTCTCGTGTGAGAGTCGTTTGGGACGGTTAGTAAAGCTGGCTGATGATGCTGCCTTCGCACGAAACAAGATTATATAAATATTAACACTTATGAAATATAAAAGCACTTGTTTCGCCAGTTCAGCTCGGTTCAGAGCGCGCAAAAGGCGCCCTTCACCATTGTCGTCTTTCTTACAGCCAGCTCAGATGCCATGTGCGACCCAAGAGGTTCGCCTGTCTCTTCGGGTGGGGGTGGGAATTTTCCGTGCTTCATATATTTATCATTGTCGTTTTTGCTTCACGGTACCGCGCTGCCTTTTTTCTATTCTTCGCTCCATCGTCGTCCAACCGACTAGGAGGTGGTCAAACACAACAAACTCGGGTCGGAATGTGTGTGTTCGATACGGACAGTAGTCCATCGGGGGACGGCAAGCACGGACTCTACACTGAAACAAGATGCAATAGAAGGAGAATGACCGCACTGACAACGAACCGTGAAGAACACAATGTGCATGGTGTTAGATTTTTCCCACGTCCAACACAAACACACACACTCCACCTCACGAACAGAAGGAGCCGAGATGTGATGGCAGAGTAGCGGCGACTCCAGTTCACCTTCTTGAATACCACCGTCGTCGTCCACCCACTGCTGACTGGCTGTTCCGTTGCGCTGGTATGGCATTATTAGTCCACCCTCGCCGTCAGCATTGGCGTGCATAAGAAGGGCTTTTTCTAGATCTACGGTTGGCTTTTCTAAGTTATATTAATTAATATTTTGACGAGCAACACTGTTCGGCTGTTTGATATTATTGAGTTTGAAGAAATGGAACAAATGGTCAAACCAAAGGCTACCATTTACATATAAAAATAGCATTAGCTCATGTAATATAAAAACATGACTGGGAGAACTCAACCAATTTTGGAATTTTGGAGAACTTAAGTATTCTGTCAGAGTAAGAGAGCTTCGAATCAACATCAACATGATATCATTTCACTATTCAAATATAAGGATAAATATATGTTTTGTGCCTTTTCACAGATTGCAATGAGAATAACCTTTTGCTCAGAGAAAAATAATTATGTGATGTCGACGAATTCTTCACATTCACTATTCATAAAGCAGGATTTCTATCCAGTCGGGAAAAGTGAACAGAAGCGGAGAGTTGGATACTGTCGAAAAAAACAGTAAAAGATGCGGGAAATAATCCAACCAAACGGAAATGTGAATTATTCATCAAGCCACAATTATTCGTATCCAAAGTTACGATTTCTTCAATAATGTCTTGAGTAACTATGGTTGGAAAGTTATATGTCTGACAATAATGTGATGACTAAAAAACTTAGAAATTTTCCATAAACAAGGACATAAGCAATAAACAAATATAAAATTTCCTTAAAAATGCAAAGTACCCATAAACAGTTAAGATTTTTCCACAAAACAAAAATAAATTAGCACTTTTGATAAAAAATTTCCATGAAAAAATGTCACCATGTTATATTAAAAAAAAAGAGATCGTGTTTAATTCTGACGCATATCTCAATGTGTTCGTTGATTCTCTAAA
This sequence comes from Armigeres subalbatus, assembly GCF_024139115.2. Taxonomy (NCBI): domain Eukaryota; kingdom Metazoa; phylum Arthropoda; class Insecta; order Diptera; family Culicidae; genus Armigeres; species Armigeres subalbatus. The sequence goes on from NC_085141.1 coordinate 423,214,623, forward strand.
AAAATAATAAAACATTTATCTTTTTCCAAAATTTAAAAAATTTTACTAAATTTTTGCCCATTTTAACGTTTTGCCTTCATCGTATACTAAGACTCAGCTCGACGAATTGAGGTGATGTCTGTTTGTGTGTATGTATGTATGTGTGTGTATGTGTGTATGTGTACAACATTTTGTAGACACACTTATTGGAACTTAGCATTGGCCGAATTACTCGCAACAAGTTTCATTCGACTGAGAATCCTGTCCCATTGTTTACTATTGAAAATTGGCCAGATTGGACTACGGGATCAGAAGTTATGGCCAAAATACTATTTTCTATGCGCAAAACACGCCAAAAACCACTAACTCATATTTTTTAGAATTTTATTGCTGGAGAAAGGCACCAACACCACTAGGTGGATTAATCAGGGTTTTTTAATTTTTTTTTTCAAATTCTTCAGCAGTAAAAAGCAAAAGAAAATAATTTTAAACTTTTAGTGGAATGTCTTCGCGCATCATATTACGAGCTCGTACTATCCCATTGAATTCCTCCACTTGATACACGCAAAAAAAAGCGTTCATGAAGTAGTGAATTAACAAGTTCGCGGTGTATTTTATCGGGAACAACAACCACGGATTCGGGAACAACAGTCACGTTTTCTGAAACGTTCTGGAAAACGTGACTGGTGCTCCCGAATTGGTGAATTAAATTACGGTGTATTTTTGTTGGTTCACTAATGTAGGAACGCTTTTTTTGCGTGTACGTATTTCGATCTCAACAGTAAAGCCGTATTCATTGTCTCGTACTTAACTCGAATTGAGTACTTGACGAAGTCGAGTCAAGTACGAGACACTGAAGACGGCCTTACTGTTGAAGTCGAAATACGTAATCTGTTAAAATTACAATTAGATAGTACGAGATTTTATTTATTGAGCAGCTACTTAGTCTTACAATTTCACAACTAATTTATTATTTTCTCGTTTCCATACGGGGATTTTATCTTTTTCAAGGAAAAAATATTTCTGTTACTTATCGTTGACGTATGTTTTGTCTAGCAACCCTATAACCAGAGACCGGCGGAGTGAAAAATTGTCGAAATGGCAACGTATGAAAATATGCATGAAATCGTGAAAATAATTCTGGCATCACTTGAACTTTTTGCTTGCCTCTTATGGATGCAAAATGTAAACAAGTCGAATTAGAACCGCTTTTGACGGTTCGATTGGAAACAAGATGGCGTCTTCGCCGATCTCTTAGTCTAGTATTTCTAGTTTAGTCCAACAGTCTTGACATGTTTATGGGCCAGACACAATGCATACGTTTGCGTGCGTTTTGGCAGTTTTGGCCTACTTAGGTTATTCCTATTGGTGGTGGTAACAGGAACATTAATGAAAAACAATTCTTTGGATGTCGTTTGAAGCATTGTAAGACAAAATTTATTAAATTAAGAATTCCGAAGGCAAGCTATTTGGAAGAACTTTACACACAGTAGGATAAAGATAAAGATAAAGTCATTCGGCACATCACTGAACATGCCGTTTGGCCGAAATTGTCATTTGGCAGAATGGACATTCTCGGAAGAACGCTCATTCCGACCAACGACATATGCAGCCAAACGACCATTTCCGCCAAATGATCTTTTAGGGAAACAACTTTTTCGGCCAAATTACTACCTCAGGCATATGTCCCTTTTGGCCGTAATAGACATCGGATAGAATACTGTCGCCTTAACGTGATATTCGGCAAAGTGGTATTCAAATTAAGTACTTTCCGCCGAATGACTTTCCAGCAAACGATTGGAAGGATCATTTAGTCGAAAGCCAGAAGGTCGATCAAACCATTACGTCAAAACCCATGTGATCGAATATGCCATTTGACGAAAATATAAATGGTCAATTGACCTTTTCGACAGAACGACCATTTTGGCCAAACAATCTTTTTGAGAAAAAGGCCGTTCGGCCAAATTACCAGTTTCTTTCGGCAGTATGTAGCTTTCGGTGAAATGACATTGTCGACAACCGTTTAATTCGATCAAATGGAATACGACAAGATGAATTTTAAGCCGGTTCACGGGTCGTGAATCACGGCGACAAACCTTTATAACAAAAAAATGAGCATCGCTCAAAGTTTCACTACGTGGAAATTTATCTTTTCAGCTTTTATTTCGTGACTATTAAAAAAAACTACCGAGAGGCCCAGAACATTTTTTTTCTCTCTGAAACGGAACTTTTTAGTTAGAAAACCATCGATTATTTAACGCGACATTCCTGAATTTTTCTTCCAATCCTCATATGAAAAAGGAAGAATCGATTGTTACCAAATTATGGTCTAAATAGCTTCTTTATTGGAGCTCAAGCGTTAAAGAGCATAACGAAGCCGAACTCGATCAATTTATGTTATGTGTGTATGTATGTGTGTGTGTATCTTCAATCTAACCCCCACTGTCCGGCAGTGATATTATGGAAGAAAGCTGTCTTTAATAAAATCAGCTTTAGCCCGGGAGTTAGAAGGTGTTGGCTCTACTGCAGCTCCAATGACCCATTTCAGACTGCCTGGTAACTCACGTCCAGTCCGAGGTCACTTTCGCTTGCAATAAGCCCCGCCTGTTTATGCTACCATTATCAATTGGATAATGGATCCATAAACAAACTTCCGGATTTTTAAATCCAGCGCGTATTTAGTTTTGGAATCATATAAAACCATATTGAAACAATCTCACCTATAGATAGTGGAATATATAGATGAGCGAAGATAAATCCTCTGTCTCCAAAGGAACTGTCAAACGTGTCTCCAATCGAGCATGACGTCACGATTTCAATGGAAATGTTAAGGGCTGTGACGTCATATGCACGTGTGCACGGTCAAAAAAATCAACTCAGCCATGCTTTCGCTCATCTATAAATTCTACTATCTATAATCTCACCAAATTGACCGAATTCCGGATAAATGAACTGAGAAATAAAAGACCACAATTAGTGTGCACTAAAAAATCACTACTCTTCCAGCGCTATTCCGAGCAATTCGTTGTTGATCCATATTTTCCTGGTATCCAGCTTTCCACGTTCGCCATAATGGCGGCTGCTATAAACATTTCTGACAGTAACTGCTTCCGACGCCAACCAAACGCCAACCTGTATTCGACGCCCTCGTATCTAGGCAACTATTTTACGTTGTTTATTGATATTTCAGAACAAATCTATTTATACAGACGAAAGCTAAAAACTTTTTTCCATTCTCTGAACATTTGTAATTAATTGTATTTGTATTTTCAGGTTTTGATGTCAAAAGGTTATACATTCAAAATGGAGGCCACTATTTGTATAAATAAAAATACTACTTGAGGCATATGATTGGATTAGGACAGGTTTCGAAGGCAAAGATATGTCTCTTACAGTGATGTTCTGGCCCGAATCCTGTATCCTCCATGGTATTCCACCATAGCTATAATCGCCGATATAATTTCTGTATATTCTTCATCATGTTGAAACTGGAAAGAGGGAATAGACAAATTGGATATTTGTTGCAATCCGGGCGTTAAACCTAACTTTGCTAGTGGTGCGTAAATTTAATTAAGCGAAGCAGTATGAAACGCACCACAAGTTAGGTTTATCGTGCGGATTGCGATAGAAGTCCTGCGCAAGTTTCCTATTCCGATTTGATTGAGTATATATGATCTATATGATAGGGTAATATATACATTGATACTGCATTTGACTATGCACTATGACTATGAAATAACAGATTCTTTGATAATAAAGGCTCATATATTGGGTAAAGAGGTAATAATTATTTAACAGTTGAGCTAAATTCAGAATCAAGTGGGAATATTTCCAAAATATCTGGTTTATTAACTTCAACATATTCACTACACCTCACTCACTTCGCTGTTACAAACTTCAGGAATTCGTAGCGAATATTACGCTGCGATCAATCAATTTCCCAAACACGTTCTGTGGTGCTATGCAAGAACTCAAGTAGCATTGGCTTGTGCTTGCAAATAGAAATGTGAAAGCTCTATCTTTGCTGGAGAGTGTACAGTAAATTACGAAATTATAGTTCTGTAAGTTACAGTTATAGCTATGGGTTGTATTCAACCGTCTGCCTTCGAGACCTGTTCCCTCATTCAGAATGAGCTCTGTTCACGGATTCCAATCATTTGTCATGTACGCCCAAGTAGTATTTAATCTATGCAATTAGTGCTGCTCAAGACCTTCATCCTTTAATTTGTAACCTTTTAGCATCAAAACCTGCAAATATAAATACAATTAATTATAAATGTTCAGAGAATGTAAAAAAGTTTTCAATTTCGATTGTATAAATAGTTTTGTTTTGAAATATCAATAAACAACGTAAAATAGTTGCCTAGATACGATAGCGTCGAATACAGGTTGGCGTCGGAAGCAGTTACTGTCAGAAATGTTTATAGCAGCCGCCATTATGGCGAGCGTGGAAAGCTGGATTATCATAGATATAATTATCAAGATGTTGGGGTCAGTGCAAATTACTACTCATTTTATGGTTCCAATGTACTAAGCTCGTCAGTACCCAGCGGTACCCAGTAAAACTAAGCAATCGTTCGATTTGAATTTGAATTTGTTCTAATTTTCTACCGTTGTCATGGGTATGATTGCATTTGTTTGTTTATCGTTTTCCTGTCGATGTCGGTGATGAATTTGGGAATACAATGAAGATATCGTATTATATTATTTGTTTCTAAATTTATTAAATACTCTTTATACTTTTAGGTCGATTTATCATGAAAAGACTTTCTGCTCCGACAAGATTCCGTCCATTATCAGAGTATCTGCGGATGCAAGCTATGCATGTCTGTATAGACAAGTCGTACACGAACTCCCAATGAACATCACCGATCGTCCCTAGACCCGTATTTTGTTTTCGTAAAACCGTCTTACTTCGACGGAAATTGGTCAGATGTAGTCAATTACGATATAGCTGACCAGTTGCAATCCGGGAGAGAAAAGTGGTTGAGATAGTGGACGTATTGCGTGTACAGTTTGAATAATTGAAACGACCTTTCCCGTACAACATCCCGAATTCGAGGAATATATTTAAGAGGGAGTTGGATGAAAGGATACTTCAGGTCAAGTACACCCACGCGGGCCGTTGAAGCAAGTTTCAGTGCGGCGTATAGGCGCAAAACTTCAGTTTGGTTCAGCACAAGCGTGACTTGTACAGACAGCTTGTCTTCTCCAATAAACTTTGCTAGTTTATTGGCGGATATTTGTTTTTTTACATGATAGTCATTTCATTTAAAAAGTTGCCCGCATCATCTTCCAGATTTGGATTTCTGCTGCTTTCAATACTTCATGTTTTGGTTCCTTTCCTACTTTGAAACTTATTTAATTTTGAGATTGGCAGTTAGCCCATACATTTTCTGTTAAATTTTCCGTTTCCGTCACCGTTCATTGAATTGCGTTTGAGACTATATTTTTAATCTTCCTGGGATGCTTTACAGAAGCCATACAAGAATATATTACATTCGAAGTGAAACAACAACAACTATTCAGGTCCTGCCGATATAACTTGAGATTCCATCAGATGGTTAGCCATATCCATTCGAATGAATTCTGAAAATTAGAATAGAATCAAATGATGTTCATCGATGATAAGAAAATGCCTTCAAAATAAATCATGAAAATACTTTTTCCTGGAAAAATCAAGATTAAAATCCATTATCAAACTCGTGTAAAAAACCTAAGGTTTTTTTACATGCAGCAATCTTCCTATTCGAACCAGGTTGGCGGAATGACTTTCATATTTATCAGAATATCACAGTAAAGGATTTGCAAGCAACTGAAAAGTGCACATTGACTAAATTCACGGAATACATATATGGAACCTTATTCAGGCCATCTTTAGATACTATTAATAAATAATTATTTGCATAACTTATAAACACTCTTTTTTTAATACAGAATACCGAACGATGGGTGCTGAGAGCTTGCTTGGGAGTGCCACCTATGCACGAGCGATCACCTATTTGTGTAGCCCCAAATGACCGCGAACTGTTATGACAGCAGCTCTCCGTGGGTGCGTGTGCACGCCACGGAGGTCTGACCAGAAGAGGCCGAGTCATGGCTTGCTGCGCACTGATCGACACGCTGAGGTGTTAATGTATAATCGCACGCTGATGGTGACTTACTCAAACCCCACATTTCCCTTCTTCTCTCATTAAAAAAGGGAAAAAAAATCCTCTAGCATAGAACGCAATGATTTTTTTTTTTGACGTAGAGATACGTCTGACTTTACACTTTACGATTGTAAAAACTCGAAAAACGTCATGAAAATATGATAGACTTTGATCGTTAATATCTTAGCCGTTTCCGGTGGATTTTCAATTTTCTTGGACCATTCGATCAAGGAAGAGTCAACGCTTCATACCCGATGTACACTGAAGTCGTGTTTTTACGCGGTTTTTTTAACCACGAATCGCTTTTTTATGCGATTTTATTTCACTTGAATTTTGGGATTTAGGCAGTTTTTTTTACGTTGTTTTAATTTACGCGGCTTATATCCTCCGCGTGAAAACCAACTCCAGTGTTACAATATTTACATGTATGATTCTTTACTTTTGAAAACATGCTAACAGTTTAGCAATCGGCTCCGGCGAATCAGTCAATCTCGTAAGTGCATCGCAAGCTTCTTCTTGCATAGCACTACATTCCAACTGAAACTTGGCCTGCTTTTCAACTTAACAATCTATTAGCATTTCTTTAGATACTAATTGAAAGCTTTCTATGCCTGCCTTTGCATCTTTACCATCTTGTGTCGCAAAGTCAATGGATACACTATGTCGAGAATGTTTCCCATCCGAAAACAGCCATCTCTGGATTCTGCGCCATTGTTCGTAAGGCTGACTGAAAACCTCTAGCCAGCATAGACGTCAAGTTATTGCAACTTAGAGGGCTTTCAACCGATGCAGTTCGTTTCTGCTAAATTACACGCGCGTTTTCTCTTGAAAGCTTGGGACGTTTGACGACAGCTTCTCGCTTACGTCTATTGTTGCCAGTTCTGGTAAACTTTTTTCGGCTCGTTTTTGCTGATTGCTAGGTGTCTGTCGGAGTAAACGCAAAGTCTGACGCAACTCATTTGAAGGAATAATAATTATTATAATTGTTATCAATAAACTCTCAAACTTTTTTTTGTCGCGTCGTGTTGCATCGCGTCAACTCTGACTTCCTCCATAGGATGACCAGACCAACAAACGCCGTTGACAGCCTAGCTTTTACGATGGGCTTTTCTGTAATGAGGCACCGAGCGTTAAGACTGACATAGTGCTTAGTCTCGGTCCCAGTTTGCGTCGGTTGCAGCGGTACTCTCATTCTCACACGATAATTATTGGAATTATCATTTGATAACTTTTCAGGTGTGAAAAGTAAGCGATTTGTTATCGGCGATAACTTTTCAAATTTTGGAATTGATTATCATTCAGATGTAAACCTAACTAATACCAATGTAATGTCAACAATGAAGTTCAATTGGATGTTTGGCATTGTGTTTTGGTGTCATGTGGGAAAATAAATTCAAAAGTCGTATTAATCAATGCTTCGAATCGAGATACAATTATCGAACAATACTTACTCTCTAACAAGTTTTTATCGATTGATAATTTGGATATGTGTTCGCTTGAGAGTGTTGTTCAACCTCGATTATTTGAAAATTTTATTTTCATCACCCTTTTCTCGTCAGTCTCCTAGACGCGCCTTGTGGTATTGCAAACCACAAACCTTTTCCCAGCGATCTCCCGCGCTTTGTGATTTTTTAAACCACAATCCATTTTCTAGCGATCTTCCAGACGCGCTTTGTGATTTTCCAAACCACAATCCATTTTCCAGCGGTCTTCCAGACACGCTTTGTGATTTTCTAAACCACAATCCATTTTCCAGCGGTCTTCCAGACGCGCTTTGTGATATTCTAAACCACAATCCATTTTCCAGCGGTCTTCCAGACACGCTTTGTGATTTTCCAAACCACAATCCATTTTCCAGCGGTCTTCCAGACGCGCTTTGTGATTTTCCAAACCACAATCCATTTTCCAGCGGTCTTCCAGACACGCTTTGTGATTTTCTAAACCACAATCCATTTTCCAGCGGTCTTCCAGACGCGCTTTGTGATTTTCCAAACCACAATCCATTTTCCAGCGGTCTTCCAGACACGCTTTGTGATTTTCTAAACCACAATCCATTTTCCAGCGGTCTTCCAGACGCGCTTTGTGATTTTCCAAACCACAATCCATTTTCCAGCGGTCTTCCAGACACGCTTTGTGATTTTCTAAACCACAATCCATTTTCCAGCGGTCTTCCAGACGCGCTTTGTGATTTTCAAACCACAATCCATTTTCCAGCGGTCTTCCAGACGCGCTTTGTGATTTTCAAACCACAATCCATTTTCCAGCGGTCTTCCAGACACGCTTTGTGATTTTCCAAACCACAATCCATTTTCCAGCGGTCTTCCAGACGCGCTTTGTGATTTTCCAAACCACAATCCATTTTCCAGCGGTCTTCCAGACACGCTTTGTGATTTTCTAAACCACAATCCATTTTCCAGCGGTCTTCCAGACGCGCTTTGTGATTTTCCAAACCACAATCCATTTTCCAGCGGTCTTCCAGACGCGCTTTGTGATTTTCCAAACCACAATCTATTTTCCAGCGGTCTTCCAGACGCGCTTTGTGATTTTCCAAACCACAATCCATTTTCCAGCGGTCTTCCAGACGCGCTTTGTGATTTTCCAAACCACAATCCATTTTCCAGCGGTCTTCCAGACGCGCTTTGTGATTTTCCAAACCACAATCCATTTTCCAGCGGTCTTCCAGACGCGCTTTGTGATTTTCCAAACCACAATCCATTTTCCAGCGGTCTTCCAGACACGCTTTGTGATTTTCTAAACCACAATCCATTTTCCAGCGGTCTTCCAGACGCGCTTTGTGATTTTCCAAACCACAATCCATTTTCCAGCGGTCTTCCAGACACGCTTTGTGATTTTCCAAACCACAATCCATTTTCCAGCGGTCTTCCAGACGCGCTTTGTGATTTTCCAAACCACAATCCATTTTCCAGCGGTCTTCCAGACACGCTTTGTGATTTTCTAAACCACAATCCATTTTCCAGCGGTCTTCCAGACGCGCTTTGTGATTTTCCAAACCACAATCCATTTTCCAGCGGTCTTCCAGACGCGCTTTGTGATTTTCCAAACCACAATCCATTTTCCAGCGGTCATCCAGACGCGCTTTGTGATTTTCAAAACCATAATACATTTTCCAGCAGTCTTCCAGACACGCTTTGTGATTTTCCAAACCACAATCCATTTTACAGGTCTTCCAGACATACTTTGTGATTTTCCAAACCACTATCCATTTTCCAGCGGTCTTCCAGACGCGCTTTGTGATTTTCCAAACCACAATCCATTTTCCAGCGGTCTTCCAGACACGCTTTGTGATTGTCCAAATCACAATCCATTTAGCAACACTCTTCCAGTCGCGCTTTGTAGCAATACAAACCCATTTTATGGTGTTTTTTTTAATCATCAAATATTTTAACACATTATCACATAAACAAATTGAATTCAACTCACCTTTTGAAATAAGCGTCAGGATCCAACAAATAACCCGGCAGGATCGCCAAAATGTGTAGCCCCAAATGACCGCGAACTGTTATGACAGCAGCTCTCCGTGGGTGCGTGTGCACGCCACGGAGGTATGACCAGAAGAGGCCGAGTCATGGCTTGCTGCGCACTGATCGACACGCTGAGGTGTTAATGTATAATCGCACGCTGATGGTGACTTACTCAAACCCCACACTATTGATAGCAGCATTTCTGTTGTGCAGCTTCATTGCTGTAATATTTTGGTTTTGTTAAATCACCCTTAATATATTATTTATAATTCATTATTACTTACATTCTAGTATTATAATTGAGCCAGCCTCGGGCTGCAAGTCTCTTAAATAAAGACAAAAAAAAAGTATTATAATTTAGCGGACCTTTTTTCCCAACATATTTTTCACTATAATATTCTACAACTTTTCCGTGTTGCCAGTTTCACCAATCAACCAATAAACTTTCTTAACAATAGGAATAAAAGGCGCAGGATAAGCTGTTTTATGTCTTTACTGAAAATAACACAATAATAAATGAATTCATAACACACATTATGACTACATCCTAAACAAAAGAATAATGCTCGCTAAGTTACTTCAGTCATCTTCTATAAATATTACCTGATCTTAAACAGATAATTTTCTTTGACAGATTTTGGCCCTACACCCTAAGAATTCATAAAAAATGACATAGAATTAAAAAAAATATATAATCATTCAATGGGTATTTCTCAGATTGTCTGTGGTTTGTAGATCTATGAAAACTTATAACATTTACAGAAGAGCTTTTGAAAAATTAAAGATTCAAAATCTAAATTCTTTTAATGATAGACCCATAGTATGAAAACTTGATAATGCATTAAAAGAAGTCCTGAACGAACGAACTAAGAACACATTTTTCAGATCAACTTACATATCATTATAAAATAGATTAATGAAACCTGGTCTCATTATTATAAATTCCATATTTGTATAATGATAAATTGCTTTAGATCTTGGTAGCCTTTTAAACAATCATTGAAAGTGAATAATATTAAAATCACTATTCATCTGTGAATTTAAGTAAATTTCGGAGTTTGGAATATATCCTTTTATGGTTTTGAAAATTCCTTGTAATAGCTTAAATGTATAAATTACCGGTCATTGATATCTGTAAGGAAGTGCATTTGGAGCAGCTACTGAGGGACTTATCCAAGGGACTCAGAAACCGCCGGCACGCCGTGAACAGTCCAACGTGCTACAATGGAATTAAATTTGCGTACTGCCAGAAAAAAGACGCTCTAAGCTTTAGATGCTTAGGCCTTTTTGGGACCTAATAAATCAACATTTTCACATCAACAGAGTCATTTTGGGAAGCAAAATGTGCGCAGAGTACTCGTGCTCCATATCCAATTATAGCTTATCATTGCTCCTTCGCATTATATATCTGAAAAAATAAATAAATGGTCAATGAGAAAGAAATGTATAGAATTAGACGAATAAATCTTTTTGCCAAAATTCCACGGAGGCGCATATCCGCTTCCAGCTTATTATTGTTTGGTGAAAAATAATATTCGACAATGTTGCCATGACGGCAGGGCTAAACTTTGTTCTAATATGGGGTCGTCAATAACTTACGTACTGATTCGTAATGACATTTCTGGGTACCGAGGATTGCCCATATCTTGCAAAACTGGAACCATCATCACATTCAAACATATTTTCACCAAATACATCCGCGTATACAAACTACACAAACGATTTTACGCGCTTTAATAAGAATACAGTTGAGTAATTGTCATCAGATCTACAACTTCAGATAACTTAAACTTTTCTCTTCTAGTACATATACAAAATATATACATCAGCCGAATCTATTTCTTGCGGAAACGAACAAAAACGTAACAGCTAATTTAAAAGCAACCATCCGCATGGCTTGCTTGCTGCGATCCTCAACTCGATCAATTTATGTTATCCCCTGAAAATAGCAAAGAAGGCTTGGATGTAAACAAATGTTTGCTGTATTTTGTTCTAGAAATTATAGCGCTGCGATGCGTAGTTAATGAGAACAAGTGATTCAACCAAAAAGCAAATTAATTTTACTACAAATAATGTGGCTCTTTCGAACAGCTGCTTAGTTTTCGCCCCATTTTTATAACAAATAATAACACGCCAGTTTTCTATGATATTGCAATGCGTAAGTTTGGAGAAATACCCATTAAATAGGATTATTTTCACCAGATATTCATTACCAATTAAAAATTCAGTTCATTTCGGGTGGCATTATTGCTATTGGCAATCACTTTCAATAACGTTTAATTATTTGGTCAAGACAAATACCACCAACAAAATCTGGACGATAAGAACCAGGGTAGTTTTGTGAAGGAATTTCAAAAGTTTGGATTTTTAGTCAGAAAAACCATACTGAAGGGATAAATCTAATGAAAACAAAATTGTCCAAGTTCAGAATAGTTAACCATTAAACGAAAATGAATTTCCTTCTGAACGATACTTATTTTCATGAGTCTTGGTTCAATCAGCAGAGAGATCGATGAGCTTCACTTTTGTTCACCTATCTAGGGGAAAGTATCTAGATGAACAATGATTAGAACCGTAATTTCAAAAAGCTTTACCAATGATTAAGCCCCGCTAATATTTGTCAAAGTTAAATAAAAAATGTGTTCCTTACTTTCAAAACCAAAAAAGACACATAGGAATGCCGAGAAAATCTCTAAGCTAAAAATTTCCTAGACCGAATCGGGGATATAACTCAGCCACCTCCAGCATAGTCTTGACATGCTCATCTCAAAAGTAGGTAAAAAAGGTTTGATAATATCATCCTTGGAAATGTGATAAAAATCGTCAGGCGATAAAAAATCGTCAAAAATACTTAAGTCGGAATTCCATTATTTTTCGAGCTCAAGCAATCAATTTGCTCATTCTCATGTATCTGGATAAATCTCTACGAATTTTGCTAATTTTAATTTGAATCCAAAAATTGTAAGAAAACAAGAGATCATGGTTTATGTTTATGTTTATGTTTATGTTTATGTTTATGTTTATGTTTATGTTTATGTTTATGTTTATGTTTATGTTTATGTTTATGTTTATGTTTATGTTTATGTTTATGTTTATGTTTATGTTTATGTTTATGTTTATGTTTATGTTTATGTTTATGTTTATGTTTATGTTTATGTTTATGTTTATGTTTATGTTTATGTTTATGTTTATGTTTATGTTTATGTTCATGTTCATGTTTATGTTTATGTTTATGTTTATGTTTATGTTTATGTTTATGTTTATGTTTATGTTTATGTTTATGTTTATGTTTATGTTTATGTTTATGTTTATGTTTATGTTTATGTTTATGTTTATGTTTATGTTTATGTTTATGTTTATGTTTATGTTTATGTTTATGTTTATGTTTATGTTTATGTTTATGTTTATGTTTATGTTTATGTTTATGTTTATGTTTATGTTTATGTTTATGTTTATTATTGTAATGAACGAAAACCTTGAAGCAAAATTAAAAAGAATTCAAATTTCAAATAATTAAAACGAGATTCAAGAGTTTCAATTACCCGAATCATTCCAAAATCGATTTAAGAAAACAAAATAGCGGTTTTGAGCAAATATTATTTCTGAAGCAAATCAAAAAGAGCTTGAGCTTGGGCTTGATTGACTGCTCGTAGTTGCTACTCCATTATGACCAGACCAGCTGTTCTGGCACAGAGAACCAACAGATGTTTGCTCGGGACTAGCACTCATCTTCAATGTACAAGTACTGGTGATCTCATTTGTTAGGTCATACTGGCGCCTGCCACTTCAGAATGCAAATCAATTTAGGGAAGAGGGAGGAAATGATGATGTAATCACTCACCCAATGCAAGCCGAATATACCTCTGCACTTGCCACGAGATCATACGGAATTTATTGGAATTTTTGGGTTAGGTTCGAGAGGCAGAGGTTCGTCTTGGTTAACGAACCAATGTTATAGGATAGAAGAAAGCAACTGATGGAATTTCTAATTGGATGTAGAAACGAGCTTTTTTTAGTTTATTTCCAATTCTAGCAACTACTGCTAGAATAGTCAAGTTGAAAGTAGGATGGAAATATAATCGGATTGGGAGACCATTTCCAAGTTCTATCAATTGCTAGAACACGAGAAATATAGAGAAAGATACAAAGTAGGAGAATGGAACGGACCTGGGATTGAACCCACGACCTCCTACGTATGAGGCAGAAGAAGCAGCCATATGACTATCAAGCCCGTTTATTTCTGAAGCAATTCAAAAAGAATCGAAAATTGTTTTCTTCAAAACTCTAAAGTTATTGCTAAAAGGACATTTGAGATTAATCCTGTCTTCGAATACAGAGGGAAAATAATCCCACGAGCCTTCAAAAGTAATGGAGGACCATTTGTTGTTTCATCCTCTTTCTACTGGGTGGATCCTAAACTGCCGCTATCTGAAAAGTGATGTTTTAACCATTTTCTGAATATGGTGTTAACGAGTAGTACTCATCGTGCTCTTTAACAGAAAAATGGAAAACTAATATGTTGTTTTTGGCGCATACGTCACTTTTTCAGATTACGGCACTAAAGCCTTCTTATCATCCTTCTAACAAACATGAAAACAGATAATTATCTTTTTAATTTTTTTATTATTATTTATGAGTTTTGAGATTTTGATTACAGTCAAACCTCCATGAATCGATGTTCTATGACTCGATATCGACTCATGGAAGCAAATTATTCCATATCAAAAAATATTTTCTGGGTTACTGTGATGGTCCCTACAAAGAGCTTTCCAAAGATTTCCTATTCCACATCTCGATATTTCCATGAGTCGATGGTCCCTTCAATATCGGCTCATGGAGGTTTAACTGTATTTCCCACCATTATTAGTAGTGAATAAGAATTTCAATGGAAACTTGGTTTTTGGTTTTACAACATCTGTAAGTGCTGTATGAAATCTAACAGCTTATATGAATCCGGCTGAATTATATGAATTCTTTGAAACTCGAGCTTTTTTCAGATTGAGTGCAAACATCCAACTCAGTAAAACAAACAAACTAAGCTTCCATGAAAATACGGATTTTCCTGAATTCAATTCAGTTTTATACAACAAACGCGCTGAATAAAATCCAACTACAACACGGTCCATTCTTTGATTTTAAGTGAGAATGTTTTCTTCTTCTTATAATTTGCATTACATCCTCCATTGGGACATTGCCGCCCCGTAGCTTAGTGTTCATTCCAGTTATTAACTGCGAGGTTTCTAAGCCATGGAACCATTTTTGCAGTCGTATAAATATCATGAGGCTAACACGGTGATACTTTTATGCCCAGGGAAATCGAGACATTTTCCAATCTGGACCGGCACTGGGATTCGAACCCGGCCACCCTCAGTATGGTCTTGCTTTGTAGCCGCGCGTCTCACCGCTAGGCTAAGGAGTGTCTCCTAAGTGAGAATGTGTTATATTTATTTTTCAATGCGGCGACCTCCTTTAGGTAGCGCAGTAAATATCAAATGTTATTAGTGTGTTACAATATTTGCATTATTCTCCCGAAACCGCTAGTGATTTCTTCATGAGCCGTAATAGCTGTAGAGAAATAAAGTTTGCTTTTCCTGCAAGCAAAAACGATCCATCGAGATATTCCGCATACGAAAGAGGTAGAAGTGAAAAGCTCTGATTTATTTCATTTTATCGTATCGCATTTATTCATTATGGAAACTAATGAAACTGAGGGTCACTATCTTCAATGATCGTTTTTCCATTTGAAAAAGCAGAATTGGCATAGGAGATGGTTTTTGTCCCTACTTTTGTACTTCAATTATTAAAATGTTGTGTTTTCGTTGGTTTATAGAAAACTCTTAGTTTTTTTTCGTTCGTTTTTTTCTACTATTAGATCTTGGAGGAAACGATTAAGTCTAGTCAAGTACGAGACACTAAAGACGACCTTACTGTTGAGGTCGAAATACAATCAAGGTACAATTAAGTGGTGGAATTAAATGGGATAGTACAAACTCGTCTTATGACAAGTAAGAAAGTGTTAGCTCTACTGCAGCTCCAGTGGCCCATTTCAGACTGCCTGGTATTTCACCGAGGTCACTTTTGCTTACAATAAGCCCCGCCTGTTTATGCTACCATCATCATTCGGATCATGGAGCCATAAGCAAACTTCCGGATGCTTCGAATCCAGCGAGTAATTAGTTTTAGTCATAAGAAACATAGCGAACAATATTTTGAAAAAATCTCACCAAATTAATCCGTATTACGGTTGCCACAGTCGTGATTTAAAGAGTGCTTTTTTGTTACCTTATTGGCTATTGCTTATAGTTCGACTGCGATATTTTTTTCTATCTTCTGACTTTCTCAGTCTGAAAATTATTCGAACGGGTTCACATTTGCATTGCCCGACGTTTTGGCCTGTTTATTGGGCCTTTTTCAAGAGAAAACTAAAACATAGTGAACAATTAGTAGCACGTAACAAAACAAAAATTGACAATTTAACATACGCTGTCTGCCGTTTTTTGTACACATGAACACATGTGCTACGGTTGAAGCTTCTAGTACTTGAACCTACACTAGCACCACTGTAACATGTAACGTGTAAAATACTTTGGAGAACGTAGCACATCAAGCCGAAACTTTCAAATAAAAAAAATTGAGCAGAATTAAACTGTGACAGAAAGTTTGAAACTCGTCCATCTGCGAGCACAGCCTACTTCGTCCTTTTTCGAATACTTCCTACCCCTCACAAAATTCTAGGATTTTTTTTAGATTTTGAGTGATTTTTTTCGTTGCGTGAAGTTCATCACTTAAAGGAAATATCATTTTCTCGTTTTTTCCTTCTCCTGTCTGTCTCTCCCCCAGAAGTTCTGAAGATTTTAACCTCTATGAATTCTGAGGAGTTCTTCTTTCAGAAACTTCTTCTATATGGTCTGGAGAGTTACTCTTTCGAGAGTTTTAAGTTATTCTTCCTCTACAAATTATGAAGTGTACCTTCCCTGGAACTTCCTATTCAGTAGCTCAAAACCTGCTGCCGTGGGGCATCGAAATCCGTAATCTAGGCACTTCAATATCTGTAAAAGTCACAAAAACACAAATCGAACGCAAATAAAACGTTCGTCGTTGGGGACAATTGTTGTAGTGTTCGACTTTTATGCATTGAAAGTATCGAAAAATGGAAAAATAATGAGGAAAATCAACGCCTGTTAAACCGGAAATACGTGCAACGTAGACGTAGGCAAATCAATGGATCCCAATTCGTATTTCTTTTTTTTAAACTAAATATTCAATCGATCGATTGAATAGACTACCACATGGTGAGACCGTCTTTAGTGTCCCGCCCTTGGCTCGACTCGTATGGTGGCAAGTGTCTTCATACTAATTTGATAGTTGCAACATTTTGAGTAAATTTGAATAGATTTCATACACAACTTCCTTTTGATAGCCCTGTTTATTCATCACCTTATACTCGGTATTATCCATACTTGTTCAATTGGTAGATACGTGGATGAGAATATGTTTGAATAGTCCTGTGAATAGCACGATAATAATTTATTTATTTAATTCATTTAATATCTTCATTAGAGTGATTTCTAATTTTGTTCTTAGTTGATCACTTAATAAAAAGATTGTATAATCGTATATATGTAATTCTTCTTCTTAAATTTGGACTAAATTTCAATAATAATATTGTAAAAAAATATGTTGCATCAAAAGCGCTTATTTTATCATTGTCTGTCACATAACAGTTTTTTATTCGATTTATTTGATTTATTTAAATTAAATTGCATTCCAAGTTTTTCATAAAACGCTCAAGTACCTTTTAAAAGAATAAAAAACTACCTGATTAGTTTTGTGTGATCTTCCCAAAATTTTCAAAATCAGGAAGTAATACTCCTGTTCTTATTTGCTAAGGACGAATATAAATACCCAAAATGAGATATTCAACGTTTTACTCCACTAACTAACGTTTGATCCCAGTGACGCCGGTGCCCGCCAGCCCCTGATGGGATTGTGCCGCAGCTACTTCAATGACCGACAAAGCATGCTGCGGAAAATAGTGATGAGAGAATGAGCAACACTCGGCGACCCGTCCGTCCGTCAATTCACCTGCACCGAAACAATTTTGCTCTACCCGCGCGAGCTGTTCATTGGAGGAGGGTTCGGTGACGATGTCGATGGCGATGGTGTGGTGAAGAAATTTTCGCTCCCATTCATCACCTCCCTCCCATCAGTTCCAGGCATTGAGCCTTGCTGGGCGATGATCGAGCTGACGGGTCGACAGTTGGGTAGTATGCTACTACCTACTTGTAGCCATGGAATTTTTCTCCCCCGAGGTTCTGAATTTCGAAAGAATGCTCCCAAGTAAGGAAGTTGGAGGTTGAAGGTTCAGCCACTATTTGTGCATACATTCAATCATCTAATGGTTCTTGGAATTTCTTGGAGCAAACGGTAACTGAGCGTGTAGCTTTTAAGATTAGCGTAATTGTAATCAGCATTTGACAATTATGTTTTGTGACGAAGGGGGAACGGATAACGAGCTTAGCTGAAACAAAACACGCAACTTGTTATCGTATTCAGTATAATTTATTTCTGGCTCTAGTTTGACGGTGGAGTTAATAGTACCGGGATAGAATTTATTTGAAACAACTCTGAACTGCCACTTTATTCAAATTTATTCGAAATTTTCACGGTCCAACGAGTATCATTCCGAGTAAAAAGATACACTTTCGTTTGACCGAACGCTATCGATTCGTTCCAACTCGATTGCAGTATGATTTATCGGTCGTCCTCTCTATGTTCTTTGGCGAAAGTGGAAAATCTCATTATAAATCCCTCGTCGGAGGACATCAATAACGCTGCATACGAGTTATTGGGACGGGGCTCCGGTCCGGTCATTTGTGGTGCGACGATTCGTTTCAATGGCCGACATCGCATCATTAATCGGCAGATTCCGCGTGCACTATCCGTTGCGCACGAGGCAGACACTTCTTGCAGCAGTGCATTCGAACGGTACACAAACGGAGCTTTTTAATTTTGGAATATGAACGCGCATCATCGCTGTTGGTGCCGTCGGCGATCGACATTCTATTATTATTCAGTTCTGTTGAATGTGTGCAAGTGGAGGATAATATGAGGCATTATTCGTAACATTGTTTTAACATAATTTTCAGCTCGGATTGCCCAATATCCATTCAAATTCAATTATATTATAATTAGTTTTTTTTAAGAAGCCCAAGGGTATAAGTTGATCTTTTTTTTATAAACTCAATGCTATTGCTGATTATTATCATTTGTGTCATTTTAGATCTTTCAAAAATCAGAAACTGCTCTGTTTGTTAGAGCAGATATTACATCATAATCTAATATCCTCTGATTCCTCGCCTAGAAAGCCGCTGAGATATTTTGAGCACTACCTTCATTATATCTCCGCATGGATACACAAGTTCAAGACTCATTTATTTATAGCCCACCTTCCATGTCGATAATCCTCAAAACATGTCACCCGACAGGGTAAACACTCGTACATCACTTCAAATCCGCTAAATTCAAACCAATAACATCGTCGAATAACATTGAATGGGTACACCTCGTCCGCTAATGGCAGTGATGAAAAAATACAACTTGGGCACCCGGAGGGTGGGTGTGTGCTCTGTAAACATTCGGCCCCGTTAATGAAGTGTACAAACTACTCATCCTTTGCCAAAATGTTTCAGACATTAGTGCATCGCCGTTTTCTGCTCAAAGGATGATGCTCCACATGTGATCTCACTCGCTTTGTATTAACGCTGCTGGTGCGCGCGGACGTGAAGAGAATTATACTTCTCCGAATTCTACTGGCGTCGTGCTCGGTTTGGAACTTCTCTGCACAGCGGCGTGGAAATGCAGTACAATTTTTCCGCCAAAAGAAATACAAATCACGATATCTTTTTATGCCTCGATGTCATAAAAATTTAAAATTACATCCCGTTTCCACTCGGCGGTGATTTCAGGGTAGTGACACAGATTTACGTACGTACCGGCTTTTTATGGGCCATATTTTTGTCACAGCCCTAGGAACGACGACAATGATTCACGATCCACCACCGGGAGACTATCGCTTTACTGCAATGGCCGTGTCAGCCAGGCATCATAGCAGAGCAGGCAGAACATGATCCGTTCTTAGCGATATCATGTACCAAAACCGAGCGAAACGTTTTGCTGCCGCATTTGCGATACTCGTCTACATACTCGGCCATGGGAACCTATCCGGTGTCCGTAGTCCGTATCGCCTCGGCTAGCGGGTGGACACGAATAAGACATTTTTTGAAATCGGCAAAAAGAATGGGGTAGGCAAAAGAAACGACATTTTTGCAGTGCACCTGCATTATCAATTCATGCCGCCAGTGTACGTTGGATCGTTCGTTCATTCTTTGCACGGTAATCCCCTCGATTCTGATCCCGGCCGGGTAGCACAGCACTGCATATGTTTCCTTTCTCCTGTATGTCCGCAACCTCGAGGAGGAAACTCCACAGGAAGAAGCATCGCAGGATATCTTTCCTTTCTATATTTCACTTAATATATATTGAATTATTCATGCCGGCAGAACGACCCAACGGAAGGGCACGAAGGGGCGGCGATCCGAAATTCTTTCGAAAATAAGTCACTCCAAATTGCTGAAAAGAAAGTCACAATTCTCCGGTGACGGGGCAGCAACAGCGCGCGTCCGCAGCAGAGCTGCATTTCTTCATCAGTGTCATTCAGGGAGGGGAGAGTTCTGCTAGATGCAGCAAAGGAACTTTTTTTTTATTCTGCCGTCTAAAGGTTCAGATAAGTTTTTGAAGGTTCGAAACATGATACATTAGCATGTCCACAGGTCTCAAAGTCGAAAATGTTAAACTGTAGCTTTTAAGTTTAATTTCATGGTATTTCGGAAAATTTAATCCGAGTCTAAAGCTATCGTCGAGTTGTCCTTATGATTTAGAAACCTTACTAATTTAACTACCATATAATCATAAAAATACAGGAACAAAAATGTCAGGGATGAAACAATCAAAAGAATATGAAGATCGCAAAGGCTGTCATAAAAACTGTTACCACAGAGGCAGTCAACGAATTAATAACTCAGTTTGATTGAATTTTTTTTGCAATTATAGAAGATAATCTACTTTGCCCCATTAATTTCTGTTGGTTCGTTTTGGGCGGCTCTCCCCTACTTCATCACACTGCACGAGCTTGATTTTACTCTTGATTGTTAGCGGGTATATTAAGGGACAGCTTTGCTTCCCTTAATGCGAAAGATTTGCTTGGAAGAAGATTTAAAATATTAGAGCGTTTTATGTTTGTAACCCTGTTAAAGAGAAGAATTATCTTTCTGTCTTTTTCGCGTATGAAACTCACAAAACCTTTTCGTATTATAAACAAATAAAACCTAAGGGAGAAAAACGAAATAAACGAATATAACTTATCGTAAAATATGAGGATATATAACAAATGGAAAAGACCATTTTTCTCCTGAAAATTCTTTTGCTTAGTTATTAAACATGGTATCATCTTGCGTATATGATCCATGGAATTGGCTGATTTCAGAATAAGCCATCAAATTCGTATTCACAACGTTCACAGCAATTGATTCTTATTTTCGTGGATTCTAACTTATTTTTAAAAACATTAAATTTTATTGTGCAATTGCTCAATTGCGATTAGCGAAAAAACATAAAAGTGATACCATTCTCGAGACAGCCTTACGCCCCCACCACCCTTTTCAACACTGACGTTTACTTTAGAGCTGCGGTTCTCAAAGTTTTTCTAAAGATGTACCCTTTTGAGCTTTTACATTCATTGAGGTACACCCTATTTTTTCGCTGTTAATGAAAATAAGCATAACTCATGATATTTATAAAAAACTTAACTGACTGACTGAATTTTTTTTTGAAAGCAAATTTATTTTAGACTTTGAGGACTTCTGGAGGCTTCCAAGCATCTTGAAAGAAGGCTTCCGAGTCTTTTGCAAGGAAGCTTCTGACCCTCTTGAAAAGAAAAATCTGAGCCTTTTGAAAGGAAGCTTCCGAGCCTCTTGAAAGGAGGCTTCCGAGCCTCTTGAAAGGAGGCTTCCGAGCCGCTTAAAAGGAGACTTCCGAGCCACTTGAAAGGAGGCTTCCGAGCCTCTTGAAAGGAAGCTTCCAAGGCTCTTAAATGGAGACTTCCGAGCCACTTGAAAGGAGGCTTCCATGCCTCTTGAAAGGAAGCTTCCATGGCCCTTAAATGGAGGCTTCTGAGCCTCTTGAAAGGAAGCTTCCGAGCCTCTTAAATGGAGGCTTCCGAGCCACTTGAAAGGAGGCGTCCGTACCTCTTGAAAGGAGGCGTCCGAACCTCTTGAAAGGAGGCGTCCGAGCCTCTTGAAAGGAGGCGTCCGAGCCTCTTGAAAGGAGGCGTCCGAGCCTCTTGAAAGGAGGCGTCCGAGCCTCTTGAAAGGAGGCGTCCGAGCCTCTTGAAAGGAGGCGTCCGAGCCTCTTGAAAGGAGGCGTCCGAGCCACTTGAAAGGAGGCTTCTGAGCCTTCTGAAAGGAGGCGTCCGAGCCTCTTGAAAGGAGGCGTCCGAGCCTCTTGAAAGGAGGCGTCCGAGCCTCTTGAAAGGAGGCGTCCGAGCATCTTGAAAGCAGGCGTCCGAGCCTCTTGAAAGGAGGCTTCCGAGCCTCTTCAAAGGAGGCTTCCGAGCCTCTTGAAAGGAGGCTTCTGAGCCTTTTGAAAAGGGACTTCCGAGCCTCTTGAAAGGAGGCTTCCGAGCCTTTTGAAAGGAGGCTTCCGAGCCTTTTGAAAGGAGGCTTCCAAGCCTTTTGAAAGGAGGCTTCCAAGCATTTTAAAAGGAGGCTTCCGAGCCTTTTGAAATGAGGATTCCGAGCCTTTTGAAAGGAGGCTTCCGAGCCTTTTGAAAGGAGGCTTCCGAGCCTTTTGAAAGGAGACTTCCGAGCCTTTTGAAAGGAGGCTTCCGAGCCTTTTGAAAGGAGGCTTCCAAGCCTTTTGAAAGGAGGCTTCCAAGCCTTTTGGAAGGAGGCTTCCAAGCATTTTAAAAGGAGGCTTCCGAGCCTTTTGAAAGGTGGCTTCCGAGCCTTTTGAAATGAGGATTCCGAGCCTTTTGAAAGGAGGCTTCCGAGCCTTTTGAAAGGAGGCTTCCGAGCCTTTTGAAAGGAGGCTTCCGAGCCTTTTGAAAGGAGGCTTCTGAGGCTTTTGAAAGGAGGCTTCTGAGCCTCTTGAAAGGAGGCTTCTGAGGCCTCTTGAAAGGAGGCTTGAGCCTCTTGAAAGGAGGCTTCTGAGGCCTCTTGAAAGGAGGCTTCTGAGCCTCTTGAAGGAGGCTTGAGGCCTCTTGAAAGGAGGCTTCTGAGCCTCTTGAAAGGAGGCTTCAGGCCTCTTGAAAGGAGGCTTCGAGCCTCTTGAAAGGAGGCTTCTGAGCTCTCTTGAAAGGAGGCTTGAGCCTCTTGAAAGGAGGCCTGAGCCTCTTGAAAGGAGGCTTCCATGGCTCTTAAATGGAGGCTTGAGCCTCTTGAAAGGAAGCCTGAGCCTCTTAAATGGAGGCTTCTGAGGCCACTTGAAAGGAGGCGTCCGTACCTCTTGAAAGGAGGCGTCTGAGCCTCTTGAAAGGAGGCGTCTGAGCCTCTTGAAAGGAGGCGTCTGAGCCTCTTGAAAGGAGGCGTCCGAGCCTCTTGAAAGGAGGCGTCTGAGCCTCTTGAAAGGAGGCGTCAGGCCTCTTGAAAGGAGGCGTCCGAGCCTCTTGAAAGGAGGCGTCTGAGCCTCTTGAAAGGAGGCGTCTGAGCCTCTTGAAAGGAGGCGTCTGAGGCCTCTTGAAAGGAGGAGGCGTCCGGAGCCTCTTGAAAGGAGGCTTCTGAGCCTCTTGAAAGGAGGCTTCTGAGCTCTTGAAAGGAGGCTTGAGGCCTTTGAAGGAGGCTTCTGAGCCTCTTGAAAGGAGGCTTCCAGGCCTTTTGAAGGAGGCTTCTGAGCCTTTTGAAAGGAGGCTTGCAGGCCTTTTGAAGGAGGCTTCCAAACCTTTTGAAAGGAGGCTTCAGGCCTTTTGAAAGGAGGCTTCCAGGCCTTTTGAAAGGAGGCTTCTGACCCTTTTGGAAGGAGGCTTTCAAGCCTTTTCAAAGGAGGCTTCTAAGTCTTTTGGAAGGAGGCTTCCATGCCTCTTGAAAAGAGGCTTCCAAGCTTCTTGAAAGGAGGCTTCTGAGCCTTTGAAAGGAGGCTTCCAGGCCTTTTGAAAGGAGGCTTCGAGGCCTTTGAAGGAGGCTTCCAGGCCTTTTGAAAGGAGGCTTCGAAGGCCTTTTGAAAGGAGGCTTCAGGCCTCTTGAAAGGAGGCTTCTGAGCCTCTTGAAAGGAGGCTTCGAGGCCTCTTGAAAGGAGGCTTCCAGGCCTCTTGAAGGAGGCTTGAGCCCTCTTGAAAGGAGGCTTCTGAGCTGCCTCTTGAAAGGAGGCTTCCAGGCCTCTTGAAAGGAGGCTTGAGGCCTCTTGAAAGGGAGGCTTCTGAGCCTCTTGAAAGGAGGCTTCCAGGCCTCTTGAAAGGAGGCTTCCAGGCCTCTTGAAAGGAGGCTTCCGGGCCTCTTGAAAGGAGGCTTCCTGAGGCCTTCTGAAAGGAGGCTCTGAGGCCTCTTGAAAGGAGGCTTCCAGGCCTTCTTGAAAGGAGGCTCTGAGGCCTCTTGAAAGGAGGCTTGAGCCTCTTGAAAGGAGGCTCTGAGGCCTCTTGAAAGGAGGCTTCTGAGCCTCTTGAAAGGAGGCTTCCAGGCCTCTTGAAAGGAGGCTTCTGAGCCTCTTGAAAGGAGGCTTCTGAGCCTCTTGAAAGGAGGCTTCCAGGCCTTCTGAAAGGAGGCTCTGAGGCCTCTTGAAAGGAGGCTTCCAGGCCTTTGAAAGGAGGCTTGAGGCCTCTTGAAAGGAGGCTTCCAGGCCTCTTGAAAGGAGGCTTCTGAGCCTTTTGAAAGGAGGCTTCCTGAGCCTCTTGAAAGGAGGCTTCTGAGCCTTTGAAAGGAGGCTTCTGAGCCTTCTTGAAAGGAGGCTTCTGAGCCTCTTGAAAGGAGGCTTCTGAGCCTCTTGAAAGGAGGCTTCCGAGGCCTCTTGAAAGGAGGCTTCCGAGCCTCTTGAAAGGAGGCTTCCAGGCCTCTTGAAGGAGGCTTCTGAGCCTCTTGAAGGAGGCTCTGAGCCTCTTGAAAGGAGGCTCTGAGCCTCTTGAAAGGAGGCTCTGAGCCTCTTGAAAGGAGGCTTCTGAGGCCTCTTGAAAGGAGGCTTCCAGGCCTCTTGAAAGGAGGCTTCTGAGCCTCTTGAAAGGAGGCTTGAGCCTCTTGAAAGGAGGCTCCCTCTTGAAAGGAGGCTTCCGAGCCTCTTGAAAGGAGGCTTGTGAGCCTTTTGAAAGGAGGCTTCTGAGACTTTTGAATGGAGGCTTCTGAGACGTTTGAATGGAGGCTTTCGAGCCTTTCGATAGGAGGCTTCTAAGCCTTTTGAAAGGAGGCTTCAGAGCTCTTGAAAGGAGGCTTGAGGCCTCTTGAAAGGAGGCTTCCAGGCCTCTTGAAAGGAGGCTTCCGAGGCCTCTTGAAAGGAGGCTTGGAGCCTCTTGAAAGGAGGCCTGAGCCTCTTGAAAGGAGGCTTCTGAGGCCTCTTGAAAGGAGGCTTCTGAGCCTCTCTTGAAAGGAGGCTCTGAGCCTTGAAAGGAGGCTGAGCCTCTTGAAAGGAGGCTTCTGAGCCTCTTGAAAGGAGGCTTCGAGCCTCTTGAAAGGAGGCTTCAAGCCTTTGAAAGGAGGCTTGAGCCTTTGAAAGGAGGCTTCAAGCCTTTGAAAGGAGGCTTCAAGCCTTTTGAAAGGAGGCTTCCAAGCCTTTGAAAGGAGGCTTCAAGCCTTTTTGAAAGGAGGCTTCCAAGCCTTTGAAAGGAGGCTTCCAAGCCTTTTGAAAGGAGGCTTCAAGCCTTTTGAAAGGAGGCTCGAGTTTTGAGGCTTCCTTTTGAAAGGAGGCTTCAAGCCTTTTGAAAGGAGGCTTGAGGCCTCTTAAAGGAGGCTTCAGGCCTTTTGAAAGGAGGCTTCCGAGCCTCTTGAAAGGAGGCTCTGAGCCTTTGAAGGTGGCTTCCAAGCCTTTTGAAAGGAGGCTTCCAGAGCCTTTTGAAAGGAGGCTTCGAGCCTTTTGGAAAGGAGGCTTCTGAGGCCTTTTGAAGGGAGGCTTCAAGCCTTTTGAAAGGAGGCTTCCAAGCCTTTTGAAAGGGGGCTTCCAGGCCTTTTGAAAAGGGGCTTCCAGGCCTTTTGAAAGGAGGCTTCCAAGCCTTTGAAAGGAGGCTTCCAGGAGCTTCTTTGAAGAGGCTGAGCTCTTTGAAAGGAGGCTTCTGAGCCTTTTGAAAGGAGGCTTCTGAGCCTTTTGAAAGGAGGCTTCTGGAGCCTTTGAAAGGAGGCCTGAGCCTTTTGAAAGGAGGCTTCCGAGCCTTTGAAAGGAGGCTTCTGAGCCTTTTGAAAGGAGGCCTTGAGAGCCTTTGAAAGGAGGCCTGAGCCTTTGAAAGGAGGCTTCTGAGCCTTTTGAAAGGAGGCTTCCAAGCCTTTGAAAGGAGGCTTCAAGCCTTTTGAAAGGAGGAAGACTTCAAGCCTTTTGAATGGAGGCTTCAAGCCTTTGAAAGGAGGCTTCCAGGCCTCTTGAAAGGAGGCTCTGAGCCTTTGAAAGGAGGCTTCCATGCCTCTTGAAAGGAGGCTTCAGGCCTCTTGAAAGGAGGCTTCCGAGCCTCTTGAAAGGAGGCTTCTGAGGGCCCTCTTGAAAGGAGGCTTCCAGCCTCTTGAAAGGAGGCTTCTGAGCCTCTTGAAAGGAGGCTTCAGGCCTCTTGAAAGGAGGCTTCCAGGCCTCTTGAAAGGAGGCTTCCAGGCCTCTTGAAAGGAGGCTTCAGGCCTCTTGAAAGGAGGCTTCAGGCCTCTTGAAAGGAGGCTTCCAGGCCTCTTGAAAGGAGGCTTCTGAGCCTCTTGAAAGGAGGCTTCTGAGCCTCTTGAAAGGAGGCTTGAGGCCTCTTGAAAGGAGGCTTCTGAGGCCCTGTGAAAGGAGGCTCTGAGCCTCTTGAAAGGAGGCTTCTGAGCCTTTGAAAGGAGGCTTCCAGGCCTTCTGAAAGGAGGCTTGAGCCTTCTGAAAGGAGGCTTCAGGCCTTCTGAAAGGAGGCTGAAGCCTTTGAAAGGAGGCTTCCAAGCCTTTTGAAAGGAGGCTTCCAAGCCTTTTGAAAGGAGGCTTCCAAGCCTTTTGAAAGGAGGCTTCCAAGCCTCTTGAAAGGAGGCTTCAAGCCTCTTGAAAGGAGGCTTCCAGAGCCTTTGAAGGTGGCTTGAGCCTTTGAAAGGTGGCTTGAGGCCTTTGAAAGGAGGCTTCAGGCCTTTTGAAAGGAGGCTTCCTTGAGCCTTTTGGAAGGAGGCTCTGAGCCTTTTGAAAGGTGGCTTCTGAGCCTTTTGAAAGGAGGCTTCTGAGCCTTTTGGAAGGAGGCTTCCAGAGCCTTTGAAAGGAGGCTTCCAGGCCTTTTGAAAGGAGGCTTCCAGGCCTCTTGAAAGGAGGCCTCAGGCCTCTTGAAAGGAGGCCTGAGGCCTCTTGAAAGGAGGCTTCAGGCCTTTGAAAGGAGGCTTCCAAGCCTTTTGAAAGGAGGCTTCAAGCCTTTTGAAAGGAGGCTTCAAGCCTTTGAAAGGAGGCTTCCAGGCCTTTTGAAAGGTGGCTTCCAGGCCTTTGAAAGGAGGCTTCAGGCCTTTTGAAAGGAGGCTTCGAGCCTCTTGAAAGGAGGCTTCTGAGCCACTTGGAAGGAGGCGTCTGAGCCTCTTGAAAGGAGGCGTCAGAGCCTCTTGAAAGGAGGCGTCCGAGCCTCTTGAAAGGAGGCGTCAGGCCTCTTGAAAGGAGGCGTCAGGCCTCTTGAAGGAGGCGTCTGAGCCTCTTGAAAGGAGGCGTCAGAGCCTCTTGAAAGGAGGCGTCAGAGCCTCTTGAAAGGAGGCGTCCAGGCCTCTTGAAAGGAGGCGTCCAGGCCTCTTGAAAGGAGGCGTCTGAGCCTCTTGAAAGGAGGCGTCAGGCCTCTTGAAAGGAGGCGTCTGAGCCTCTTGAAAGGAGGCGTCTGAGCCTCTTGAAAGGAGGCGTCTGAGCCTCTTGAAAGGAGGCGTCCGAGCCTCTTGAAAGGAGGCGTCTGAGCCTCTTGAAGGAGGCTTCCGAGCCTCTTGACAGGAGGCTTCTGAGAAACTTGGAAGGAGGCGTCCGAGCCTCTTGAAAGGAGGCGTCCGAGCCTCTTGAAAGGAGGCGTCCGAGCCTCTTGAAAGGAGGCTTCCGAGCCTCTTGAAAAAAGGCTTCCGAGCCTCTTGAAAGAAGGCTTTCGAGCCTCTTGAAAGGAGGCGTCCGAGCATCTTGAGAGGAGGCGTCTGAGCCTCTTGAGAGGAGGCGTCCGAGTATCTTGAAAGGAAGCGTCCGAGTAGCTTGAAAGGAGGCGTCCGAGTAGCTTGAAAAGAGGCGTCCAAGCATCTTGGAAGGAGGCGTCCAAGCATCTTGAGAGGAGGCGTCCGAGCCTCTTGGAAGGAGGTGTCCGAGTAGCTTGAAAGGAGGCGTCCGAGTGACTTGAAAGGAGGCGTCCGAGCATCTTGAAAGGAGGCATCCGAGCCTTTTGATAGGAAGCGTCCGAACCTCTTGAAAGAAGGCGTTCGAGCATCTTGAAAGGAGGCTTCCGAGCCTCTTGAAAGGAGGCGTCCGAGCCTCTTGAAAGGAGGCGTCCGAGCCTCTTGAAAGGAGGCGTCCGAGCCTCTTGAAAGGAGGCGTCCGAGCCTCTTGAAAGAAGGCGTCCGAGCCTCTGGTAAGGAGGCTTCCGAGCCTCTTGTAAGGAGGCTTCCGAGCCTCTTGGAAGGAGGCTTCCGAGCCTGGTGAAAGGAGGCTTCCGAGCCTCTTGTAAGGAGGCTTCCGAGCCTCTTGTAAGGAGGCTTCCGAGCCTCTTGTAATGAGGCTTCCGAGCCTCTTGTAAGGAGGCTTGCGAACCTGGTGAAAGGAGGCTTCCGAGCCTCGTGAAAGGAGGCCTCTGAGCCTCTTGAAAAGATGCTTCCGAGTCTTGTGAAAGGAGGCTTCCGAGCCTCTTGGAAGGAGGCTTTCGAGCCTCTTGAAAGGAGGCTTCCGAGCCTCTTGAAAGGAGGCTTCCGAGCCTCTTGAAAGAGGCTTGAGGCCTCTTGAAAGGAGGCTTCCGAGCCTCTTGAAAGGAGGCTTCCGAGCCTCTTGAAAGGAGGCTTCCGAGCCTCTTGAAAGGAGGCTTCCGATCCTCTTGAAAGGAGGCTTCCGAGCCTCTTGAAAGGAGGCTTCCGAGCCGCTTTTTTTTTATTATTCCTTTCTTTATTTGTTAGGCACTCTGTGTTACTTAACCGCTACTGTGCCGAGATCTTTTGTGGTATTCTGCTGAGCAGAATCCACACAGAATCAATTTTTTTAGATTTCCATTACCATTATTGTTGTCGTTACCAGTCCATCTCATCGTGAGTCCATTGTGTCCGTTTTGTCCATGTCGTGCATCCAATGTTCGTTGCATTGTTCAGTTACCATTAAGCCGGGTCCGTTGGAGGAATGCCTCCGAGAAGAACAAGTTGTCAGTCGTCATCAGGCAACCGTGACGGTAAGACGCGTTCCCCAATACGCTACCGCATAGGCTGCGCATCCGGCGACTGACGAGGGTTTGGTGGAGGGGCTGGGAATCGAACCCACGACCATTCGCTTGTAAAGCGAACGTGACGTCCGAGCCTCTCGAAAGGAGGCTTCAGAATCCAAGCCTTTTGAAAGAAGGCGTCCGAGCCTCTTGAAAACGAGACTTCCGAGCCTCTTGTAAACGAGACTTCCGAGCCTCTTAAAAACGAGACTTCCGAGCCTCTTGAAAACGTGACTTCCGAGCCTCTTGAAAACGAGACTTCCGAGCCTCTTGAAAACGAGACTTCCGAGCCTCTTGAAAACGAGACTTCCGAGCCTCTTGAAAACGAGACTTCCGAGCCTCTTGAAAATGAGACTTCCGAGCCTCTTGAAAACGAGACTTCCGAGCCTCTTGAAAACGAGACTTCCGAGCCTCTTGAAAACGAGACTTCCGAGCCTCTTGAAAACGAGACTTCCGAGCCTCTTGAAAACGAGACTTCCGAGCCTCTTGAAAACGAGACTTCCGAGCCTCTTGAAAGGAGGCTTCCGAGCCTCTTGTAAGGAGGCTTCCGAGCCTCTTGAAAGGAGGCTTCCGAGCCTCTTGTAAGGAGGCTTCCGAGCCTCTTGTAAGGAGGCTTCCGAGCCTCTTGAAAGGAGGCTTCCGAGCCTCTTGTAAGGAGGCTTCCGAGCCTCTTGAAAAGAGGCTTCCGAGCCTCTTGAAAGGAGGCTTCCGAGCCTTTTGAAAGGAGGCTTCCGAGCCTCTTGAAAGGAGGCTTCCGAGCCTCTTGAAAGGAGGCTTCCGAGCCTCTTGAAAGGACCCAGACAACCAGAATGCATGCATAATAGAATTGTTTTTCTGTTATGCGATGCCTATGCGCACAAATTTCATCGCTTACCAGTCGCGAAAACACTTTTTACGTACAAAAGTGGAGGCGATATAAGTGTATTTCTTATCCGACGTTGCACGGAAGTGTATGCGATGTGCACGATTTTTATGCGAGTTTGTTCGTTATGCATTGCGATGTAGTTTGTGATAACAAACTCTGTTTGACAGATAATCCGATTTCATGTGAGTTTGATTGCAGGAATATGCGATGTCAACAAATGAAGCTGGAATAAACTCGTAAAATAGCCTACTGTGCGGGAAAATTTATAAATAAACTGATGAGCTTTGCACAACAATGCGAATCTGATGAAACTTGGATCGGTAAACGATTTTGATCGTGCATTCTTATGCGATGTGTGGTTGTCTGGGGAGGCTTCCGAGCCTCTTGAAAGGAGGCTTCCGAGCCTCTTGAAAGGAGGCTTCCGAGCCTCTTGAAAGGAGGCTTCCGAGCCTCTTGAAAGAAGGCTTCCGAGCCTCTTGAAAGGAGGCCTCCGAGCCTCTTGAAAGGAGGCCTCCGAGCCTCTTGAAAGGAGGCCTCCGAGCCTCTTGAAAGGAGGCCTCCGAGCCTCTTGAAAGGAGGCCTCCGAGCCTCTTGAAAGGAGGCCTCCGAGCCTCTTGAAAGGAGGCCTCCGAGCCTCTTGAAAGGAGGCTTCCGAGCCTCTTGAAAGGAGGCTTCCGAGCCTCTTGAAAGGAGGCTGCCGAGCCTCTTGAAAGGAGGCTGCCGAGCCTCTTGAAAGGAGGCTGCCGAGCCTCTTGAAAGGAGGCTTCCGAGCCTCTTGAAAGGAGGCTTCCGAGCCATTGATAGAATCGAGTTATAATTTATGGATTGCTGATCGGGTTGGGCGACCAGCTTATTCGGTATTGTACGGAGCTGCCTCTTTAAGGTAAGGTCGATGTTTGGCTTCAGCTGGTTCCAGCTTCTGGTGCTGAGGTGATGGAGACCAACAATTTTAGGCATCCTTTGTTGGCCTGTTCGGTGGAAGATTTCGTCCGCACGGTCGAGAAGGCTGCCAGAGAGTGTGTTCGCTTTTGTTTGTTCAGAGTAACTTACCGCAGTAGTGCTGAAGCGACCTCGAAGCGGAAAGGCGGTAAACCGGTTTAAGCACAGGCTATGTCAGTGGACGTCGATGGTAGCAATCCGGAGATCATCCGGGCTCCGGTTTTACATCGCGGCGAGGGAGAGTCCCAACTCCGAGAAGCTCCAGGAAGTTAGATCGATGCCGTACGTCATTCGGCTGGTAATCACCGGGTCGGCTACGCGGACTCGGGTCGCTCCTGGACCGTCTTATGGATATAAGCTTGATCATATTTGTCCTGTTCTTGCAGGCGTTGCGGGTGTTCTCGAAGTGTTTTTTGAAAGTGAGCCGTCGGTCGACTGTGATGCCGAGCATTTTTGCACAGTTGTGCGTTGGGATTGCGTTGCCGTCAAGGGTTATGGGGTGCCAGGGGCGGCGGTAGTTGCTGGCACATATGCGGACCCTGGCACACTTTCCGGGCGCCATTCGGTAACCCACTGCATATAAACTCACTGGGGAAAGTTCTCGAGCACGATCACGTACGGTTGAAGATATCGAGGGTTACCAGGTCTGCGTGTTTACCCTGCTTGAATGCGTACTGGAGGGCATCCCCTTATCTGGCGTGGTACGAGCTGCTGGCGCCGTACCCCGGGTGGAAGTCATGTTATCGGAAGCCGCAGTTGGTGGTTGACATTTCAACAGCCTTGGATACGCAGCAAGAGACCACCTCCCACTGTTGTCTCCTCTGCGGAAGATGATCTGTTTTCGAATTTTCAGTTGTGGCCTACTGCGCGTTGCATGCTTATGGTCGCCAATAGGAAAAGACGGGCGTTGACATTCGCACGCAGGGCTCGAACTTTTTAGTCAAGCAGTAGAACCAGTAAACGCAGAACTATTAGAACGCTAGAGGCGCTTTTATCCCATACAGACATTGTGATCAACATGATTCAACCGTAGTAACCCGGATTTCGCATGAAAGGTTCGATTTTTGCTTTGAATGTCAATTTTATTGTTTTGGTTTGCTTGTTCTCAGGTATGAAAATTGGGCTACTATGATAAAATAGTCTTGAGCGAAACAGGTCATAAAATTGACAGCACCATAAGTAATCTAATACTTAGGACCCCAGGGTCCCTAGATATGTATATCTTAGGTGGTGTTGATGATGTTTAGCCATGTTTTGCAATTGTATTTTGTATTTTGGACCATATTTGGAAATTGTTACTTGTAATTATATTAAGTTCGTGTATGAGATTGCATTAGAACTTTTGATTTGAAACCAATTTGGAAAAAACAACCAACTTAGTATGAAACTGGAAATTGGATCCACCGACTGGATTATGATTTTGATTTTACCAAGTTCACTTGCTGATTGGATTTTGATAACAAATAAAAATTACTACTTCAATTTGTTCTCAAGAACGAAGAAAAATACAGGAATAAAAATTTATTATGATCAATAAGATGAATTTGAGATTAAATGTGGAGTAAGGATATTGGAATTGTAAAAAAAAGGTGGATTCAAAGAGAGAGTAAATGAATTCGAATATCGAATTTTGAGATGAAATTAGAAAATTGTAATATAGCCGGTTGGCTTTGGAATAATGAAACGATCAAAAGACCCTCTCGATTAGAACGAGAATTGCAACCGCCACCTCTGGTTTGCTAATGCCGTTCCTATACTGATTTGACCGAAGTATCTAAAACTGCGCATCACTCATAAAGTCGAAAAGACAAGCTGGCAAGCTGTGTTGGACACTTTTTTCGTACCATTAACTCATTATTCAGTAGCTCAGTCTGTCAGCACATAGATGCTTAAAATTTCACTAAAACTGAACAATTGAATTGGGGAGCATTGTCTTTGGACGAATGTTATAAATCTCACTCAAATCCTGTCTAGCTAAACCAAATTATCGGTTTGATTCCGCTTTGCGGGTATTCACTAAACGTGGCTAAACCTAATTGTCATCACTTGGAAAAGTGCCTTTTTGCCTGCCATTCATTCCCAATTTTCACGCCGTCATCGTTCTTGGCAAAGCTTTTTCCCCGATTTCGGAAAGTTGGCTCTCGTGATTCTTGAAGAAAGTGGCATAAAAAAATATATTCTTAATTCCCGTTCTCAAAGGTTGCTGTGCTAAGAGCCCACTTGGCATGCTGCCGCGGTTGCCACGGTAATCGAAGTAAAAGCCCCACCACCACCGACGGGCGCTCCTTTGTTGCGAGCCCCGTCGGCTCCGGTCCAGAGCGGGTATCCCGTAGGGCAAGGGAATTCAGGCAGCTGGTTTTTATTCTGTTTGTCCAATTCAAAAGGCAGCCAGGTTGAAATGCTCTGCTTGGGTAGAGTATTCGCGCTGTCGACGTGGGGTACTTCTCTTCAACGTATCTTGAAAATTGAAAATGTTTCCTTTTTTGTATTCCATTCTCGTAGATAAATATAAGTTTTATAAAATCAAAATAATAGGTCTAATGTTTATTTTAATCACGAAATCGCTATCTTTGAATATAAAAAAGCAGAAACTGTCGCACAACGAATCGGTACACCGCCCTATGTTGTAAGTTTTTTCCTCCGGGAGAATCAATAATAAAAAATAATACAATGACGGGGTGAAATAAATAGCACAGCTTGCTCGTTGAAAAATGAGTTATGTTGGCCGAAAATAATTCGCCGGCGGAGTCGAAAATCGATGTTGATTTATTTGAATGGATCAAATAAACATCCCGAGCGTGATGAGCTCACCCACATACGGTGCGCGTTGCATGGAAATGGGGGAAACCACTGCCAGACCACGCGTTAGTCACTGGCGTAATTCGGGCATGATTTATGCGACTTTAAAAGTGAAAGCTGGCTGTCTGACAACGGCCGTTCCATTTGGACACATAGCACAAATAAACAGAATACCAGTAATTTGTTCACCGATAGTTGAATTCGTCGTATGTTACTTAAGATGGGTGATACGTGTTTGAAGATCGATCTCGTGGGTGTCGATTTCACATCATTTCGCAATATCCGATTAATTACATTTTAATGAGATGCACAATTGTATTCCTGGTAAGCAGGGTATGTACAATGCTTTTGGTCCAGTTCTTGCCACAAAAGAGATGCCGATAATGAATTGCTATTAATCTCAGTCACAATGTGATGAAAAT
The DNA here is from genome assembly GCF_024139115.2 of Armigeres subalbatus. Taxonomy (NCBI): domain Eukaryota; kingdom Metazoa; phylum Arthropoda; class Insecta; order Diptera; family Culicidae; genus Armigeres; species Armigeres subalbatus. Next base: position 423,248,849 of record NC_085141.1, read on the forward strand.
GTCATTTGATTATTTATGTATTGATTTTAATTTTCGTTTGTACAGTGTTGATGGACAACGAGAAAAAGTTTTAATTAAATGTCTTGATTTTCGAATTGTATCACATCTGATTGAGCCGGTGATTATTTGGACATTGTGTATAATGCTTACTGAGTTATTGAAATTGGAATAATTGGAAATGATGGAGGCGCGTGGTTCACATTTCGGCGTCTGTCCCGCTGTTGCTAGTTCGTTACTTTTGTTTTGTTCGAAATAAAAATAGCGTCCGGCTAGTTTAATTACGTAACGATATTCGGCTCACGCAAATAGATTTATTTCATAATCGGAATGAAACCTGTTAACACCAGCCGTGACCGACATATTCTAGTGGTGGAACCGGCGATGCTGACCCCGGAATGCTGGGCATTCGCTGGAATCTGCTCGGCCGAGTGAACTATTTATATTTATTCAATGACTTTCAGTACACACACTGGCATGCTCATTGGTTGTTCATAATCAGTGAACTGCCCATGTGAAAATAATATAGCTCCGAATGAACACAAACAACCTATTAATTGAACTGTAAGCCCAACGCGGCTACCGCGTGCGACCGAAATGTATACGTTCCTCAGAATTCTGAGACTAAGAAGTTAAGTATTGATAGAGTTCATATTGTTTGATATGTACCAATGTGTCTTTGATTGATCTGAACTGCTAAACTCCATTGTTACTTCCACTCATGTTTCACACATGTTAAATGATAATTGTTTCGGAGAAAATGTCAAATTTATTGTGGGCGGCTTATTTACTTGCCGCTGCCATACTACCCTCCTTCCACATACGTAATGTATTCAAACCAACGAACTCGTGTGAGAAATTTACCACGTAACCTGATGTCGGGGATAATTTTGATAATTAAACGTTCACTTCTTGAATGAAAATTGATACCTAGCCAAGCCAAGACATTGTAAGCCGTTTAAAAAACTTTTCCTCTGCACGGCTCGTCTAGTTTGGACTAAGTATTTACATACCTTTCGTCATTCAAGTAACGAAAGGAACGGCTTAAAGTGCTTATTTTTAGGCAGATACAGAATTCTTCACGCACGCACTTCGCAATGGTTGCATAGCTACCAACTCTGGCTATTCCTAGAAGCGGGCAGAAGGGTCGCCTGTCAGTTGGACGGGTTATTTGTCTACATGGGCCCAATATAATCTGTTTGTTTGATCATTTCCGCTTAGGGAACGGATGGGCCGTAGGTTATCCAGCGGCGTAGCGATTGTGAGTCCAGCGTATAATTGTTATACAGGGTGTCTGTAAATTATCCGTACAACAAGACAGGTTTTTAAATATTTTTTAGAATAAATTAAGGAATCAGCATGCATTGCATGTTATTATATTAGGACTACATAAACCAAGCTGAGTTTGTTCACATTAAAATGACCCCTGTATCCTGAGTTGTACGCCTTCGATCGTGTTGGAAAAAAATCACGATGGCTGCACGTTTCTATACACATACTTTTCACACATTTTTGACGATTGTGACATGATTTCAAATGTCATTTCAAATGATAATATGTTCGGTGTTTTGATGGCTGTTGATTTCAAGATGGACCACACCGAATGATAAATTCAATCCAAATCGGGTGAGTAGGAAGGCAATTCCTTTTTGTTCGGAAAACCGGAAAAAGGCATTCACAAAGACTTAATTTTTTTTATACATGAAATGACGCTCAGTGTTCTCAGAATATACATCTGTTACTGCTTGCTGAGTTGTTATGCCCATATAGCCTCCGATTCAGTCTATTATTGTCTGTATTTGCTTTGTAGAAGCAAACTATCAAAATCTGTACGGATAATTTGCAGACACCCTGTACACATTTCCATATTTCCTTTCGCTTTAAATTTCCTGTTTTGAGCAACTCTCTGTGAAATAGAGGGTCGATTTATTTTTGGTCGATTTGATTTTTCTTAAATTTTGCATATACCTTCTTTGTGATCAAAAACATAATTTGCATAATTGGTTTACCATTTTGACTCTAGCCCAACTTTTGACAAGGGCCTAAGCAAAAACACATTGAACACATCTCAAAAAAAAAAAATGCTTGAAAACGGCTTGTCCGATCGTTTTGATGTCTTCGGCAAAGTTTCAGGTAATCAATGGGGTATGTGAAAAAAATATACACTGTAAAAAAACTGTTCAAATATTGAAAATAAAACTTAAAAATCGATTTTCTCAAAAAAGAATCTTTAAATATTTTTTTGTAATTCCTGGTCATAATACCTGGTTCGTCTTTGAGTGATAAAACGGCCTACTTTTCCATACCAACGAAATGAGTGCTTTAATGAACATTCTGCAACTCAAATGGGTTGCATAATATTCATTATAACACTCATTTGGGTGCTATAATGGAAAACCAACATCAGAACAGTAGTTACATGACTACATTTTGCTGAATTAGCTTGGGTAAGTGTTAAAATAGTGTATTCTCTGCGTCGCGTAATAAATTAAATAGTTTGATGGACATGACATCAAAAATTTTCAAAGGCAAGTACATCTATCGCTTCATTATGTAATCTAACTATGTAATCTGGCACGGTAACATGGAATCTGATTGTTCTCTGCATAATTTATTTTCAAGAATGATCTTACTTACTTATGGATCCTGTACACCTCCGGTGGTGCAAATGGCCTACTTGAAAGATCTCCATCCTGAGTGTTGCCCGGCTATCGCTTTAACCTGTTGCCAGGTTAGATTTCGGTCGACTTCTTTTATTTCTTTATTGAGGCTTCGCCGCCATGAGCCTCTGGGTCTGCCTCTGCTGCGATGTCCCGCTGCGTTCCAGTCTAATGCTTGTTTACAGATTTCGTTTCCGCCCCTACGTAGAGTGTGGCCGACCCCGCCCCACTTCCGATCCCGAATTTCTGTTGCTATCGGCCTATGGTGACAACGACGATGGAGCTCGTTATTTGAGATCCAGTTGTGAGGCCACCAGGCCCGAATTATATACCGCAGGCATCTGTTAATGAACACCTGCAGCCGTTGAGTGTTCTCCACTGATACACACCATGTTTCGCTAGCGTATAACAGCACAGATTTCACGTTAGAGTTGAAAATTCGTATTTTGGTGCGTTCACTTATCTGCCTGTTTTTCCAGATATTTCTTAAACTCGCAAAGGCAGCCCTTGCTTTATTTATCCGCGCGCCTATGTCGATCTTGGTACCGCCGTCTGACGCCATTTGGCTACCAAGATATTGGAAGCTTTCAGCATTTTCCACTGGTTGCCCAGCTACTGTGAAACTGGAAGGAGTCACCGTGTTTACATCCAACGATTTGGTTTTGTTGACGTTGATGACTAACCTGCCGAGGAGGAGCGCTCGGCAAGGTCGTTGAACTTACTCTGCATATCAGAGCGCCGTTGCGCGAGGAGTGCAACGTCATCCGCCAATTCGAAGTCGTTTAGGTGCTCCATGGTTATAGGCTGCCATAACAGCCCGCGGTTTGGTTCACGGTCAATCGCATCTACCATAATCACGTCGATTACGATGAGGAACAGTAACGGTGATAGAATACATCCTTGCCTAACACCAGCTACGACCCGTATAGGGTCGGACAAGACCCCATTGTGCAGCACTCTACACGAAAAGGCCTCGTACTGTGCTTCGATGAGACCGATGATTATCTCAGGAACCCCCTTGCGTCTCAGGGCGCCCCACATATTCTCGTGATTAAGACGGTCGAAAGCTTTTTCGTAGTCAATGAATACCAAGTAAAGGGACTCTTGGAATTCGTTGACCTGCTCCAGAATGATGCGGAGCGTGACAATATGGTCCACACAGGATCTTCTGGCACGGAGTTCGGCTTGCTGCCGCCGGAGAGTTGCATCGATCTTCTCCTGAATCCGGGCTAGGATAATTTTGCACAGAACTTTGAGAACGGTGCACAGCAACATAATGCCTCGCCAGTTATCGCATACAGTCAGGTCACCCTTTTTGGGCACCACGACCGGGAAAGTTGCGGTGTCCCAGATATTACGAAATAAATGATGCAGTAGTTGAGCGGATGTCATGGGGTCAGCTTTGAGCATCTCGGCTGATATGCGGTCGACCCCTGGGGTTTTTTTTTCGATTTCATGCTTTGGATGGCTGTTTGAATCTCTAGCAGTAATGCAGCTTCGGTATTGACGCGTGTTATACGTCGGATCCTAGGCAATTCACGCCGAGGTGGTGATGGCCTGGCTGGCACTTGGAAAAGTTGTTCGAAGTGCTCGAACCAGCGTTTCAGCTGATCAGTTGGGTCGGTCAATAACTGATCATTCGCGTCTTTCACCGGCATCGTTCCATTCTAGAGTGAGATTTAGATGTCTGGACATTTGTTACAAAAACAATGTGAAACAAAAATTCGATTCGATTTCAAACTTAGAGACAGTGCTCGTCGATAGAAACCTTTCTCTTGACTTAATAGGTCATTTGGCCGAATCGGTCATTAGGCCGAAGTTCGTCGCTTGGCTGAAAAGCTTATTTGAATTAACAATACATTTGGCCGAATAGGTTATTTGACCGAATAGGTAATTCGGCATCGAAGATCGTAATTTGGCTGAATAAGTTATTTGACTGAATAGGTCATTTGGCCGAATAGGTCGTTTGGCCGGACCGAAAATCGGTGGCGGCGGCGTTTTTGGCGTCATGCCGAAATCCATTTTAGCCGGTGGTGGCGGCGTGAATCGGCGTAAAGATTTTTTTTTAAATTTTTTTGCGGGATATTTCCAAGACTTCAGCGGAAGAATTCTTCGAATTTCGTCGAAAAAATCTGATGAACTTCTCCTGAAAATTCTCTGAGCTTCACCAAAACATTCGTTTGGAAATAATTTTCGGATTTTCCATGGCAACTACTTAGAAGTTTTGAGATTTTTGTTTTGGAATTCCCAAGGAAAATTGTTTGGCTCAGTGGCCAAATGTCAATTGCGGGTAATATAATCAAAAATATCCACCCGCTTGGCCAAATAACCTTTTTGGCGAAATGGCTTTTCTGCCAAACGAGCATTTCGGCCAAATAACCTTTTCTGTTTGGCCAAATGACCAGTACGGCCGAAGGACATTTTCGGCGGTATGTTAATTTCGGCTAAATAAAATTTTCGACCGGATGGGTTCTGGTCTATTTCTGGTACTTCTGAATCAGAGCTAGTAAATATTAAATAGAAAATATGTTTGCTCTACGCAATTGTTACGCGTAACAAAAAAAAAAACCTATATTTTGAGTAACAAATCGTAACAAAAATCAAACAACCCCCACCCCTATTGCGTTACGTAACATTTGAACAGGCCTTAATGGCTTGTTCATTCAAATAACATATACAGCCAAACACCTTTCGGCCTCGTTTCTTTCGGACAAATGGCCTTACCCGTCGTTTGGGTGAGAGTCATTCTGCGAAAAGCCAATTATTCCGATGCCACTTTCATTAAGACGAATGGAGCGTTTGTCCAAAACGGCCGAACATGGTTTGACAGAAAATGACGTTTGGCAGAAAGCAACAAACAGCCGAGAGGCACAGTCAGCCAAACTAGTAACTTGACCGAAAAAAAATTGACCCTACAGTTTCGCTGAAAATGCCATTTTGCCGAAAAAGTCAATCGGCCAAATAGATCATTTGACCGAAAATGTCGTTTGGTAAAATGGTCGTTTGGTAGAAAATGCCATTTGGCCCGAAAATATCCTTTCTTCAAAACAATGACCAGTTCCGACCGGCGCTTTCGGCCGAATGCCCATTTTTTTCTGTCAAAAAAAACTGGTCGATCAAATGACATTTTCGATTTAATAACTTCAGACGAGATGGGCTCCAGCCAAATGTTTTTTTTAAACGACATATTAGGCAAATCAACTTTAGACCTTCCCAATAAACAATTTTAGTATAAAGCTACTACTACAGAAAACTATTTTTTGTCATAGCGCTTTATTCACCTCCAATGTTTGTTGGTTTGTGGCCTTCGGCAAAATGGCTTTCTGCCAAACGACTATTCTCTTAAGAAAACTTTTTTGAGCTTTTTAGTGGAATGTCTTCACTTGTCATAAGACGAGTTTGTACAATCCCATTTAATTCCACCACTTAATTGTATCTTGACAGATACGTATTTCGACCTCAACAGTAATCTCGTCAGGAATATTTGACTCGAGTCAAGTACGAGACACTGAAGACGACCTTACTGTTGAGGTCGAAATACGTATCTGTCAAGATACAATTAAGTGGTGGAATTAAATGGGATTGTACAAACTCGTTTTATGACAAGGGTCTATTCTCTGTTCGAACATTTTATTCTACCGAGATTTCTTTTTTGATTTCAACGGGAAATCCTTCGAAATTTTTCACTCGAAGTTTCTCTTAGTTTTTACGGAGAGATTTTCGAAGTTTCAGCGGGAAATTGTATGGGATTTTGAAGGAAATCTTTAGTATTTTCTCGAAAAAATCTCTGGAGTTTTAACGTAATGTTCTAGGGATCGAAAAATCTACGAAAATTCTACGAAAAATTCTGCGGCCTTCTTCAAATTTGAATCGGCGAGGAAAATTAATGACCACCGGCGTGACAAATCTTAAACGGCGGCGCACCGATGAAAAAATATCAGCTGCGGTGGCGTGCCAAAAACTGCCGGCGGCGGCGATGTGGCGTGATGGCACACACCTCTACATAATAGGTCATTTGGCCGAATACATCAGTCAGCCGAATTGGTCGTTTGGCAGAATAGGTCATTTGGCAGCATAAGTCATTTGGCATAATAGGTCATTTGGCCGAATAGGTTATTTCTCTCGAATAGATCACTTGGCCGATTTGATCACTTGGCCAAATTGGTCGTTTGGCAGAAAAGGTCATTTAACAGAATAAGTGATTTGGTCGAAAAGGGCATTTTGACGAACAGGTCATTTGGCTGAATAAGCCAAATAGAAATCTACCGAAATTGTATGAATAGAGACGAAAAAAGCGATAATTTGTTTGACTGATGTTAAGGAAGAAAGTTAGCAAGCAATGTTTTTTCCAGTCGATAATAAAACACTGAAGAAGTTCGGATGAAAATTGTTAAGTTTTTTTAGTCAAATATCTTCACTGTCATAAGATGAGTCTAGTGCTATTGCATTTAATTTCACCACGCTGTAATATTTCTGTGCGTCGTACGTGACTGAAAACGTTTTTAAGAAGAAAATGCATTTGTTGATATGAACTAGTTATGCATAGAGGAAGTAAATTAAAGAATAATATATTCAGTACATTGGATCAATACTCGATACTCACTTTCTTTCCTTTCTTTATTTGGTAGGCACACTGTGTTTCTTAACCGCTACTGTGCCGAGATATACTGTGGTATTCTGCTGTTCAGAATCCACAAAGAATCTATTTTTAGATTTCCATTATTCATTTTTGTTGTCGTTGCCAGTTCATCCCATCGTAAGTTCATTGGGTCCATTTGTCCATGCCGTGCATCAAATGATCGTTGCATTGTTCGGTTGCAATTTATCCGGGTAACGTTGGAGGAATGCCTCCGAGAAGAACAAGTTGTCAGTCGTCATGAGTAATCCGGTGACTGACGAGGGTTTGGTGGAGGAGCTGGGAATCAAACCCAAAGCCATCCGCTTGTAAAGCGAACGTGTAGCCAACAACGCTGCCGGAGCTCAATCGATACTCATTTGAATTTATACAATTTCTGAAGCCTATGATTTCATGAAAATCCAGCCTGATTCTTCTTTTAACTTCTGGTTGACTTCTCCTCAAGTTCTATAAATTTTGCATGACCTTGAAGCACTCAGGAATCTTTAAGAAGATACTTCTAGAGTCCTTGATAAGTTTTAAACAAATATTCAAGCTTTCAGCAACTAGGACATTTTTATAGCGATCGAAATTGGTGCATTGATCGCCCGCACTTTTTACGATGTTTTTTTTAACTCCTTTAAATCCCCTGAAAATTTTATATGGGACGTAACATTAAACGAACCCCAATCAGGAAGCAATTGTCGAATGCATTGGCATAAACCTAGGGAGTGAGTGCTAGTAATGGACCCCTTAAGGACGGAAATTTACTTCAATCGCTTCGCCAGAGTCAGACTCATAACATATTGCCATTCTGTAGCACCAGATGACAAATAACAGTTATCAGCAATGCGTTTCGTACATTATTATTATTTATTCAGACTAAGGCCGAAGTGGCCTGTGCGGTATATAAGAGTCTTCTCCGTTCGGCTCGGTCCATGGCTACACGTCGCCAACCACGCAGTCTACGGAGGGTCCGCAAGTCATCTTCCACCTGATCGATCCACCTTGCCCGCTGCGCACCTCGCATTCTTGTGCCCGTCGGATCGTTGTCGAGAACAATTTTCACCGGGTTATTGTCCGACATTCTGGCTACGTGCCCGGCCCACCACAGTCGTCCGATTTTCGCGGTGTGAACGATGGATGGTTCTCCCAACAGCTGATGCAACTCGTGGTTCATTCGCCTCCTCCACGTACCGTCCGCCATCTGCACCTCACCATAGATGGTACGCAGCACTTTCCTTTCGAAAACTCCAAGTGCGCGTTGGTTCTCCACGAGCATCGTCCATGTCTTGTGTCCGTAGAGGACTACCGGTCTAATGAGCGTTTTGTAGATTGTCATTTAGGTACGGCGGTGAACTCTATTCGATCGGAGCGTCTTGTGGAGTCCAAAGTATGTACGATTTCCAGCCATTATGCGTCTCCGAATTTCTCTGCTGGTGTCATTTTCGGCGGTCACCATCTTCTCAAAGTTACGTGCCATAATATCTATGTCATCGGCGAAGTCAAATAGCTGGACGGGCTTATTGAAAATTGACCACTCGTGTTAATCCCTGCTCTTCGTATTACCCCTTCCAAAGCGATGTTGAATAGCAGACACAAAAGACTATCACCTTGCCGTAACCCTCTGCGGGTTTCGAAGGGACTCGAGAATGCCTCTGAAACTCGAACTACGCACATCACCCGATCCATCGTCGCTTTGATCAACCGTGTCAGTTTATCCGGAAATCCGTGTTCGTGCATTAGCTGCGTTTCGTACATAAAACATGCTAAAACATTAAATTTTACTACTAAAATAAGTATTTTAAAATAATGTAGCCAGATTACCTATTATGGCCACCCCGGGTCCGTGATACGCAACATAAAGTTTGTTTACATACGTATTATGGTCCCCCCCATTTGATTTACATTTTCCATTTCCACATGTTCGTGTTGCCTATTATGGACCCCCCACCCTTGTGTGCTAGGAATGGACCCTCTAACGTATTTACTTTTACAAATTAGTTAACATTACTTAATTTTAGTATCTCAAACCAAAACAATTGCATGGAACAACTACCCTGATATGTGAAGCAACTTTATCCAATGGAAATTTGCAGGAAATCTTTGATTCCAGCGTTAACTTTTGATTTTTGTTCAGCGGGTCCATTATACGCACGGGGTCCATTACTAGCACTCACTCCCTGGTTAGAAACGGCGGAGGAGCTTAGAAGAGACTTAGAAGAGCTTAGAAGAGAGAGCCTACGTCCGTATTGTGGATTTTATCCAAAGATTGTCTAGAAATCCAACAATTTTGTGCATTGTATTGTACCCTTAGAGGTTTGCATCTCTGAAAAAAGGACGGAAGAACGGCACAGGCTGGCAAACATGCCACATAAGGAGAACAGAGAGTGTGGATGCTCCACCTAAAACCAGTCCACCAAGATGAGACACAGAAGCGAGTCTTTGCTGGAGATCCCAGTCGAAATGTCGCATGTTCCTGGATCCCGGGATTTCTCATATAATGTCCTGTTACTCGTTGCCCTCATGGTGTCGAGATACTAAGGTACCGATGTCTGCATCTTTGTTCTTGTGGGTTCGCAAGTGTGGGAACTGTTTTGAAGTCCGAAATATAGTGACGTTATTTTGTATATGGAGGCTATGATCGTAATCGGTAACTGTGAAATCTCGTCCAATCGCTCTCTAAAGCATCTGGGTGTGATGCTAAATGGCAACCTCAACTTCTACCAGTAAGACTATCAGAAGCTCATCAATTGACAAATGGCAACGAAATTGGAATGACTCTTAGGTACGATGAGGAGTAAATTTTACATATTTCCCTCCTGGTAACGCCTCTGTCGGGCCGTATGACCATCAATCGAAAATCTTTGATCCCATCTCGACCGGAAAAAAGAAACGGATTTTGCCTACGCGACAAGTTACATACTTATATCTATTCATTGTATTCTTGTACAAGTAAATATACCTCTCTTTGTGAGAAGGAGCCATAATCAGGTCCAAGCGGACGGTTTGGTTTCATGTCGAATCGCAATCATGGTCGTAAACATCGGGGCACATTTTGATAAACATCATCGCTCTGGTTACTACGATTGTTGAGAAGTTTCTTAAAGAACGAAGCTTGCTGTGATTCAGTCGTTTTCCTTTTGTTGGTTATGTTCCGCGGAATGTGGTCGTTTTCTATGCTCGACCAGCTTGATTCGGATCGGTGTGTCACTGAGCTTGAAATAATTTGTGTAAATTTTGTAAAAGCTAGACATTCTACACGTTCATAAAACTCATCACGAGCGTAAAACATTTTCCTCGGTTTCTTCACTTTTTACGTCCCACCGTGAAATTCCGATCGTGAAGATGGGAGATGATGATGCTTGCTACTGGGCTGGGGCTGTTATGAGATGTCGAGTAACGCACAGCAAAGGAAAATTGTTTAGTCTGCAAGAAGAACCTGCCCAGCCCAGCCCAGCCCATCCTTCCACGGAGTTACACGTGCGGCGAGTAAGGCGACGACATCCGTGAGCTTTCGGTTGGTGCTTACCTTGACGACGACGTTGATGATGATGTTGACGACGGGTGATGGTTGTCTGGAATTCGGCACTGTGGGTTCGTGAGGTTTGATTGATGGGAATTGTTACGCACCGAGCCCGGGGAGATTGTAATTAGGCAAATTAAACGCAAGAAGAGGTTTTTGAGGATATGCTTCCGTTTTCTGTGCTGAGGTAGTTCGTGTTTCTCATAACAATAATGGCTTATTCGGGATAATCGGAGACGTGCCATTTAGCTAATGAAATTTTGTCATTAAGAGGCTGTGAATGTGGTACATTCCATTGTGTAGAAAATAGGCATGCAGGGGCTAGAAAAGGAACGTCTAATAGGCTTAGATAATCGCTGGCCTCGGATTGGCAAAAAACTTTTTCCACTTCAATAATGGATCTTAATACTATTTCCTGTTGAAATCCTATGGCATCGATTCCGATTATCGTATCTAATTAGTTTTCATTAGGATCATTTTTCAATTGGTATTAGCCAATCGATTGCAACTTTATTTCCATCAGTACTGTTACTGTTAATTTAGTTAGTCATTTGCAAAAAGTGTTAAACAATAAATACGTAGCAAACTATTGATTTAATTTTGTAACGAGAAGACAATTTTTTTTTTCAATTGCATCTTTTATTAATATCAACAGTGAACATGAATTTCTCATAGGAAACGATAATATCAAAGCTATTTTAAAAATTGAACAGAAATTATCATGTACATTATTGTCAAATAAACGATGATCTACTTTGAAATTTTTTCAATGGAATGTCCACTTTCAAAGCTCAAATCAAATGCAGCCGATGGATAAGTGCTTCGAATGTCGTATTGACATCGATCTGGTTTTGATTGCTCCATTTTTAATTTGCATGCTAAGCAGTCACTCTCATTTTGGAATGCACACAGTCGTACGTTTGTTTGCACACAAAGAATCCCTCACAGTCAGACAATCCTGTGGGTGCATTCCGGAATGATCGGAATTTTCATTCCGGTTAAAGTGTGCAATTTGTTCGCAGGAAAAAAAAAAGGAATCATTTTACATCGTAGATCCAAAGTTGCCTAACCTTTCCCATATATGTGTATTGGCTATTGAAACTGCATTGCGGGGCACCGACAATGTTTGCTAGTAAATATTTAAACATGCTCGCAGGTTAAAGGGAAAAAGTGATGATTTATGAATCCACTTAAACTGATATGGTGTCTTTGTTACACTTGAATTTGATTTGAAAATAGGCAAATTTCAATTGATTTATTTGAACATAGGAACCAATTTGTGGCACAAATTTTCAATAAACAGTAAATTTTATGGCAATTTGGCCTGACAAATGTATGGATCTTCGTAGTAAAGAAAGTAAATTTCAATTCTTAAACATAGGAACCAACTCCCACGCTGAAGTGCCCCTTCACAATAAAGTCATGATATTTGTTGTGAGTCCATAGTGTTCGCTATTGACGAGCTGGCCAGTTACCATGGCGAATTCATGGTAAAATGCACCATTCTACGATGTAGTGCGGTCCATTTTTATCAATTGGCGACATCGACATCGATGAGAGCGGTGATATAGCGGCCTCAGTCCGAGCTGTACACGACATGCTGCACTTTGTAGTGCAACTGGCTGCGCTCCAAATTCCGGACATTTCATTGCTAGGCTTTCATTGGGGATTGATTCCATTGTAACCGTTTCGTGTTCTACGTGTCAAGCGCCGATAAATTCCAAAATAATTCATTATGTTTCAAAACGGGAGCACTCCTGTGCGGTTTCGAATGTAGAATATGGTCCACCTTTCCAAAACCGGTGCGCAAAAATTCTCACTGTGCAGCAGGGCGACAGCAGCAACGATAACCACCGGTACCGGCAAAAACGAGCGAAGTCGATGTAACGCAAAACAGACACAAAAAAGCCGTGATCCTATGTTTCCGAAAGCTGCCTAATATTTTATTCATCGTTACGAGAAATAATAAATATACCCCAAATTTACCGAAATGGGCGGAAAGCACAGCGGCATAAAGCGACATTCGATATAAGTATAAGTACCTCCCGAGCGCACGATTTTGGTAGAACGGGAGCAAAAACGCTGGTGCAGGCAGACAGCCTGCCCCGGCGAGGTGAATTACGAAGGAGTGGGTTGCGTCCAAAATTTAAAGCACATAATAATACCATCTGATAAGCTGTAATTCGCTGTCGTTCGTGTTCTGCTATCGAGCAGGGTGTGCGTTCTATTGATATTGATAGAACGATCAATAAATTTGGAAAGGGAACAGTGAGGTATTTGCTAGTGTTTGAGAAAATGAAAAAAGTATTTTCAAAGTAGTTTCAAAGTTTCTCAAAAAATTTGCTTATAATAGACAACAAGCAGCAATACTAGAACAACAATTGAAAAGGGCGTAACAGCCAACATATAATCATTCCCGTTCTACGCCCATATATAATAGACCTCTTCATGTTTTCATAAAGTATCAGAAATTCCGGTTTCAAAATGATCTAACTCAGAATATATTCGTCAAAAATCATCGCAACATCCTTTAAACGAAAGGTTTTGGTGAGCTCTACAAATCTTAAAAATACTGTTTTACTCATAAGTCGTTGTTCTACAAAATTCTCGAATTTATTATGAATTATCAAAAATTCATTATATTACTATTCCCTGCTTTTCTCTGAACGTTTTAGTAATACAAGTGCTACAGAACGATTGAAGAATTAAGCAACGACTTATGAGTGAAACAATATTTTTAAGCACCTAACAGCTCGAAAATCACTCAAATATGATCAGAACCTATGGGCCCATTCACAAATTACATAACGCTTTTGGGGGTGGGAGGGTGTCTGTCCAAGCGTTACGGCTCATACAAATTTTAGAACCCTTCCATACAAAAAACGTTACGAGGGGGTGGGTGGGGGTTGAAAATAGTCAATTTTAGCGTTATGTAATTTGTGAATGAACCCTATTCCAAATGAATCGCAATGTTCACAAGACTTGTAGAGCTCACCAAAAGCTTTCATTCATTCCGATTCCCTTCGAAAAGCTGGACTGGGCAGAGAATTCGTGTTCCAGCAGAACAACGACCCTAAACATACTGTTAAAAAGACTAAGGCTTATTTCCGCCTACGTCGTATAAAACCTCTCGAATGGCCTCCCCAGAGTCCAGATTTGAACCCAATCGAGAATCTGTGGGCTATTTTGGACAATGTCGTGGTTACGAACAAGGACAATCATTTTTTGAAAACTAGTTAAAATGTTAAAATTTTAAACCAGTTTTTGTAGCCAATAGTCTATTTTTATGCAATTACGCTCTGAAGACGTATCTCAAAGATTTAGACAGTTTTCAGGGTGATCTCGTGATGCTTTTGCAAGTGCTTTAAACTATTAATACTAGAATAAGAGATCGGCGAAGATTAGGCGAATCTTGGCAAATCGGCGAATTTTGTTTTCAATCGAACCGTCGAAAGCGGTTCCAATTCTTCTTGTTTACTTTTACCATCCATAATAATTTTGCTTGCTTCAAGTGCTGCCAGTTTTATTTTCCCCATTTCTTGCACTTTCATACGTTGCCAATTCGACAGTTTTTCACTCCGCCAGTCTCTGGTTGTAGGGTTGCTACTTTGAACTATCACTTGCCGTCGGCTTCAAATTATTTTGGATCGTAAGCGGTATACAAGATACTTATTTTTGCAATCACAGTCACTGACTAGTGCCTGCTGAATGATATGGTTCTCAATCCAGCGAAATGCTCTTTCTTTACGTTTTCTCGTAAACATTCAGTGTGTAATTATTATTCTGATGTAGACGAGCTTCTCCAATTGGTTTACTTTCTATGTCGTGTAAACTCGAACTTTCTGTTCAAGGATCCCACAGATTTTCAATGGGGATGAGCTTTGAAGATTGGGGAGAATGCCGGAGCGATGATCTGACATTGTACAGCATCAACTTTTTAAAGAGATTGGAAGAATGTTTTGGACCGACACAACTTAACGGCGCTTGCCTTCAAGTTATCTAGCAAAACGTCCAAATGAATGTTATTTACCATTTGGCCGAACAAACCGTTAGGCCGAAAAAGTCATTTGCACGAACAGGTCATTTGGCCGAATAGATTCATTCATTTGCCTAAAAAATATATCATTTGGCCTATACTGCCGCTAACCACAAGTCGAGCACATCTGTATATGGGCCTCCATATACAGATGTGCTCGACTTGCGGTTAGCGGCAGTATAGGTCATTCAACCGAAAATGCCGTTTGGCCGCAAATGTCACTTGGTCGAAAAAGTCGTTTGGCCGAACAGGTTATTTTGCCGGAAATGCTGTTTGAGGTGAGGTAAGAAAGGAAAAGTGAGACGTCTCTCTTTTCACTTCTTACTCATCATTACTCATTTTTATCTCCCACTCCACATTTCTCACTTCATATTGTGAAAATTGAGAAGTGTGACCGAAGGGCCGTTTGGCTAAAATCCATTTGCCCGAACAGACCATTTGGCCGAAAGGGTCATACAGCTGGATAGGCCATTTGGTTTGAATAGGTCAATTGGCATTGACTTGTTGGCCAAATGACTTGTTTGGCGCAATGACCTATTCGGCCAAATGATCTATCCATCCAAATCACAGACAAACAGACATACCACTCGTCAAATTTCCATTGTTCACTGATTTACTGGTCAATTCAAATAATCATTAGTTGACCAATCGACCATCCGACGCTCGCACCGGATTTGCTGTAGTTTAACGTTTGTTCACTACCGCCATCTGGTTCGTGATTTGCCCAACTTACTGAAGTCAACAGATGTCGTTAGTGTTTGAACAACGATGAATTTGATGATTGAATGCTCCATGTGCCATGTCTGTTTGTCTATGGTCAAGTGATCTATTCGGCCAAATTACCTGTTCGGCCAGATGACCTATTCGGTCGTGCAACCCGCTCGGCCAAATGACTTTCGGTATAGTGGCCCTTTCCTACTTTTTTCCCCAATCATTTCTTGTTTTTTATTTCTCACTTTTTGCAGTGAGAAGTGAAAAATGAGAAATGATTAGGCAGAAAGATGCGTTTCACTTCTCACTTTTCACAGTGGCCCTCTCTGCCAAACGCCTAGTTAGACTAAACGGCATTTTCGACCAAATTTCGTTTTTGTGATTTTTAGTGAGGTGTTATGCGTTAATAACTGATATTTTTTTACGCGCATACGCACTACAGACTTTTTTAAAAACATTGTAGGATAGGATGTGACCTGATGTGACAATTCATTTGCGACTGCCTTGTTATTTTTCTAGTCGGATACTCTGACGAGGTAATCGCCAGGAATGTCGAATTAATTTGGTGTCAGATCTTCCGAATAATGTTTGCCAAAATTCGATGTTTTTTTTTTCGCAGAGAAAAGATTATACTTGTTTGGGTACAAGCGGAGACATTCATTATAAAATACATATGGAACTCAGAACTATTTTTTTACGTCTTAAGCGTTTAAAAAAAATATTTTAACCCTCAAACTGCCGGGACGAATCTTGACAACTTAAAACAGCTCGTTCTCGGTCAATTTTTAACTAAATTGCAAGCGGTTTCAACTGTGATCAAGGGGAATAGTAGTTCCAGCATGTAGAGGGGTAAAATGCTCAGGATGACCCTCCCTCTTTTAGAGGGGGGAGTTTTGAAGTGTGGCATAAGTCATTTTTTGAGCAAATGTTTAGTATTTTGAAATTTTTAACGTCGTGACAGGTGTTTTAGTATAAGTAATTAATGATAAATGTGAATGGTTGACAACAATGGTCAAATAGACATAAATTGACCTCCGGATGACCTTCGAATAGGTTCCGAAAACCCGGAATATCCGGTATAAAAGGCCAGCATAGAATCACCGAACATATCGGTCTTCCGACACCTCAAACTTCTCAGAATCTCATAGGTAACTTAGAAAACGCCATAGTTTCTTGGTATGGTGAAACTGACCGTTTGATGGGCACGGAACAGGTTCCGGAAACCCGGAATTTCCGGTAAAAAATGGCCAACATAAAACTACAAAACAAATTAGGCTTCCGACACCTCAAACTTCTCAGAATCTCATAAGTAACTTAGAAAACGTCATAGTTTTTCAGTAGGGTAGAACTGGCCATGCAATGGCCACGGAACAGGTTCCGGAAACCCGGAATTTCCCATACAAAAGGCCAAGCCAAATTACATAACAAATTAGGCATCCAATACCTCAAACTTCTCAGAATCTCATAAGTAACTTAGAAAACCCTATAGTTTTTCAGTAGGGTAAAACTGGCCATGCTATGGCCATGTAACAGGTTCCGTAAACCAGGAATTTCCGGTACAAAAGGCCGGCATAAAACTACCCTCTCAAAACCTCATGAGTAATCTAGAAAACGCCTTAGTTTTTTGGTAGGGTAAAACAGGCCGTGCGATGACCATGGAACAGGTTGCGGAAATCCAGAATTTCCGGTAAAAAATGGCAAACATAAAACAACAAAATAGATTAGGCTTCTGACACCTCAATGAAAATTTCGTTATATTTGAAACTGGCTGACTTTTTTTTTCAATTGACTTATCGCTTGACTGATTATTCCCTCAAATTGAAGTTCTTACTACTGACGACAAATTATAAATGAACCTTCTTTCTTTCTTCTTCTTCGTTTATCATGAGGCTAACACGATGATAATTTTATGCTCAGGGAAGTCGAGACAATTTCCAATCCGAAAATTGTCTAGACCGGCATCGGGAATCGAGCCCAGCCACCCTCAGCATGGTCTTGCTTTGTAGCCGTGCATCTTGCCGCACCGCTAAGGAGGGCCCCCAATGAACCAAAAACGCTAAAAATGCTGGTGCTCGGATTAGATGAATGAATTGACAATTAGGTAACATATTTTTTCTCAAGGTTTCTTTTTACCCTCAAACTGCCGGGACGAATTTTGACAATTTGATTTAGCTCGTTCTCAGTCAATTTTGTACTAAAATGCAAGCGGTTGCAGTTGTGGTCAAGGTGAATAGTAGTTCCAGAAAGTAGATGGGTAAAATGCTCAGGATGACTCTCCCTCTTTTAGAGGAGGGAGTTTTGAAGTGTCATTTTTAGAGCAAATGTTTAGTATTTTGAAATCATCATCATAACGGATGTTTTAGTATAAGTAATTAATGGTCAATGTGAATGGTAGCCAACAGCAATAGCCAAATAGATATAAGTTGACCTCCGGATGATCACCGAACAGTTTTCGGAAACCCGAAATATCCGGTATAAAAGGCCAACATAGAATCACGGAATATATCGGTCTTCCAACACCTCAAAGTTCTCTGAATCGCACAATTAACTTAGGAAACGCCATAGTTTCTTGGTAGGGTAAAACTGGCCATTTGATGGCCATGAAACAGGTTCCAGAAACCCGGGATTTCCGGTAAAAAAAAACCAATACAAAACAAATCAGGCTTCCGACACTTCAAATTTTTCAGATTCTCATGAGTAATTTAGAAAACGTCTTAGTTTCTTAGTAGGGTCACGGTATAGGTTCCGGAGACCCGAAATTCCCGGTACAAAAGGCCAACTTTGAACTGCAAAATAAATCAGTCTTCCGATACCTTAAGCTTCTCAAAATCTCATGAGTAACTAAGAAAATGCCATGGTTTTTATCATAGTTTTTTGTTAGGGTAGAACTGGCCATGGGATGACCATGGAAAATGTTTCGGAAACCCGGAATCATCGGTACAAAAGGCCAACATAAAACTACAATACAAATAAGTCTTCCGACACCTCAAACTTCTCAGAATATCTTAAGTCATCCAGAAAACGTCTTAGTTCCTTGGTAGAGTAAAACTGGCCAAGTGATGACAACGGAATAGATTCCAGAAGCCCGTAACAAGCAGTACAAAAAGCCATCATAGAACCACGAAATTAAGCGGTCTTCCGGCACTTTAAACTTCTCAGAATCTCATGAGTAATTTTGAAAACGCCATAGTTTCATGATAGGTTTCGGGAGCCCGAAATATCCGGTACAAAAGGCCACGGGCTATCGAAATGGGCTTTCCAGGGACTCCGAATCTTGTTCTGTGGCTATAAAATTGCCAGTAAAAGAGCAATTTGGCGTTTTCTGGATAACTCGTTAAATTCTCAGAAGTTCAAGGTATCGGAAGACTGATTTATACAGATGTTCTAAGTATCCTGGATTTCTGGAACCTGTTCCGTGGCCATTTGAGGGGTCGATAGACTGATTTATTTTGTAGTTCTATGTAGGCTTTTTCCTGTAACGATGAATAGATCACTGTTACGTAGTGTCTTACGACGTAAGATCTACCAAACCGAGGCCTAGCTAAATCCATTTTTCGAGCCAGGGCTATAAGTTGTTTTAGTTAAGGATTACGCTACCAAAAGCAGTATCTGAAGTATAACTAGCTTAACTTTTCCCTGCAGATGAAGGAAATTTTCATTGCAGGACAAATGTTTTAGCTGGAAATGGTTTTGTACATATAGCTAAATCCCAGGTGTGGTGCTCTACTGGTGATATTGTAGAAGCAAGACAAAGAGGTGGCTAGGGCTCCCATACTTGGTCGACAACAGTATTACTGTTCTGTATTCTCAAGAAAGGATTGAATTCTTATTGATAAGGGGTACACATTCAGTGAGATTGCTCTCTGTAAAGGGTCCAAATAGGCTATCATGATCCTATTGAGAGAAAAAACAAGAACAATATCGAAACCGATATTGCATTGCTTATCAATAGTATTGGAGTAATTGGAGATGCACCTATATATTAAGAATACGGGGAATGCTGCGATAGATCAAAGTGGTACATCCGAACCTAAAAATGTTTGAAGAGTGATTTATTTTGTAGTTATACGTTGGTCTTTAGTACCGGAGAAGTAAGGTGTAAGGTAAGATAAGGGTTTGGACCTGTTTTATTGTTCTATGTTGGCCTTTTGTACTGTGAATTCCGGGCTCCCAGAACCTGTTCCGTGATCATCGCATGCCCAGTTTTACCCTACCAAAAAACTATGGCGTTATCTGGATTACTAATGAGATTCTGAGAGGATTGAGATGTCGGAAGACCGATATATTCCGTGATTCTATGCTGCCTTTTGAATTCGAAATTCCGGGTTCCGGAACTTTTTCCGTGGCCATCGGATGGCCAGTTTGACCCTATCAAGAAACTAAGGCATTTTCTAAATTACTCATGGAATTCTGAGAAGTTTGAGGTGTCGGAAGCCTAATTTGTTTTGTAGTTTTATGTGGGCCATTTTTTACCGGAAATTCCGGGTTTCCGGAACCTGTTCCATGGCCATCGCACGGCCAGTTTTACCCTACCAAGAAACTAAGGCGTTTTCCAGATTACTCATGAGATTCTGAGAAGTTTGAAGTGTCTGAAGCCTAATTTGTTATGTAGTTTTATGTCGGCCTTGTGTCCTTGTTTCCGGAACCTGTTCCGTGGTCATCGCATGGCCAGTTCTACCCTACTGAAAAACTATGGCGTTTTGTTAGTTACATATGAGATTCTGAGAAGTTTGAGGTGTCGGAAGCCTAATTTGTTTTGTAGTTTCATGGGGGCCATTTTTTACCGGAAATTCCGGGTTTCCGGAACCTGTTCCATGGTCATCGCACGGCCAGTTTTACCCTACTGAAAAACTAAGGCGTTTTCTAGATACCTCATAAGATTCTAAGAGGATTGAGGTGTCGTAAGCCAAGTTTGTTATGTAGTTTAATGTTTGCCTTTTGTACCAGAAATTACGGGTTTCCGGAACCTGTTCCGTGGCCATCGCATGGCCAGTTTTATCCTACCAAGAACCTAAGGCATTTTCGCAATTACTCATGAGATTCTGAGAAGTTTGAGGTATTGGATGCCTAATTTGTTATGTACTTTTATCTTAGCCTTTTGTACCGGAAATTCCGGTTTTCCGGAACCTGTTCCGTGGCCGTTGCATGACCAGTTCTACCATACTGAAAAACTATGACGTTTTCTAAGTTACTTATGAGATTCTGAGAAGTTTGAGGTGTCGGAAGCCAAATTTGTTTCGTAGTTTTATGTTGGCCATTTTTTTACGGGAAATTCCGGGTTTCCGGAACCTGTTCCGTGCCCATCAAATGGCCAGTTTTACCCTACCAAGAAACTATGGCGTTTTCTAAGTTACCTATGAGATTCTGAGAAGTTTGAGGTGTCGGAAGACCGATATGTTCGATGATTCTATGCTGGCCTTTTATACCGGATATTCTGGGTTTTCGGAATCTTTTCGAAGGTCCTCCGGAGGTCAATTTATGTCTATTTGATCATTGTTGTCAACCATTCACATTTATCATTAATTACTTATACTAAAACACCTGTCACGACGTTAAAAATTTCAAAATACTAAACATTTGCTCAAAAAATGACTTATGCCACACTTCAAAACTCCCCCCTCTAAAAGAGGGAGGGTCATCCTGAGCATTTTACCCCTCTACATGCTGGAACTACTATTCCCCTTGATCACAGTTGAAACCGCTTGCAATTTAGTTAAAAATTGACCGAGAACGAGCTGTTTTAAGTTGTCAAGATTCGTCCCGGCAGTTTGAGGGTTAAATCTTTTGCAGATTTCCTTGCCCCAATTTGCCCCCTGTCAAATAAGAAGTTTTCAATTCATTATTTTTACGATAATAATAAGTGAAATTTGGTAAAAAAAATCCCTAGTTTCCAGAAAGCCAAACAAACAATTAAAGCCGTATTAGCTGAAGAATGCGATTTTTGGCTGTATAAGCGTTTTACCTGAGTGTTAGGCACGCGTTACGTGCCGGGTGTTCCGCTCCCAAACGATGTACAGGGTGGATACAAATGGGAGATGGGGGTATTACAGCCCCCACTGAGTGAGATAATGAATGTCAAGAGAGTGGTGCAAGCGATAGGGACTGAGCGAATGAGCGAGCACACAAGTTAGACTCTCATGGTACGTGTGGTCAGAGTGACTGCTTAGGCAGTAGTGTGATCCGGCTGCCAGGGACGGATTGAGTGAAGTCTCGCTAGGACTGGCAGGAAGGTCGGGGGGGCAGATACGTCACATTAGAAATAGGAGACATGAAAGGGTTTGACTCGTAGCTGAGGTAGGAGCGGCATAGGAGCCACCAACCTAGGGTCGCCTTCGGCTAGGTAGACAAGTGATGCTACCCTGTTGCAGGACGGGGTGAAAACCATACTGAATGAGGATTGTCTATGTTGTGAGACGGCAGCATGGGGTAACTCCAAACATAGGGAGGTGAATGATAGGGCACATGATGCGGTGCCAGTGTGTCTTGTGCACATGTGGTGCATGGGGAGTGCGTTGGGGAGAGAGTTGATGCACATACGTGCACTTGTGTATTGCTTAATTGCGGGCCGGGGGAATGACTGGAGAGGAAGGAGTTGGTTTTAGTGGGTCGGGAGTGATGATCTCATCCCACACTACCTGGGTTCGCCTCCCCAGGTGTCTGGTTGCAGATTTCCATTACCTTCGCTTTAGCTGTCTCCAATGTTTATTGGGAGTAGTCTTTTTGCTTAAATATGTAAATATGTAAAATATGTCAATATGTAAGATATGTAAATATGTAAATTAAATATGACCCTCTTGAAAAAGAAGCGCTACGAAACAGGTCTGCTGTGGCGATACGATGATGTCCGACTTCCGGACAGCAAGTC
This sequence comes from Armigeres subalbatus, assembly GCF_024139115.2. Classification (NCBI taxonomy): domain Eukaryota; kingdom Metazoa; phylum Arthropoda; class Insecta; order Diptera; family Culicidae; genus Armigeres; species Armigeres subalbatus. The sequence continues at coordinate 423,271,259 of NC_085141.1, forward strand.
AATGGCCATGAGGCGGCTTTTATGCTTGGAGAAGCGAATGCAGCGCGAACCTGAGATGGCGGAAGAGTTAAAGGAGAAGATTCGGAACTACGTTCGCAGTGGATACGCCGAGAAGCTGACGGAGAGTCAACTAGCCGAGCATTCAACTCGTGTGTGGCACCTTCCTATTTTTCCTGTGTTGAATCCGAACAAGCCTAGAAAACTACGCATCATATGGGATGCCGCAGCAAAGGTGGCGGGAACGTCACTGAATTGTTTTCTACTGACTGGACCAGACCAACTCACTTCTCTTCCATCCGTACTACGTCGTTTCCGAGAATATCGTATTGTCGTCACTGCCGATATCCGCGTAATGTTTCATCATGTGATGGTGAACAAGATCGACCAACAATGCCAGAGTTTCTTGTGGCGTGATGGAGAGCAAGATCGGAACCCAGATGTCTACGCGATGAAAGGGACTACGTGTTCGTCCAGCTGCGCGCAGTTTGTAAAAAAATCAAAACGCACGTAGATTTCAGGAGCAGATCCCGAGAGCGGCTGAGGCAATAGTAAACGAACATTACGTCGACGACATGTTATCCAGCGAGGAGACGGAAGAAGATGCTATGAAGCTGGCGAAGGACGTTCGTTTCGTTCATGCGGAGGCGGGGTTCGAAATACGTAACTGGTTATCCAATTCTAAACGTGTGTTGCATGAATTGGAGGCAAAGGCCGGCGAGAAAAGCTTGAACTTGACCAGCGAGATGGGAACTGAAAAGGTTCTCGGTATGTGGTGGTATACCGTCACCGACACGTTCACTTTCAAAGTATCTCAAAGAATCAACATGGATTTACTCCAGGGTCGCATCGTACCAACTAAACGTCATATTCTAAGCACGATGATGATGATCTACGATCCTCTAGGGCTATTGGCCAATTTCCTCGTGTTTTTGAAAATACTACTGCAGGACGTTTGGCGCAGCCGTGTTGACTGGGACGACCAGATGTCTTGGTCTGGAGGAGCTCGAGAAGTGGGAGAAGTGGCTGCGAGTTCTTCCACAGGTGGAGAACGTTTGCATACCAAGGTGTTACCGAATGAAGACCAGCGTTGGGCAGCGGAACGTGATACAACTTCATGTGTTCGTGGATGCCTCAGAAAACGGATTTGCGGCGGTTGCGTATCTGCGATTTGAAGAAAACGGCACAGTAGAATGCGTGCTTGTTGGCGCGAAGACACGGGTAGCTCCATTGCGGTTCGTATCAATCCCTAAGCTAGAACTTCAAGCGGCGGTAATCGGCGCTCGTTTGGCGCACGACGTCATGGAAACACACAAGCTGAAACCTGCACAAAGATTTTTCTAGTCGGATTCTCGCGATTTTCTCTGCTGGATCAATTCTGATCACCGAAAATACAGCCAGTTCGTTGGAGCACGCATAAGTAAAATGCTGGATCTTTCTGAGCCGAACGAGTGGAGCTGGATTTCAACCAAATTGAATGTCGCTGATGAGGCTACGAAGTGGCAAAACTTACCGGATTTGTCACCTACAAGCCGATGGTTCTGTGGCCCGGATTTTTTGTGAAAGACAAGAGAACTGTGGCCAGCCCATACGTCGGACTTTGGAGAAACCATTGAAGAATTTCGTCCGCGGGTGCTTCATCACTTCGCACAACCAGCACTATTTCAGTGGGAACACTTTTCAAGCTGGAAACACATTCTGCGTCATGTGGCATACGTACGAAGGTTTCCGTCTAATCTGCGCAAGAGACTGGCGAAGGAGCCCATCGTCACCGGTCCCCTAACGCAGAAAGAGTTGCATGAAGCAGAACTAATGATTCTGAAGATAGTACAGGACGCCGAGTTCGCCTTGGAAATCGATCTATTGAAAGAGCCAAAGCGTTCACCATGGAGTACGAAGTTGCCAAAGAGTAGCGCATTTTACAAACTTAGTCCGTTCATGGACAAAGATGGATTGCTGCGTATGAAGGGTCGTATAGACGCCTGCGAAGTGGTAGAAGAGGGTACGAAACATCCAATACTTCTACCCAAGCACCACACAGTTACGGACCTGATTATAGCCAGTGTCCATCTACGATACTGTCATATGAATCTTCAGACTGCACTCAACGAAATTAGACGAAAATTTTACGTGCCTCAACTCCGCTCAACTTATAATCATGTGAGAACCAGATGCCAGCTTTATAAAAATCGTTTAACTATGCCAGCTGCCTCAGAAATGTCCGCCCTTACACCCGCACGGTTGAAAGCTTTTTGCCGCCCGTTCTCCTACATTGGAATCGACTATTTTGGACCGATGTATGTGGTTGTTGGCCGGAAGACCGAGAAACGTTAGGGAGTGTTGTTCACTATACGTGCAGTTCACATCGAGTTAGCCTATAGCCTCACGACAGACTCCTGTATCATCGCCATCCGTAACTTCATCGCCAGACGAGGTTCTCATGTAGAAATTATCAGTGATCGTGGTACGAACTTCATCGAAGCCAGTCGGGAGTTAAAGGAGCGTTGCAGCACGTAAACCAAGACAAGCTGATGGAACATTTCGTCACCAGCGACACTAAGTGGTCGTTCAACCCGCCCGCTTCTCCGCACTTTGGCGGAGCCTGGGAACGACTAGTCCAGTCCGTGAAGAAGGCCCTGAAGCACACCCAACTCACGCGAACACCCACCGACGAACTACTAAGGAATATGTTGACGGAGATAGAACTTATTGTCAACTCAAGGCCGTTGACTGAACTGCCGCTAGACAATGAGCGCAATCAGTCCCTAACTCCGAATTACTTTCTGCTCGGGTCGTCAGATGGTTCTAAGTCCCCGATCGCGTATAACAACAGCAGCTATGCTCTGAAGAGTACATGGAAGATGTCGCAGGTCGGCGTTGGGTTTCCGAATACCTGCCGTACAGTACGCTAGACTGGTGGGTCATGGGTTCGAGTCCCATCGAAGGGAAAGTGGTTACCTCCAATACATTTTCCAAATCAATATCTTCCACATAACGTACATATTCACATATTAGTTTTCATAACATTGTAAAACAGCTGATCTTACTTTATTCATTGCGATTTGAAATTTGATCACAGATACTTTTGGTACAATTAAGGTCAAAACGTAAGCAAATGGTATCTGAAACCTCGTGTTTAATGGGAAGCGATTTGTTTTTAATTTTTGTTATTTAAATTTCAAAGCCTACTTTCCATTTCAATGACCAAAAAGCTTGCGATCAATCATATAAACAAGATGAGATAAATTATTTATAAATTAATTACTTCATACCCTTTTAAATTTATTGTATCTCAAAGGATGGACAGATTTCGGTGCTGTACGGATTTTGGACCCCCACTGTATTTAGTTTTTCCCAAATTGACCTGAACTATATTTTTTTTAAATGGTTTCAAATGGTTATAGTTGAAAAACGGCGCATCCTACAAACAATGTTGTATGGGTGACTATCGCAAAATAAATCAAGTTTTTCCAAAATAAAAATATTGGAAAATTCCTTTTTAAATTAAAAGTCGACTTGCCGATATTTTGTCTCTCGAGAATATTTTTTTTAGTACATTCTGAATCCTCGCTAGGATTTCAGAAACAGACATTTGCGATTATTGGCGGGAAAAAAATTATGTCTTAAATTGCAGTATGTGCAATTGTTTGCCTCGTGGGATATTTTTGAGGGACTCTTGACAAGTTACAACCCTTCTTTTTCACTCAAATGAACGGGGAAAGGCATTTCATATATTGGAATCAATGATTACATCCCACCTTAATCCATCTCCGCCCGGAATGTATGCAAAGCTCGCTGAGCGTCTACAATGGTTGTCCTTTTTATAGGACACGCGAATTATAAGGGCTAATATCTGATAGTAATCTCGATAATACTTTCGAGTATGAGAATTGCTAGTGTACAAGCTATTAAACATGTTATATCAATGCAATCAATCAATTTATTGATTCGTTACCAAAATTCGTATTATGAAATTCATTTCTCACATTTTCCACCAAACTTTATTGAAAATCAAAATGTTCACAAAGCTCGCCTCGCATTACCCATATTGCACACCCTTCCTTTCTCTCCCCACTTTTCCAAGAGAAATGTCCTTCAAGTTCAATTTTATGATGGGGTTTCGGAATTGCTCTTTGCTCTTGGAAGGTTGACTCCGGCTGTGGCCCGGGTCGACGAGGGTGTCGCATACTTTCGAGCCAAAGCTAAACATCCATCCGCCGTCGCTCCGTTACTGCTGATGCCATCGTGACACGTTCGTCAGTCCTAAATAAGAGGTCTCAGGTTCTTGGCCTCGCCCGCTGTGCTTTTGTTACGTTGACGGTGATGCAAAACCACAGCACAAACCAACCATTTCCAGCATGTAGAGCGTGTCGGATAGGAATGTAAATATATTTATGAACGCTCTAATGATGGTTTTGATCTTCGACAAATAGATTCCTGTGTTCAACCACCAAACTTCCGCCCGCCACCACCATCACCAATTTCCTCCGGACGACGGGCAAGCTGCTGGCAGGGAAGTGAAGTTTTCATCGGAACACAGACACACATACAGCGCGAGCACGGCGTGAGACAGAAGACATATGTGCCACCTGGAAGCAAACATCAAAGGCTAGCTCAGCACGTAGTTAGTCTTTGGGTTTGCTTATCAATTATTAGTGACTTAAAAATGTTTTATTAATTTTGCAGTGAATCATCAGCAACAGTGAATGTATCGGAATGAAAGAGTGATACCAAAGCCAAAACAGCGAACCGCGCACCAAACCAAATGAATTTATAGATGTATTTTTTGTCTGTTACCAAATATTTGAAAAGTAAGAGTTATTAGATATGAATAGTATTGTTATTATCAGTTTATGGATATTATTACAACTTAACAAAGTTTTATGTCAAGGTAAGTACCCTATCAGCATAAAATCCCATCTCCATACAAATGACAAATTACCATCAACGAGAAATGCATTCACATTCATAGGAAACAAAAACGGACGCCCTCCAGAAACCAAAAGTTGTTGGCGCGAGTTCCGGGCAGGCTCTGCATTTTTAATAAATGGAAGTTCAAGAGGGAATTTTAAGCAAGCCACGCCGTGTTTGTCACTGTGTTTCCATCACGTGACTGCCGGGTGGTGTGACGATGGCAACATTTGCGTGTTAATTGCGCGTAGAGCATTCTACTAGGGCGGGCGCGTATGGGGAGGGGGTTGGCGTTTTGGGATGACGACGAGATGACAAGCGAATGCGCCCCCTGCGATATGAATTGTGTATGCTGATGACTGGGACGTGTGAGCATGTTTCGGTATTTTATTTATTTTCTCTCCCACTCGTCATAGGGCATACGTTATCAGCACTTTCCTTTTTGTTTTTTCCCTGCTGAGTGGGAGGCTGTCGATGGTGAAATATGCCCTTTGTTCAGGTAACCAAGTGGAGTGAAAACAAATAATTGGAAATATTTAAATCATTTTGAGCGATTCAGATCTGTGTGTGGGGAAAATTGGAAGCTATCTGGGGTATACCAGATAATTGTGGAAAATGGGAAAATAAATTATAATTGACTTGAGAACAAAGCTCTTTCGCAGGGAAGAGTGTTGCAAACAAGAAACCTGAGCAAACAAACCGCATCAATCTACTACAAAGAATATTTTTGTGACTATAAACATTCAATTCCACAGGATTCTAAGATTGTCTCGTAACCTTTTTAAACTAATGTGTTAGGAACTTATAGGATTGGCATTACTTGGTAATACATTTATTAGTTAATCTGACTTTATTTTAGGGAGGGGTTGTCTGCACATAAACGGTAATATTGAAACATTGAAGTGTTCTTTTTTTCATAACAATTATCGATTGTTAAAGTTTTCTCGCTAGATTCTCCAAGTCTAATGGATTAGTCATGTTTCCATCTTTCCAAGTGATTTAGAACGATTGCTTCGTTACTCGTTACTTCATCGATAGCGACGGGGTACTGGCTTCGTTTGTTTAAAAATATAGACAGATTTTGCTGATGTTAGTCAGTTATAAGGGTATGCGATAACACACTTTTTCCAGGCAGAAACGAAACGAAATTTCAATTGTTCATGTTGGTTCGAAACGAAACGAAACGGATATAAATTGTTTCCGTAACTTCGAAACGATACGAAATCAAAGTCCTATGTGGCTCGAAATTTGACGAAACGAAACGAAAGTTGAGTCAAGTACGAGACACTGAAGACAACCTTACTGTTGAGGTCAAAATACGTATCTGTCAAGGTACAATTAAGTGGTGGAATTAAATGGGATTGTACAAGCTCGTCTTATGACAAGTGACGAAATTTGGATTTTTCCGCGGAATATTTAATGAATCGTATTTAAATAAACAATTTTGCTTTTTTTTGTGATACTTTGCTCGTGAACAGAACATAAAATAATATTCTAATCTATTTGTGCCCTCATTTGATAAAGAATATCCCGTTTTGCTTCGAATTGCCGGACGCTTCGAAATCCGGACACTTCAATTGTTATTTGACTTTATTTACCATCTCAACAAGTATTTCTTGGGTTATCAATGCAAGAAACGATTCTCAGACTTGCAACCCTTTTAACAAATGTAAGTAATCTGTGATCTGTGGTAAAACTTTGAAAATTGGAGGTAAAAGTTGAAGGCATGTCATGATCAACGGTGAATTTCGTCTTTCTTAGAATGCAGCTTAAGACTCAACATTAGAAAACTAAGCTCATATTTTCTATATTCTATCATTTGCAAGGGGTATTAGTAATTTAATAACATAGTATGATAGCATTCTTTGTCGTGTATTAGAGAAATTGCTTGGAAATTAATAGCTTTATAATTTTTATTACATTTTCTGAATGTCCGGACTTCGAGGCAAGTTTTTACAATTGCTTCGATTTCCGGACATGCTGAAATGATGTTAAATAACTGTTTATCAGTTAAGATAACTGAAATCAAATGATTCGTAATTAGCAAGCATAGATAAAATTTCATTATATTTGAGTTGCTACACCCCAAAAGGAACATTGCTTGCTCTCAGCTTATCGATATATGCTTATACACATATTGTAAATTGAATCACTTTATTAATTGCACACAAGTAGCAAAACTTGCCTTCAGTTTCTAGTTAAAGGTTGTCTTCAAAATTTTTTTTTAATCATTCACATTTTTGTAGAAAAAAAAAGAGGTTCGTAAAACTTGCTTTTGTTAACAGAATTGTATAAAAAGACACGTTGTGAACGTCACCCGTCAAATAAAAAAATCTCAATATTTCTCGGACACGCCCGGATTTATCAATCCGCATGAATTCATTATTCGAATTCATCAATCGCTCCTTTCAATCCTTGATTTCTAATAGCAAACGGAATTCAAAGGACACATAAATACCATTATAATGTCTATATTTCGAAGTATATCTTAACAATGATAAGATAATGCAGAATTTTAATTCTCTGATGTCCATCCCATCAAAAACAAAACAAAAATAAAAGGTACATATTTGATTTATTTCTTATTTATATACGCAGGTTTTTTAAAAGAATCGACGTATTTGGTCCCGTATTTCTTTGTTTCGCGATGAGATGAATATATATTCAGTGAGATGAAAATCCGCACAGTTCCCCCTATCATATTTATTCCTGGTATTATTGATTAGAAAAGAATATTGGTCTCCTAATGATTCTCATGCTCTATTGCAGCTTATCCACGTTCAATTTTAGAGGTAGTTTTGAAGAAAATATTTCATTATCCACAGACACGTCAAATGTCAGAAAAGCGTTTTACCTTGAAATAGCAGAGGGCGGGGGGATGTTGGTTGTGGTAGAGATTGTATGAAATTGTTAGATTTCCAATGTTATATATTGCAGTTAAATGCTCCCACTTGGTTTCAAATGCTGTGTTTTGGTATTCCTGGTCAATCTCGGAGCAGAAACTTCGGATGGTACTCACAACCGAGGGATGCCAGATTTCCATACAAATCTGCATAGAAACCTTACATTACGGATTTATATTAATCGAGAAATATGAATGCTTTATCCTAGTTGTCTTTGAACGGATTAAATTGGCTATTTGAAAATCAATATAGCCAAACTTGAAGTGTCCGGAAATTCGAAGCAAAATTGTCCGGTATTTGAAGCATCCCTTATACAGTGTCCGGATTTCGAAGCAACCGATGTTCAACGTTTTCGATTATATTAGGTAGCTATTTCGTGCTCACAAAATGTCATTTTCAGTACAGTACATCAAATTTCATAAGTTATTCTTGACAGGGTGTGTTATCACTAAGTGTCAAGTACTTAATTCCGTTTGAAATATTGAACTGAATATTCTGCAGTGCTTAGGTGTCCGGACTTCGAGTCAAATCGGTCCTAGATTACTGGTCCGAGAAATATTTGATACGTTTTGTCAATAATAACAATAATAACAACACGTTATTTATCGTTAACACGTTATTTTGTGAAAAATGAATCTTTTTTAGAAGCGTTTAGTGCGCCTTGGCAGAACTCCGACAATATCAGAGAAATATTGGGATGTATTTTTTTTTAACAAACTGAAAATCCACTTTCATATATTTAATTAGAATCTGGATCCCATTTGTATAGAAACGAAACGCTTCTGGATCCCATTTCACAGACGATGTCCTGCATAATAGAAGAGAATGCGCGTTATGAACTGCCCAACAGATTCCCATACTAATCTTTAGTTTTTCATGATTTTCATAATTTTACTCGAGACTTTCGTATTCGAAAATATATTGTAAACCAAGAATAACAAAACCCAATCAGCAGTTTTCAAGTTATTCGTATACAAACACAATCCAATTCATTTTTTATGTTTAAGACTAAAACATACAATAATAATAAAAAAAAATGCTAGATAATTGTTATTTTATTTTTATGAAAATATAACAATAATAACACGCAGATATTTTTCGATGTTCAGTTATATTCATTGTTCAAATGTCATTTGATTAATTAGATCCACATTTTCCATGAAGGCCTAGTTTTTGTTTTAAGATTTTTCGTTCTTTATTTTTCTCGAACAGTACATTGCACAGTGGCGAAAATCGTTTTTTAGTGCGTTCATTTAATAATACTTTCATTATATGATTTGGCCTAATGGTGTTTTCCAGATATTTCATCAGTAAGTTATTGCACTTCTTAGGAGATATACAGCCTAATGATCGATCCCCCTAAAAGTGAGATGAAAATTGTTTTTTCACTTTACAACATACGAGGTTTGTGTCTTCACGAAAGTTGAAGCAAAACTTCTTCTGAAAAACTTTGTCGAAGACGCCAAGTTCGTAATTTCATAACTTTTGGAGGGCCGAAAGCCATTTGGCCGAACAAACCATTAGGCCAAAACCCATCTGGTTGAAAGGGTCATTTGGCCGGAAGGCTCATTTGGCCGAAAGGGTTATTTGGCCGGAAGGGTTATTTGGCCGGAAGCTTCATTTGGCCGAAAAGGTCATTTGGCCGAAAGGGTCATTAGGCCGAAAGGTTTATTTGGCCGAAAGGGTCATTTGGCCGGAAGGTTCATTTGCCCGAAAGGGTCAGTTGACCGAAAACATCATTTGTCCGAAACGATCATTTAGCCGAAAGGGTCGTTTGGCCGAAAAGGTCATTTGGCCGAAAGGGTAATTTTGACCGAAATGTTCATTTTGCCGAAAGGGTCATTTAGCCGAATAGGACATTTGGCCGAAAGGGTCATTTAGCCGAATAGGACATTTGGCCGAAAGGGTCATTCAGCCGAATAGGACATTTGGCCGAATAAGACGTTTGGCCGAATAGGTCATTAGAAAAGTGAGAAATTGGGAGTAAGAGGAGAGACGTCTCGCTTCTCACTTCTCATTTATCATTTCTCGCTGTAAAAAGTGAGAGGCGCGAAGTGAGTAGTGAGACGTCTTATGATCGTTTTGGCCAAACGACCCTTTCGCCCAAACGAGCCTTTCGGCCAAATGACCCTTTCGGCCTAACGATCCTTTCGACCAAACGACTTTCGGTCTAATGGTTTGTTCGGCAAAATTGTATAATCGGCCAAACAAGTTTCGGCCTAGTGCCATTCGGACAAATGGTCTTCGGCTGAATGGGTTCCGGCCAAACGACCCTTCCCCCTTTTGGAGATATATTACTGTTTATGCCTACAAGTTTTGAACATGTTTGTTGGTTGCGCCCCGTCGATATGTTCAGCATCTGTCAATCTGTCTGTCTGTCTGTCAATCTATCAACTGACGGTTGAACTCAACCACACCCGCCGACATGCAAGGGATCGTCGCGCGATAGATATCACAAAGAGTAATAAAGACAAAACAAACCACAAGGTCTGAAGTAAATTGTTGGCAAGTGTTAAATTACTAAATTTGCTTAAACTACTCTCTTAAACCTACTTTCTATATCTAGTATTGCTTATACGCTAATTATATATACTTAAGTACTACATATAATTGTAAAAGGTGAGAATTAAGTGTAAAGTGCAATCATATTCTTATCCTATGTATTTTCTTAACCTAGAAAGTGAACTACTAGCAGTACTAGGTGAATACTTAACAAGTTATATTTGCTTTCTACTAGCCGCAGCTCTGAAAAGGTGAGCAAAACTTAGTACAATCTAAAACATAATCCTAAAGCCTAATATAAATATGTACATGCATAGGTTTCTACGGGTTCATACTTGCAAGCATATTTACTGAGATGCTGTACCGTCAATAGGTGAAATTTTGTACTCTAAAAACAGCAGAATCACTAAAAGTAAGATAAATTTACATAACTATTGAAATTAAGCCTAACTACTTATACATATTTTCTCGTTAGGAATTTTATAACTTTCGCCAAGAAATAAACTTATTTGGAAGGAAGTTCATAGAATTTTGATTCGCAGTCGTTGGGAGCAACATCTTATAAAATTCTTTTACGGTGTGGCTTTAAAATGTCGAAGAAATCCACCAACTCCGGACGGGCAGCTATCACAACTGGTACGACAGACGATGCAGCAGGTAACGTTGTCGGCACAGTTGAGACCGCGACGACACCGGTCATCGCAGGCCAAGTCCCCAGCAAATCGCAGGTAAATTCGAACCTAGCTCCATCGGTACTTGGAACAGGCTGTACCGGAGCACATAATAAAGCTCATAAAATTGATTCCCATGTCAAGAAGTCAACCCAGTCCGTGTTCAACGTGAAACGAAATCCGGTACGCGATGTCAGAAGGAAACAAGATTTCCATTGTCAGTTGTGTAGTGAGCGTGACAGTGATCAAATGGTGCAGTGTGATGGTGATGGTTGCAAGCAGTGGTTCCATTACGAGTGTGTCGATGTTACTGATGACGTGGCGAACGTGTCCTGGATCTGCCCTATTTGCAAAACAGCAAAGGGTTCAACACCAACTGCGATTAACCCCCCCACCAGTATCACCCAGCGAAATGACCAGCAGCAAGGACAAATCGTGCCGGCTAAAAGGGATAGTGGCACAAGTCGACCGAAGAGTAGAACAAGTTCGAACAGAGGCGAAGCGAGGAGGATCAGGGATTTGGAAATGAAGCAGCTAGAAGAGCAGTTTGAGATGGAGAAGCGCTACCTCGAGCGAAAGTACCAATTGTTGAAGGAGTACGGAAGCGAGACGTCTACCGAGGCTGGTGATCTTGAAGACAACGCATCGAAAATCGAGCAGTGGTTATCAGAGACAGAACGTCATGGTGAAGATTCTGGATTAGCGGTAGAGGATGCAGATGGGCAAACGCCGAATCCATCGGAAAGGCCCGAGGAGCACCAAGCTCCGGATGTTATTCAGCGTCAGCAAAATCCACCAATTCTTCGCAACAATCGCTTCGATCAGGGTTACCAGAGTGAATATTCTCCGCAGTGTATCCGCCCAGCAAAACCAACCGCCCGTGCAATCGAATCATGGTGCAATGCACAATCGTTTTGCGCAAAATTCTTGTCCACCGTTAGCTGCACAGCCGCAGTCTAGCTCAGCAGGTCCGCGGATACGGTTTGAAGCCCTGCCACCAGATGGGACATTGTTCCTTCCAGCGGTGACGCCAGAAGTTTGCTTCAATCAGCGTCAACAACAAGCAAGAGAAGCAGATGCACGTTCGTTCAATGCGTTCGCATCGGAACTGAATCCAATCATGCAACGCAACGGTCAGCTTAACGATATGTATAATCACGCACGCATACAGCAAGCATGTGGAGCCAGACCATCATTCGCCCCATCGATGAATTTTGGTACCCTGGATGAGGACAACCAATTCATTCCTGGCCAGCGCTCGACTCCGGTTCGATTGGAACCTCCGAGACTAAGTACGTCAGCCAGAAATGCCGAGGAGGCCGTCTGCATTCTTAATCGAAGTCAAATTGCAGCACGACAGGCGGTGTCAAAGGATCTGCCCGAGTTCAGTGGGCAGCTGGAAGAGTGGCCTCTATTTTACTCCATGTTCAACTCGTCGACGCAGATGTGCGGATTCACGAATGAGGAGAACATACTGAGACTACGTAGATGTTTGAAAGGAAAAGCGCTGGAGGCAGTGCGATGTGAGCTACTTCATCCGACAAACGTAGCGGATGTGATGTCCACGCTGAAAATGCTTTACGGACGTCCAGAAGCAATCGTACAATCGATCATAAAGAAGATTAGGAATCTACCCTCACCGAACATGGAGAAACTTGAAACGGTGGTAAATTTTGCTCTAACTGTGAAGAACATGGTTGCTACAATCAGAGCATGTGAAGTCGACGACTTTATCTTCAACGCCTCCCTGCGTTGCGAGCTAGTAGAGCGGCTTCCGTCACCATTAAGACTAGATTGGGCGAGATATGCCCGGAATATGCCAAACCCAAACCTCGTCACCTTCAGTTCTTGGCTGTATATCGTAGCAGAAGATGCAAGTGCGGTTATGGTGGACACGGGTCGCGATCAACGAAATCGTGGTGCTAAAAAGGATGGGTTCCTTAACTTTCATTCCGAGTCAACTGCAAGTAGAGTGCTTGAATTGTCCAACAAATCGAAATCGTCCGTTGCAAAGGAGCCGAATAAGGATCGGTGTTTAGTTTGTAAAGGAAGTTGTCCTTCCGTAGCAAAGTGCAAGCGTTTCGAGGATTTCAGCTATGATTCCAAATGGGCAACTGTAAAGGAGTGTAAGCTGTGCCGGAAATGCTTGCGAAAGCACAATGGGTCATGCAAGCAATCGAAACAGTGCGGAACAAACGGATGTGAATTTCTGCATCATCCTCTGTTGCACAATGCGAGGAAACATGAAACTCCAAGGGCTCCGCGACCAAACACAGAGATCCCTAACAATTCTCAATCAGAGACGAGCGGAACTGACCATAGCTGTAACGTCCATCAAGGTCAATCTGAAATCCTTTTTAGAATCGTTCCGGTCATGCTGTATGGGCCTAAGAAGACGATACGCACATACGCGTTCGTTGACGACGGATCTGAGCTCACTTTCATTGAACAGAGCCTCTCTAATGAGTTAGGGGTGCAAGGACCAACGAAATCGCTTTGTTTGAAGTGGACGGGCGGAACGCAAAAAATGGAGAACCAGTCACAACGAGTCAACCTGCAGATATCCGGCGTGCATAACTCGAAGAAATACGAGTTGTCAGGTGTCTACACGATGCCTCCATTGCAAATTCGTCCACAAACTCTGTTGCTCGCGAAACTCCAAAAGAAATACCCGTACTTGACAGGGCTACCTCTCGAGTCATACCACGACGTTAGCCCCCGAATCCTTATTGGTCTGGACAACGCTAGACTTGGTCATACTATCAAGAGCCGTGAAGGAAAGGACCATGAACCTATCGCCGTTAAGACACTCCTAGGCTGGATCGTCTTTGGAAATAGCACCAGCCAGGAGAATGCTGAACGGTATGTGAACTACCACAGCACCCAAGTATGCGAATGTAACCGAGATTCAGACGAAGACCTTCATAAAGGTGTTAAGGCTTACTTCTCGCTCGATAGCCTCGGTGTCGTAAAATCGGACAAGGCGTTGGTTTCGCAGCAGGATCAACGAGCACAAATGCTCTTAGAAACACTTACTCGACGCATAGATGGCCGATACGAATCAGGCCTTCTTTGGAAGTACGAGGATGTCCGACTCCCGGATAGCAAAGCAATGGCACTGAGGCGGTGGAAGTGTTTAAAAAATCGCTTGAACAAAGACCCCGTGTTATCCGAAGCATTAAATGCGAAAATCATCGATCACATTAGCAAGGGCTACATAAGGAAGTTAACAGTGGAAGAGCAACAAAATCCACGTGCCCGCGTGTGGTATCTTCCTATTTTTCCGGTGGTCAACCCAAACAAACCGGGCAAGATGAGACTCGTGTGGGATGCCGCAGCCACTGCCCACGGAGTGTCACTCAATACCTTTTTGCTGAAAGGACCTGACCAGCTGGTATCTATTCTATCCGTGCTGCTACAGTTCCGAGAGTTTCGCGTAACAGTGTGGTGATCTCCGCGAGATGTTCCATCAGGTAATGATACATGAAACCGACCAACACTGCCAGCGCTTCTTCTGGATGGACGACAACCAAGCGACGGAGCCGAGTATCTACGTAGTTCAAGTGATGACCTTTGGTGCTTCCTGCTCGCCTAGCATAGCACAATACGTGAAGAATTCTAACGCTAAACGGTTCGAGCGAGATTACCCGGAAGCTGTGAACGCTATCGTCAAACGGCACTACGTGGACGATATGCTCGTGAGCGTAGAATCCGAGGAGGAAGCAATCCAGCTTGTAAAGGACGTGAAACAGATCCACGCATCGGCCGGTTTCGAAATGCGGAACTGGATATCGAACTCTCGTAACGTCCTGGAAGCGGTTAATGAGGATACGACGAAGGAGAAAAATCTCGACATCGGCGAGGAAAGTATCTCTGAAAGGTGCTAGGCATGTGGTGGGATACGATGAAAGACTGTTTCACCTACAAGGTCTCCACACGATACGACGAAGAATTCATCTCAGGGAACCGTCGTCCAACGAAAAGAGAAGTTTTACGTACGCTAATGATGGTATACGACCCATTGGGACTCATCGCACACGTTATGATGTTCTTGAAAGTGCTACTCCAGGAGGTCTGGCGAACATCAGTAGGCTGGGATGACCCGATTGAAGATCCGCAGTATGAGAAATGGTTGGCATGGCTTGCGATCTTCCCGCAGATAGCAACAATTGAAATCCCACGCTGCTATCGAACTCTAACACCCAGTGGAATAGCTACCGTAGTACAAATGCATACTTTCGTCGATGCAAGCGAAAATGGCTTTGCTGCAGCAGTGTATCTACGGTTCGAGAACGCTGATACTGTTGAATGCGCATTGGTTAGCGCGAAAACAAGAGTTGCGCCGCTTAAGTTCTTGTCAATTCCTCGGTCCGAGCTTCAAGCTGCAGTAATCGGCGTGCGATTAGCTGATACAATATCAAAATCACTTTCAATCCACGTCAGTCAACTTTCAATCCATGTCAGTCAACGGACGGTTGAACTCAACCACACCCGCCGACATGCAAGGGATCGTCGCGCGATAGATATCACAAAGAGTAATAAAGACAAAACAAACCACAAGGTCTGAAGTAAATTGTTGGCAAGTGTTAAATTACTAAATTTGCTTAAACTACTCTCTTAAACCTACTTTCTATATCTAGTATTGCTTATACGCTAATTATATATACTTAAGTACTACATATAATTGTAAAAGGTGAGAATTAAGTGTAAAGTGCAATCATATTCTTATCCTATGTATTTTCTTAACCTAGAAAGTGAACTACTAGCAGTACTAGGTGAATACTTAACAAGTTATATTTGCTTTCTACTAGCCGCAGCTCTGAAAAGGTGAGCAAAACTTAGTACAATCTAAAACATAATCCTAAAGCCTAATATAAATATGTACATGCATAGGTTTCTACGGGTTCATACTTGCAAGCATATTTACTGAGATGCTGTACCGTCAATAGGTGAAATTTTGTACTCTAAAAACAGCAGAATCACTAAAAGTAAGATAAATTTACATAACTATTGAAATTAAGCCTAACTACTTATACATATTTTCTCGTTAGGAATTTTATAACTTTCGCCAAGAAATAAACTTATTTGGAAGGAAGTTCATAGAATTTTGATTCGCAGTCGTTGGGAGCAACAATGTTCATATAAGCAAAATGGCATATGAAGACGCATGGTGCAACTCCTTGGAACTAAACTTATTGTGCAAAAATTATAGTTTCATAATATTCTGCATACCAGTGAGATCATATTTGAATGAAGTTATGTTCAAAACAACCTGGCATGATGTTAAGGCCCACTTGAAGCTCCACAAGAGTTGGCAAAACACCGAGAATTGATTTCTGCTTTGAGCAGTAGAAAATCGTTTCGCATAATAAAGGTACACGATTTTAGCCACTGTGCTTTGCCCTGAATGTAAAATTCACGTGTCATTTGACATGATGTCTTTTGCATAACACTTGAGCTTGAGCCGGTTTTTAACCAATGGCCTGTTAGACAAAGTTATATTTTTCTGAATCACATTACAAGCACGTTCACTCTAGTAGCCTATTCAGATAACGCCATTTATGATAATAAATTTTATGGTAAAGAATATCTTGATGCCAATCACATACATTCAATTTTCTTTCTCCACTTGATTACGATATTGACTATCATAAATGGCGTAATTTGAATAGGCTATAAGACCAGGCCTGACAATAGTTATCGTCGCAGCACCAAAAGCCATAGTAGCGACGAGTTGATTCTTGATTCTTGATATTCAGAACTGAAAATCGATTAAATTTTTAGTTTTGGGGCACTCAAATGGAATCTATACCATTTCCTCGAAAGACATTTTGTCGAATGACATTTAGCCGAATGACATTTGGTCGAAAGGACATTACGTCGAATGGACATTTGGTTGAAGGGACATTTAGTCCAAAATGAATTTTTAATCCACTTGAGATGTGGGACATTTGGTCGAATGATGTTTGGTCGAAAAGACACTACGTCGAATGGATATTTAGTCGAAATTAGATTTTGGAATGCAGAATCTTCGTACATTTGGTCAATTGACGTTTGGTCATAAGGACATTTGATCGGAAGGAAATTTAGTCGAAAACGGATTTTCGAATGAATAATCTTGGTACATTTAGTCGAATGACGTTCCGTTGATTGAATATTTGAGAGAAAGGAACTTTAGTCAACGAAATGATTTATAAATAAATGATTTATTGCGGTGTTCCCATAAGTCACATAACATTGCACCAATATTGTCCTAAGAATGATGGGTTCATAAAAAGAATAAAAAAATAGACAACGGTAAATATTCCTGATAGGATATTGACTTTGGCCTCTCTAACCGACTACGATGAATGTATACCACACGGTCTAAACCATGGTTTCCCAAACTGTGGGTCCCGACCCCCAGGGGGGTCGCGAGTGGATTGTTGGTGGGTCGCGTAGAATAAATATTAATTGTAGCTCGAATGCCGAACCTTTTGATCATTTTTTTCAGGAACATAATTCCAAGTTCAAACCGCATTTCATTTTAAATATTCATCACCAGGCTATTTTAGAAAACATGTATGCCTAAAAGCTGCCCCTTAATGAAGTAAAATAAAAACATTTTGACATACAATATCAAGTTTGTCATTTTTTGCATTTATACATGAAAGTAACGTGAATATTTTTGTAAAACTTTTCGAAAGTCATCTGTTTCTGATTCAATTAATGCTAATACTACTTGGTAAAATGCATTTTTTCATAGGTGGGTCGCGAGACATACACATAGCAAAATTACCGACTTCGGTAATTCGTTTACTGAATTCTCAACAGCTGAGCTGTCGGTAAAGGTTTCGGTAAATGGTAAAACTACCGAAAATTTTGTAAATAGCAGGAGAGAAGCTAGCTGTCAATTTTACTGAGAGATCGGTAACTTTTACCGAACAATATTTCTGGTTCTGTACTTCAGGTTACCGAAAAACTGCAATATGGAAGATACTATTTACCGAAATTAATGTAATCTGCAAATATTTGTTTTGTGAGATGGGAGTTTCTTTTCAGTTCGTAAACGCGATTTTTTTTATTGCTTATTCATACTTTTATTTCCAATTATACAAACTTTATATGTATAATCCAAGGTAAACTTCACAAATTTTCCCAAGCCGAAAAATACTTTCATGTCCCGCTAAAAAGACGGCATATCTTGTGCGGGTTTTGTTGTCTTTTTTTGCGGGATTTGCCGTCATTTTCATCTTGAAAAAACTTGTGCCGTTGGCATAATCTGATACATCGGTGCTTCAACTTCTTTACATTTTTTCGGTAAAATATTTCACGGTTTTCGGTAAATTCGCTTAAAATCACCGAAAGTCTGTAATTTCAGTTTTCAAAACGAAGATGTAAAATTACCGAAAATCGTTAATTTACAAAATTACTGATCAAAATCGGTGAAATAAATTACCGAAGTCCGAATCTCTTTTTAAGTGTGTATAGAATGTTGCTAGGTGGGTCGCATACCCAAAAGTTTGGAAAGCTTTGGTCTAAACATATTAAGTTGAATGATGTTTCGTTAAATGACACTTGATCGGAAGGACATTACGTCAAATAGGCATTAGGTCACATGACTATTTGATCGAAATTTGATTTTCGGCCAGTAATTAACGAATTATGGTTGGAATTGAATTAATTATTGTAAAAATATTGAGTGAAAGAAAGAGTATCAATAAAAAGAATAAGAAAACCATTTCCATTCGACCAAATGTCCCTACGACTAAACGTGCTTTTGACGAAATGTCATTCGACTAAAAGTCAATCAACAAATTGTTCCAAAGCCGACTACGCTGCGGTATTGGCAAAAAACATTGATATCATTGATTTTTGAGCTTGTGCCGAAAAATAGAATAGATGGTATTTTACCATCAGCTAATATTTTGCTATTTTTGTAGGTTTTCATTTTTTCTATAATCCACCACGTCCACTGAATTCCTGTAATCAGTTTATCCATGTATCTTGTAGATTATTTATTCAAATTGAAACAAAAATCTATTGACGAATTATTCATTTTACTAAATTAACTATTACCGATTAAAATTCGCTTTCAACATTCGACTAAATTTTCATTCGGCTAAATAACCTTTCGACTAAATGTCCCTTCGACCAAATGTCCTTTCGACTAAATATTATTCGACTAAACGTCATTCGACGAAATGTCATTCGACGAACTGTACCAAAGCCACTAAAATGCCATTGTTTGGAATAAAATTCATGCTCGGGTTTGTGTCAAAACGGTACTCAAAATTGCATCTAATTTGACTTTATTGGATTTGTAATTATCAAATCTGCACAGAATGTCTGAAATTGTGCACCCTGTGTTAATAATTTCAACAGTCAACAAGCGCCAATTTTCTTTGTTAGGCAGTCTTATTAAAAAAACCTTTTTATCTCTCAGAAAAATATATAAAGCTCTTTTAGTGGAATGTATTCAACCGTCAAAGATGAATTAAGTACTCTCCATTTAATTCCACCAATTAATTTTCGTTATCTTTTTATCTCTATTATATCGTATTCAGAGATGAACATCAATAAATCATCATTCGGATAGTTCTCTAACGGACACAATTTTTTGCAATTGTGTTAACTTTCGTACATCATAAAATCTGATCGAAAATCAGATGGACAAATTGAAAAGTTTTTGCTGATGCGAAATAGAGTTGAATGCTAATAACACGTTAAATGGAGTATTTTATCTTTTCTCTTTTCACTAAAGCTTTCTCTCTTTCCGAATTGCTCTCAATTCCCTCCGGAGGCAAACTTTCAAGAAAGTTCGACGACCCATAGCAAATATTGTTCTACACCAACAAATGCGTATTTAGTTTGCTGTGTTAATATTTCTTATAAAACGCTGAGGAGGTTTAATAACAGAAAACAAATAATGTATTTATTGATTCGAAATAGGAATGTATAGTAAGTATAGTAAATTTTTATTAGATAAAGTTTTGAATTGGATTAAATGTGTTACGAAATTCCATGGAATTTCGTTTCATTTCGTTAGAATTTAGTTTTTTATACCGACTTTTTTGGAATTAACGAAACGAAACGAAATAAAAAAAATCTGATTTCGCCATACTCAAATTCCTCGAAATTCTGCGGGATTTAGCTTCGAGCCACAGGTAACGACACTTTTAGAAATAGCGCATATCCTTAGTCAGTTATAATTTTTTTTAAATTTGTAGCTGTCACCTAGACCAGCGGTTCTCAAATTTTTCCCACTTCGAACTTTTGCATTTAGTTAGGTATCGTTTTGGCTCAAATCCCGAACATGGCTCAATAGTGTAAAACAATCAATTTTTTTGGTCCACTTTTCTTCACTTGTCACCTCACTTCCAGACACATTCATAGTCGGCTATATACTGTCAATATTCGATTGAATATTAGTCATTGAATATTCATGCTCATTCTACAAATTGATAAATTATCTGAAATCTGAACACGTTTTAAACAAGAGAAGTAATTTGTAACACAGAACTGAATCCGATTTTTATCAGCGACGCACTTTTAACGGCAAACATCATTAAAAAATATGTTTTTTTCTGCACATAGTAGGCGCACTCAGTGACAGTCGAATGAATGAGTTGGTGGGGTAGTCGACTATGTCATTCTATGTTTTGAATTATTATGCGATGTTTGTCAAAATTCGGACCGAATTAGCTTCATGAAGCTGAATATTTTAAGCTCTGTCAGACTCATATTCCGAACACTGGCGTTATTGCGCCCTAAAACTAAAACATTCATTCGTTTTCCGTACTGAGGGTCAATATCACGAACGAATTTAAGCTACTGTGGAGAAAATTATACGAATAAAGTCAAAAAGGCCATTTAAAAGCGAGTGCTCAGAAAATGAGTCATGTTCGGAATTTGAGTCAAAACGGTACCCCTAATTTTATTTTTGCTGTAAATACAAATAGGCGTAAGTCATAAAGTACATGAAGAACGAACCCGGAAACGCCTTTCATTACTCCGTGAAATTTTCAAATTCCAATTTTGATTACACATCAAGCTTTCTTCAAGATTTTGAGGACTTTTGGAGGCTTCCGATAGCTTCTTGAAATTAGGCTTCCGAGCCTCTTAAAAGGAGGCGAAAATACGCTCCTTAGCCTGTTGAAAGGGGGCTTACAAGCATCCTTAGCCTCTTGAAGGGAGACTTCTCAGCCTCTTGGAATGAGGCTTCCGAACCTGTCGAAAGAAGGCTTCTGAGTATCTAGAAAGGACGCTTTTTAGCCTCTTGAAAAGACGCTTCTCAGTCTCTAGAAATACGAATTTTGAGCCTCCTGGAGGGGGGAATTGAGGCTTCCGAGCTTGTCGAAGAGGGGCTCCTTTGCGTCTTGAAAGACGAACTCCGAGCCTTTTGAAAGAAGACTTCCGATCCCTTCAAAAATATGCTTCCGAGCCTCTTGAAAGACGGCTGCCGAGCCTCTTTAAAGGAGGCTTTTGAGCGTTTTGAAAATTCATGCGTCCCTCAGCCTCTTGGAAAAAAGGCATCTAGGCCTCTCGTACGAGCTCTCGTACTTCTTGAAAGGAAAGGAGGCTTCTGAGTATTTTGAAAGAAGGCTCCCGAGCCTTTTCAATAAAGCTCCCAAGCTTCTTGGCAGGAGACTTCCGAACTTATTATTCCGAGTCTGTTAAAAGGATGCTTCTAAGCCTTTTGATAGACGAATTTTAAGCCTCTTGGAGAAATTCTTCCGATCCTCTTAAGAGAAGGTTCCGAACCTCTTGAAAGGAGGCCTCCGAGCTTCTTGAAAGTAGGCTTTCTGGCCTTTTAAAAGGAGGTTGCTTAGCGTCTTGAAAGGACGCATTTCAGCCTTTTGAAGCCTCTTGAACGGCTTGGGAAGCGTCCTCCCAGACTCTTGTGAGGAGGCTTCAAAGCCTCTTGAAAAACGAATTCCAAGTCTCTTAAAGAAAGGCTTCCGAATCTCTTGAAAAAAGTCTTTGGAGACTTTCTGAAAAAGGCTTTCGAACCTTTTGAACAGGAGGCCCCAAGCCTCTTAAAAAGAGGCTTCTGAGGCCCTTGAAAGGGGGCTTCCGAGCCCCGTTTAATGAGTATGAAGAGCCTCTTAAAACGAGGCTTCCGAGCCTCTTGAAAGGAGGCTTCTGAGATTCGTTTTTCAGACTCTTGAAAGCATACTTTCCATGCTCTTTAAAAGTGGCGTCCAAGCCACTTGAAACGAGGTTTCCGAGCCTTTGGAAAGGATGCTTCTAAGGCTCTTGGCAGTAGGCTTCGGAGCCTCTTGGAAGGAGGCTTATGAGCTGCTTGGAAGGAGGCTTTCGAGCTACTTAGAAGGAAGTTTCCGAGACCCTTGAAGGAGTCTTTTTAGACTCTTTCAACGAAGCTACTGAGCTTTCCGGAAAAAGGCCTTCATGTCTCTCAAATGGAGACTTCCGAAACTTTAGATCCTAGATTTTAGTTTAAAGCATATTGTTAACGTATTATTTAACATTTTGTCTAAATCAGGTAAATTACAATGAAGATTTTTAAATCTTGTTCATAAGACGTTTTTCCCTTTTGATATTTTGTCCCAAAGCCCTTAATACACTGGACTGGTTGGGTGGGTAGGATTCAAAAGCCTTTTATTTACTGATCGTTACGCATATCATGTACAATGCAATGTTCAGAAGTCATGGCCAAAATACATTTTTACGCCAGAAACGTGTAAAAAAGACTCGCCCATTTTAGGCACTTATTCTTAACTGATCTGCACAAAGCAAGTTGCATTCGACGGGTAATCTAGTCCCATTTTTCCTATTGAAAATTGGGCGGATTGGATTATGAGATCAAAAGTTTGGCCAAAATACATTTTGAAGGGCTTGAACCGCGCAAAAAGTCTCGCCCATTTTCAGGCATTTTCTTCTAACCGATTTACTCGCAACAAGTTGCATTCGACGGAGAATCCTGTCCCATTTTTCTAATTGAAAATTGGGCGGATCGGACTTTAGAATCAGCACTATCAGAAGTTATGGGCAAAATATATTTTTGAGAGCGGAAGTTCCGCCAATTTTTCAGTTTCCCCTCTACATAATTAATCAATCGGTAGACTGAGAGGCATGTTCAAGACACTGTAATACACATTTTGCTCAGAACGAACGTTTCAGCGTGATTGAACAACATGACATGGACATTAACCAAATTTCTTTCTGTCAACACTTCTGTGCTCAGCCCGATGGATTAGTCCATCTGATCCAGTGCTGAGTCCAGGGCTTGTACACAGCCACACACATCGTCGAATTTTAGCCAATTTAACTCATTTTTTTCCAAGCGCTGTTACATAGTACATTTGATATATTTCGTTTGATCTCGTGCTTAATTGTTAAAAGTTGAATAATATTTTTTAAGGATGTGCTAGGACATCTAAATGGCGTTTGAATTCAAAACTTGTGATCTCAAGCCACAACACAAACTTTCCCCCCAGTTAACACAAAATCGTATATAATGCAACATAAGATGGTAAAGTGGAGGCGATATACGTACATGTTGTATGGGGAAGTACCTACATCGCCTCCACTTTAGCATCTTAAATGGCATCATATACAATCTTGTGTTAACTGGGCCGTCACTCATAGTTTTGATATGTATTCAACGTTATCCATTTTTCTCCTGTTCCGCTGCGACCGGTTTTGATACAGATCGGCCCATCTAAAAATTTGAAAAATGTTTTCCCATACTAATTTGAGCAACCCTAACATCCATCGATCTCTAGCTCGACAACGACTCCGAGGTTTTTTTTAACTAATTACCGCAACAAGTTGTTACCGCTGCAAACAGTTCAGCTTCAAATAAGAGGAATTTAGGGCGAAGTTAATTAAATTATACTTTAGACACTGCTGTTGGACATAGAGGACGAAATATGATGAATCCCTGAATTACCATAACTCATTGCACAATTACCACAACTCAGCTCGAAAAATGCATCAGGTTAGGGCTCGGTTGGGTGGATCTTACACCGTATTTATTTTATCACGAGAAAGATCACTGATCAGTAAACATCCTACGATAGTTTTGGAATTTCCTAGCAATCCAAACTTGTTTTTAAGTTCAAACCTCTTAATCTACAGCCGTTACAGTATCTTTTTTGTTACTCAAAGCTTAGATTTATATTCAAAAACATCCATTACATCTCCTGGAAGATCAACAGGCATCGTAAGATAATTTTAGTATGTTCTGTGCCATCCAAACTATTTGGCCTATACATTTAAAGGTTCCCCAAACACACGCGACGCGACAATTGTGACGTGATCCCATCGCTTGGCGACTGCGATTTTGTCGCCGTTGGTATGGAAGCATAAATTAAACATTGTCTGCAGCGACTGAACGATATAATCGCGGCGACTAGTTGTCGCCGTCGCGACGATGAAATCGGCGGTCTGAGGGAGCCTTAACTTTCCGGGAGTCGGACCGTTGTAAAAAGTCCAACAGCTTCGAAAAAAAAACACGCTTGTCGTTCATAAATGCGGCAGGACTGCGTGAGTGTTCCAGTACCATGCTAGTCCCGGAAGGTTAAAAGAACTTGTATCCATTTTCGATTGAAAGCATGGAGGTAAAAAAAATCAGAAGGGTTATATACAAGATACGACCGCCCGACGTAAACTACGTAAAGCAGATCATAAGATAATAATTAATTTGCTTAGAGCTTAGAGTGATTGAAATTTTGACTTTTTCGCTCTCCTATGCTTGAACGATAACATTTGCTGTTTTGATAAACCTCCTAAATTTTCAACTGAATTGGTTGTAATTTAACTGAGTACGAGCAGTTTGAAGTTTGGATGAAAATCGCCCCGTATGTGAAAGATCGTTTCGTGAGGCGGCTCATTAACTATTTAGGACGAGATCCCCCCGCGCAGGACACCTCCCAATACCGGAAACTTCATAAAACGATGCTTGCAGAGCTCCCTCCTTCAGCTTTATTAAGTACAAGAGGAAGCTAGGCCTTTAACGGCAGAGGATATCAGATCTTCATGTGGTAAGCTTTGTACAAAATTTGAAATTGAATAAAAATGCTTAAAATTTTGATGCTTTGATGATGATGATTTGTTAGATGTACCATGTAATTGTGGTGTTCGAACATTGAGATTCATTGAGATCATAGCCATTTTTACACCTGTTTTGTTTCACTTACTTAATTCAATTGTTTCTTCTTGCTGAGAAAGCCACAGAAATTAGCAGAAACAAAAATTGAAGATGACATTCAAAAGGTGAGAATTTGGATTAAGATGTAAAAATTTAGCTGAAGAGTCAAATAAGCTTTACTAACAATTTTAATATTTACAGCTTGAAGCACGTAAAAACTATGATTATTCTGAATGATGTCTTTACTCATGTAACAGGAACTTAGTGACATTTGAACACTAATTGAACATTTGATGCAATACTGTTCGGTACTAGGAGACATTTTTCTGAACCGTGCAATTTTTCGTCGTAAAACGTGTTCAAATGATTAAATATAGCTTGTATGAATCATTAGTGGCCACATTTTATGTATAAGGTATAAAAGAAAACATAATCCGGATAGTTAGAGTTTTTTTTTCAAATTGCTTATGTGTCCGGCACTGGAGGATCTCCCCCTAAATATAATCAACCCGAAGACTTATTCTTTTACGTGCTCAATTGAATTTCCCACGGTTTAGTATTTCCTTAATAATTTTTCTTGCAAGCAGCAAATTGTTTCGCAACAAAAATGATTAATTCGCTCGCTAAATTTGCCAACGTACTAATATATTTTTATATATCAATGAGCAACATTGGAAAACGGTTTTTCAAAAAAGTTACTGTTTTCATAGTAATTTTCAAACTTCAAATCGCGCGTGCTAAGTCAAATTACAACCATATCTGCTAAAAATCAGGAAGTTCTATAAAGACAACTGATGCTATATATTGACGTGATACTCTTATTGATAGAGGTCGACGAGTCATCTGCACTTCCAAGAGTAACCATTGGGATGGGATGTTGGATATATGGGTCGGGAGGTAGCGAGGTTCGTTTTGGTAAACGTTTTGCCGCGTGTAATGTGTATCATCAAATCATGTTCGATCTCACACCAATTCATTTGTGTTTCGAACAAAATTAGCGTAACTCAATATATGAAAATGGTTGGATATGACAATTTAAAATTTTCATTTAAAAACCCCAAATTTATTATTCCGCAGTGGTGATGATGCCTTTCCTTTCTCCGACTGTTGTGTGACTTTTGAAGTGTTATTTTAAAGGGGTGCTGCCTAAATAGTAAGATAATCTTGTTTATAGTTGATAATCAATTTTAATGATCACCTCTTGCTTACATCAACATGTCCAGCATCTGTAGCACTTTTTCATAAACACTACTTTTTTGCTCCGACCGCGGTCATTGCTCTGGTTCTATTGTTGTACTTTTTGTGCGAATCACCGCACAAAAGTAGAGCGCAAGAACCAACGGCACCAGACGGCGGTCGTAACGAAACTCTGAAACTTTACTGGGTTGGTGAAGAATTGGAATTTTCAATGTTTTTACTTTGATAACCAATAGTTCCAATGAGCTTCAAAAATTGCTGGAGAGTTTCCGATTCGATTGATAATAAAATCTTGAAAATCCATTGAAAAATAAAGGAGCTATTAACGTTTGAAATCTTACATGATTTCGTGACGGTCTCGAATTTGGAAATTTTCATTTGTCACCCTGTATCCGAGTCTTCCCCTTAGACGTAGTTTACGTCAAAACTGCAACCAAACACCTGTGGATTAATTTTGGTTTTCACAATGTTAGAGCCAATAAAAGAAACATAAGAGTATGGTGTCAAAAAAGTTCAATTTGTTAATAATTTTTTTTTCATCGTAGGCAGTTTGATTCTGATTCTGATGTAGAATGAAAGATACAGACTGTTACAAAAATTCAATCTGTTATTTTGATTCATTGCCACAGTTTTTTTTTAATTATTGAAACGAACAAAATTTAACAAAATTGATATCATGCCCAAAGAGTTCCTTTCTTTTCTGTGGTATATGAGACCTCATATTTGCGTCTTGCGAACAGCTGTTCAGTTGTAACAACTCTAGAACAAAATCACAGACAATTCGTTCACAACCCATCGCTAAATCTCAAATCTCGTTCAAAATTTCATTTTTCAATAAAAATGGATTCGCTCTTCCACTCCCACCGAACCGTTCCGTTGTTAATATTTGTACACTCGAGAAGCTTCCCCCTTAGGTGTCCGGGCCAGCAGATCATGTGCATTCCTTCCAGATTAACTTAATTTATCCCCAACAAGGGGCACCGATCCGTGTAACGAAGCGCTCACAATTCCGCTCTAATTTCCGAACCCGAACCGGCGGCAAACAAGCAACGCAAAAAAGTAATACGAAGTCATCATCATCATCGCCAGCCACCGTTGTTGTCGTCGTCGGCCTTTAGCCCGAGGATGAGGGAAGCCTCATCCCACGGAGAATCATTAAAAACTTTGCCCTCGCCTCTCTAAACGTATATTGCACTTATAAACAATAGAATACGACGACGCTGTCTACCAAGAAGTAATAGCTGTTTACTGAGAAGGTGAGGGGTCGCAATTTGAAGAAAAGCGAAGCCGCCGCTCTGCGCTGATGGGAAGCTGAAATTTCGCCGCGTTCGTTAGCGGCGGTGGTGGCTCGGAGAGCGACACCACGGCTACCAACTTCTATACCGATAAGTATCTATGGGCACTACCAAGAAACCCACCAACTCGGAAGCAGCCAAGTGAGAGTGAGTGGCCCGCTAACGTCGACGGTTGTCTTCTTCTCCACTTCTTCCTCGGTGGATGATAGATAGAGAGGGTGGCAACTCAAGCAGAAAGCATAACACTTCCTGTCTTCTGCTGCTGGCGCTGTGCTGGAATGATGCTAATGAAACGGCACGCGTGGGAAAAACTTGGTGCTTCACATTTTTCTTCATTGGTTTTCTCGTTTTCCCGGTATTGGTTTTGAGTTGCCGTAGGGTACGACATATTTTTATATTTTTTGTTCGATGAAAAGGTTAACCGATTACGTTTACAAAAAAATGAATTTATAGTTTTGGTCAGTTTAAAAAAAAATCAATTGCGACATTTGGTTGTGGACAAGCTTGATATTCATGTCATACAGAAATAAAAGATGGCTTCACTTTGGAACGCAATCAATAGTCAATAAATCCATCAAAAATCTTTATGCCCTTTGCCTTGATCAGAGAGTAAATTTATTTGAAACATTTTTGATTGGTAAAAAAATAAAACCAGAGTGTTTATCGTTATGAATTGGTTTCCTAGATGAAATGCTATACAATGTATTACATAATCAATCGAAAAACTTTTTTTTCACTTGATTCAGCATAATCAAAATAAGCAGGGATAGGTGGAAGTTTCTAAACATAGGTGTAGGCGACAGCCACCCGTTAATTTGTTTGTGGCCACTTGCCACAGCTGCTGCTGATCAAAGAGCTATCGCTGTCATCGTTAGGTTGACGATCTTGCTCAAATTAGTATGGGACAAACTTTTTCCAATATTTTTTATTGACCGCCCACTTATTCGGTTCCATTTGATGTCCAGATGCTCTGGAAAAAATATCAGCAAAATCGGTCAATGTTTGGGCGATACACCCGAGTGAAGATTATAGTCCTTACCCGACAAAGTTATTAGCATTTCTCGGAAGTATAGTTTGAGCAAATTTCGTTTCTTTTTCACTAGAAAAGTAAATTTATTCACCCTTACAACACTTCAGTAAATAACATTGTGTATTTTATTCTGCGAGTACCGAATAAGTATCATAGTTCTTCATCGTAAATTACACCGTTTAACTGCAAATCACCGTTTTTCGATTTCGATTTCGAAAAATTTGAAAAAGTGTTTTTTGAGCCACCTTAATCTCCACCGTTTTCCGTTGAGACTGCCACCTGCTGCTGTTTCTGCTATGCTGCGTTTGTGCTGCGTAAAATCTTTTTCGATCTGAGAAGTAGGTCCAAACCCGCAAGTTGCTTGATTTTGATGTCTGTGCTTGCGGTGCATTTACGGCATTCGTTGGTTTACCTATTTATAAACCTTTTACTACTTATCGTTAGTAAATAGTTAAAAATCAGTATTTTCAGAACAATACAAAGAAGCGTTGGCTCTTCTTCGATCTAATGGGGAAAAATCTAATGAGCAATGGCTAAGATGTTAATGTTAAAAGTCTCTCATATTTTCATGACGGTTTCCGATTTTCGCAATTGCAAAGTATTCCCCGGAATAAACAACACAGACCTGTGTCCTGTCCTGTGTGACAGTCCTGTGTCAAAAAACACAAACTCTTAGGAGAGATACTCCTACAACTACTAAATACCTAAGTCAGGTTTAAGATATCTAGAACATCTTTGATGTATTAGTATTCAAGGATAAAATATAGAATCGTGAATATGTTCTAGGAAGTCAGTGAAAATGAGTTTTGGTTTCTAATTAATTCGAAATATCGCACGATTCCTGAAGGTCCATAGATATCTAAATTTATATCATTTTGAAAAGCTTCTTATCTTAAAATGCTTGTCATAGTCCATGAATATTTTTGGAATCACAGAATTATCTACAATATTTAATTTTATGACACTCTTACTGTTCTTTTTTTTATTATTGCTACTAGCTGGCCCGTCGATATTTGTCTTGCCCGAAATCAATTAGTTGGCAAGGACATTTTTTTGATTCACACTTTAAGTTTTGATATTTTCTCTGCGATTAGATTTCATTGGATCCTTCAGAAATCTCTTTCTCGAGAGAGACGATGAATTATTTTGAAGGGGAAATGTAATAGCTAGCCAAACGTAAAAACTTTTTCCCCCTGTTAAATTTTGATAATTTTGTATGATTAATTCTTGATTTATGGACATATATGTGTTTCATTTGAAGGGGAGAATCCCCTTTCCAGAGGATGGAAAGGTCTCGAACCACTATAGAAAAATTTCTTGTCCTCAAAAACTTCTACATGCCAAATTTGGTTACATTTGGTTGATTCGTTTCCGAGTTATGCAGAAATATCTCACTTGTCATAAGACGAGTTAATACGAGTTAATAATAGAGTCGAGTCAAGTACGAGACACTGAAGACGGCCTTACTGTTGAGGTCGAAATACGTATCTGTCAAGATACAATTATGTGGTGGAATTCAATGGGATTGTATTAACTCGTCTTATGACAAGTGAAGACATTCCACTAAAAGCTCAAAATAATTTTCTTATCTGAAATATCTGTTTCCTTTTCAGAGCATTATTATTAATATCTTTATTAATGAGGTTTTTGGCCCTGGACCGGTTCACCTCGTTTTATCAGAGCATTTTTACTCAAGAAACTTATGAAAACATGTTTTTGTTCATGAGACATCTGTAAATGATGAATTCAAATGCAAACAAATATAATAATTAAGATTGTTACGACCAATGTTAGTTACTTGCATGTCGTTACTGCCTTCGGGGAAAATAGAAGTTTAGTGAGAATCAAGAGAATTAGTGAAATTAACTTTTACAAAAATCGCTTCTTTCTATTTAGTTCAATATCCGATGTACAATGTACAATTTAAGAACAGAAATCAACAGAATATGTACCTTTAAACGCCAAACGTTTTGTAGAATTTTTCCCGTTTTTGTAAAAAATTCTAAAACATTTGTTTTGATTATCTAAGACTACAAAGCCGGCCGTTAGAAGTAGCTCCGAAACTAATATTGCATTCCAAGTGAATTTGATCGGCCAACCTGGAAGCGGTTCCAGCTGGAACCCAAAGGGGACTGTTTCGGAATTGAACATATTGATCCTTTCCACGGCTTGAAATTTATGTGTTTTCTCTCAGAACCAAATGAAATCCATGCCGCATATTTTCAAATAAGTTTAGTTATCATGCGGTGGCCAACTAGGAACCTTTATCGCTGGGGACCCAATCAGCAAAATTACGGAGTTAAGCATATTAATGTCATTCGATGGCTCAAATTTCGTGATTTTTCTCTCAAAAGTGATTGGAACTCATGCCGCGTACTTCCAACCGCATTTAGTCACCTTCAGGTGGTCAACCTGATGCCAGCTATGATGGAGATCCAATGACGACATCGAACGGACAACATTCATTCATTTATGTAGCTTACATTTTAAAAAGAAAAACATAACTGAATCAGCCATTTGACAATGCACTCGATCCTCGATTGTGTTCCACGCTCGCCAAGTCGTTCTGTGCCTGGTCAGCCCACCTCGCTCGCTGCGTTTCACGCCTTATTGTACCTGCCGGGTCGGAAGCGAACACAATCTTTGCACACCGCCAAAGATGATCCTAATCACGCGTCTCTGGAATACCCCAGGTGCTTGCATGTTCTTCTCGAGCAGGGTCCAAGTCTCGTGCTTGTAGCGAACCACCTCCCAGGTCTCATGAGCGAATGTGTATGTGAATCTTTTTTGCACGCAGTTTCTTCTGGAGCCCGTTGTTGGCCCGACTTCCACAGATGATGCTCTTTCGTATTTCAGAACTAATATTATCATCAGCCATTAGCAAGGATTTGAAGTAGACAAATTTCTCGACCACCTCGAAAGTATCCCCGTTTATCGTAACACTGCTTCCCAGGCAACCCCTGTCGCGCTCACTAGCATGTACTTTGTCTTCGAACCATTCACCACCAGTCCAACTTAGTTGCCTCACATTACAGGCGGATGTACAGTTTTGGCTTGTTTTCAAATGTTTTGCCGATGGACATTTTTCATCCGCGAAACAAACAAATTGACTGGATCTGTTGAAAATCTACCCCGGCTGTCACACCAGGCTCTCCGCATGCATTACACCTTTTAGTTTTTAATGTTGGCCTACAGTCCATCACATTGTCGTTGTCACCGGCGGAATCCGAACGAACTGGTGTGTTTGTCCGAAATGTGCACACAATTTTGCACACCATCCACCGCTGTTTTGATTAGTCTGGTAAGCTTTCCAAAGAAGCTGTTCTCGTCCATAATATTCCATAGCTCTCCGCGGTCTATACTGCCGTATGCCGCCTTGAAATCAATAAACATATGGTGCAATGGGACCTGGTATTCACGGTATTTTTTTTAAGGATTTGCCGTTACAATGAAGATCTGTTCCATTGTCGAGCGGCCGTCAACGAAGTCGGTTAGAAAACTGCCCACAAGATCATTCACTATTGGTGACAGACGACGGATTATGATTGCTCGAAAGTTCTCATACTCGAACTTGTTGCCTTTTTTGTAGATCATATGTCCGATCCTTTCCTTCCATCATTCCGGTAGCTGTTTTCCAGATTCTAACTCAATCTATACACACAATATATGCAGACAAGTGCTAGCCAGTTCATCTTGATGAGCTCAACTCAAATACCATTCTTACTAGTTGCTGTATTGTTCTTTAGCAGTTGGTCCGTCAAGATTCCCTCATTCCTATCCTTGCACATCACATTGCTTTAACGTGGTACGTTGAGCTTCTGATAGAACTTGCTTGTTTCTTGAGAACGGCTCAGCTGTTCCTTCTCCTCGCACTCCACTTCTTCCAGATGGCGTTTATTCTCCTTAAAGCGGCAGGTCTTCTGTCTCTCCTGCTATAGCGATTCACATTCTACTGGGTGCCATACTGCAGTGGGACTAAACTGCCGCTAACAGCAAGTCAGACTTATCTGTGTATGGTGCACATATACAGATAAGTCTGACTTGCGGTTAGCGCCAGTAAATGCGCAGCGTACTTTTCCGTCAAACCAACCGTTCTGTCGACTTTTATCCGGATATGCCGAATTGCAAGATTCTTATCTGAGTAGCCAGGATCCGGAGCAAATGAGTAAACATATCCTAAGTTAGTCATTGTGTGACGGCACAATATTTATATATGTAGACCGTCCCCCAATTTTAATCTTTAGGGCAGACTGGGGAGACTTGATCCCCTTTTCTGATTCCCGATGTATCACAGCGAAAAATAAATAAACATACACGATTTCCACATAGACTCCCTAACAAATATAGTATTTAACTTTACTGATGTATGACGGTCCTTAAATTATTGCTGTTATTGATATACAATCGATTTTTGGAGTGCTGTTAAAAATCGTTTTTTAAAATATTCGGGGAAAATTGATCCCTCTCCAAGAACATGCTTCAATAAAATTAGAAAGTGTGAGGGTAAAATATATGTTGCAAAATGGGCAGTTCAACTGCTGTGTGTGTTTAGTTGACAGATGCAAGTTTTCCCAAAAGATATTTTAGTTACTAGATAAAGATTGTCGCTACTGTTCCCTTTGTTCTGCTGTCCGAAACATGTGTGGTACATACCTGTCAAATCGTATGGATTTTCCTTCTTTGACATTTAGCTCCCCTATCCTCGCCAGCAAACGATGTTCCGGACAGCGACGACAGCGACAATCTTTATCTAGTAACTAAAATATCTTTTCTTTTCCCATATAACGAAAGATTTCATGATGTTCGATCAGCCAACAGCAGGCCATGACTGGCCCTCATTCCTCATTCGGACAACCAGTAGGTGCTAGCAAGCACCGCACCAATGGAGCTATCCACGGCCAAACGAGGCTGCACAGGAAGGTGCCCTCAGATTTTTAAAATATTTTTCCTTCAAAATACGCGAAATTTTCGAATTGCTGTGCGTATACATGAACGATTTTTGTTATTAAATTCGACAGCACATGCAATTTTAAAATTTGGGAGACTTGATAGAACTTTATTGAAAGGGGTATGGTATCTACGCAAAAATCATTTTTTCCTGCCAACCCTTCATCAAATCTGTCAAATCTACAAAAAAATTAGAAACCTGAGAACAGATTTATATTTTTTTGAATTTTTTCACCAAATTTTTGTATGGGTGATTAATGGGGGACATTTGGTATGATTAAGATCTGTGAAAGAGAAAGGATTAATTGGTGTATTTTTGCACATTGATGGATAGGATCGAGGATAGGTTCTCTTAGTAGAGCCGCGTGACACTGACTCGAAACGGCGACTGGGCTAGTGTCTTCCGTGGTAGGACTTGTAGCACGCTGTCCAATCATGCAAACAAGCTGTGCCTGTTGAGTGGGAGTAGGCTCAGATGCTCTTTCCTGACTTGCGCTGAGCCGGCTCTGAACACGTAAGTGTCAACCCTCGCATGTCCTTTTCTGCATGCCATAAGGCATACAAAGATAACCTTGAAATCATTAAAGGCGACTAATTCAGTAGGATTCAACGGCAGCCACAAGGGGACCCAATTTAAATGAGAAATCAAACAATAATTCTTTCGACGATGAGTTAGGCATGGATATGGTACACCCCTTTGCCAAAGGGGGTTTGACGAGGTCTCCTCCCAGGGTGGCGGAGAGCGGTGTGACGGAGGCTGCAACCAGCAGCACCAGAGTCTTCCCAGCAGTGATGGGGTATAGCCCTATCAGCACGCTCGGCGGGCCACTATCTGGGATGCAGGAGGACGCCGAGCGACTCGATGATATCATGGAGTTCGTGAGCGTAAGACAGAACATCAGTAAGAGGTGAAAGGCACCAACCAGTCTCAGAGCCGCAAGAGGGTACCAGCAGGCCAGTGTCATCGGTACAAGGGACCGAAAATCCCTGGCAGCTGGTCAGTAGGGCAAAGCGGAAGTCGCATCTCGAGCCGCAAAGAAGGCTAAGGACAGAGGCGAGGCCTTGTTGGTGAAAACCGATAAGGATAGGAACGCCGAGGTCCTTAAATCGATGTGGGGTTCCAAAAAGCTTCCGGTTCCAAGACCAGTGAGATTATCTTGGTTCTGAAACGGGGAGCTAATGTGACGGACTACATGAAGCTGACCCAAGAGGTCTTGAGTGACGGTGTCGAGGTGAAGTCGTTGGCGGTGGAAGTGACCCTCCAGTGCAAGCAACTGGACGAGGTTACGAACGCGGACGACGTCGCCTCTTCCGTCAGAGACCCGTGTGGTACAGAGGTCGAGAAGAAGAAGGCCTCTTGCACTGCAATATGGGTGCGGCCGGTGACGGAGGCTCCGTTGACGAACGAGGAATTACTCGTGGTGGACAAATACCCGTTAACGAACAAAGCTTCAGGGCCTGATGGAGTCCAGATCAGCGCTATGCAGGCAGCAATCATAGCGAAGCCGAATATGTTCAGGCTAGCTATGCAAAGATACCTTAGATTTCCTGAAAGATGGCAAGGCAGAAATTGGTGTTGTTGCCGAAGGCCGGAAAGCCGCCGTGCGACCATCGGCCTATAGACCAGTCTGTCTTATAGTCACGGCACGGTGGGCAAGTTGCTAGAGAGGATAATCCTCAACAGGCTGACCCCGTACTCAGAGGGTATTAGCAATTAGTTCGGTTTTCGCAAGGGTAAATCCACGTTGAATGTTAAGGCTCAAGACTCCATCACAATGTTTTGAAAATAATGACTGTATCGCTTGTTTGTAATAGTGAGGCAATTGGTACGGAAAAGTGCAGCAGCGATAAATAAATTTTGTTTACAACTGGGGTGGGTGGAAATGGGGTGTTAAAAATATGCCAGCTGATGCATAATGTTGCCAGACTTGACGAAATGTGTATTTTATATCATAACACTTGTTCACGGTGTATCAAATATATTGGGTTTTTACCGGTTACAATTTTTGTACACCACTTGGAATTTAACAGAAGCTTACAAAACATGTTTAAATATTTATTTCTGGTTTATTTGTTCAATCCGACAAACAGCAATGTTTTTTACCAATAAATAAATCTGGCAACGGTAAAGAGATGATTATTTTCTTGTGTGTGCACACCTTTGTTTGCTTGTTGGCGTGGACGTGGCTGGCGTATACGTTGTATTGTTCGGATTGAATGAAGTTGCATCGCGTAGATTTTGTTCTCAACATTTCACTTATTGCGCTAATGAATTTGAGTCTTCCGCATTTTATTGCATTTACAATACGGTCTAGGAAAAAAGCAGTTTTCAGCGTTTTTTCAGCAATTCCTCAGTAATTGTTAGTTTGGATAAGTGAAAAATTAATATGAAAATGTAATGAATATGCAATGATTGAGGTAAGTCGGCAAATTGCCCCAAAATATTGAATTTAGTTCAAAACTTTATTAGTATTAGTGCGGATTCGAATAAAATCATCGTCATCATCGGATTGATTACGGTTTATAGAGCCTTAAGAAACCGATCCAACAGAAAAAGCGAGGTATTCGATACTGTGCGTTAGTGACACTTGATGTGAAGAACGCAATCAACAGCGAAAACTGGGACGCGTGCCGGGTTTTGGAAAGCTATTTCCAGAACCGTGCACTATTATACGAGACCGATGCCGGTCAGAGAAGCATTCCTATTACCGCAGGAGTTCCGCAAGGCTCAATACTGGGCCCGGTATTATGGAGCCTTATGTATGACGGGGTTCTCAAGCTAAAGTTCCCTCCTGGTGTTAAGATTGTCGGCTTCGCCGATGATGTGCCCTTCGAGGGCTACGGGGAGTCCGTTCCCGAGGTAGAACTGACCGCAGCATACGCGTTCAGCACGGTGACGGACTGGACTCAACCTAAGACGGAGGTGATGATTTATGAAGGTACAGTCGCGATCGCATCAAAGCGGAGTTTGAAGCTCCTTAGGGTCGTTATAGACGACAAGCTGACATTCGACAGCCTTGTCGACTATGTGTGCAAAAGGGCTTTGACTGCTGTAGCGACATTATCGAGGATGATGTCCAACTGCTCCAAGGTCCAAGGTGTGTGCCAGTAGACGTAGGCTATGAGTGTTTACCCCACTTTAACGCTATGTTGTGTAAAATCATAAAGTTTGAGCCGTCAAACGAATCGTTTAGACTCAACTGAGGAAATTTTCGTGCCATAGGTCCTCTGGAACCTGATCTAGAATTTATTTAGCAATCATGAACTTCGAGGCTTATCACTATTGGTTAGAATCACATTTCGAAAGCTGTCAATTTTTCGAGGGCAAGTTACCCCAACGGAATCTGAAATATCTCTTGACGTAAGTGTAGATCGATGAGAAACGGTTTTTTTTTTACAAAAATACGAGAAACCTGGAGGGAATGCATGCTATTGCGGAAGAATCGGTCGAGAACCGTGCAATCTCTCAAACGCAGACACGAAGTACGGAAAGTTAAATAAGAAAATGTACATGTAAAATGTATCATATTTCAGAAATGTTGCAGAACCTTCTGATCACACGATCTATTCGTGGTGCATGAAATGGAACTGGACTTTTTGGAAAATAAATCTGAAACGGCTTTCTGGGAAAACGCATGTTTAAGATTTAAAAACATTGTCCCCATGAAATTAAAATCTCAATCACATTTGAATACTATGCAGTTCTCCATGTTCCACAAGACTTCTGTGAAATGCCCATCGGCAACGGAGGTATGGTACACACCTCTACTGCGAAGGGTCGTCTTTCACCTGATCGATCAATCTCACTCATTGCACGTTTCACCTTGAAATTTCACAGAAATCTGCGATTTATTTTAAATGTATTCGATTTCCTGCCATGATGAGTCTCCTGGTATCGCTTTCGGCCGTAACCAGTGAGCTAAAATATCAGAACTTATCAACACCTCGATTTCATGGACCTCCAGCCATCAAGTACTTCATCTTCGACGTATTTATGGCTTAGAATCCTTAATCTTATCATGTTCCATAATATCTATATTATCCTTTCCTGATCATTGTATCAACCCCTCCAAAGCTATCATAGGACCATGCTATGAGCCTTGTAAAATGCGTCCCGTGCCTGTTTGTATTGTATCTCATTCGCCATCGTGCGTTTCTTCAGCTTATGCATCCATTCTTCTCATCAACTAACAGCTCACATTCTTCGTCATATTTATCAGTTATTTCTCTGATCAAGGAACACCCAAGTCGGATCTGAAGTTTCTTCAGTCATCTTCAAAATCAGCTGCGCGTAGCTGCTTTTCAGTTGGAAGTGTCAATTCCAGCTGCTACATGCAATCTTGAGTCAGTTTTGAGGACTAGTTGCCACCCAATATTGAATCGCTGCGATCGGTTTTAACGCGTGTCAGTTTTCGAGCACTCTCAGTACAGACATACTGTAACGGGGTATAGCGGTCGCATTCCATATTCGCATTGAGGCACGTGCGGTTGTTCATGATATCCGAGAAGAATTCACTGTCGATTAGAGCTTATGATTCGTTAAACGTTGTCATGCGATATGGTGTGTAGGCGTTCGTATCCGAAAGGTACCATAATGTGTAATTTTTTGAACCGGAAATATTTTCGTCACTTTCGCCACGTCTTACCTATGATTAGATTAATATTTACCCAAGTATTTACTAACTCACACACTCATACGCCTAGAAAGTTAGGCACTCATACGCTCTTTTATATATCTCCTGCCTGAGTCCTAATAGGTGTGTCGTAGGAGACCTTCTCTTCGTTATATTATTTTATGTAACAGTCCATGCTAATGAAAAATCGAACATATTGTTAGAATTTGAAATAGTATCTTACAGCGTAACATGTTTATGTACTCTCACGAATGATTGTGTTTTATCACTGCCTAAAGTAATGACAGATATTGACCTCAATATTCAAGCCATCGTGACAATACTGATAATATATACTGATTTGTTCTCAACCTACTTTTGCCTTTCCTGGTTAACGGTTGGTTACCTTACCAAGGATGCGCTATCCGCACCGTGCTAAAAAGGTTGCCTTCCCGATGCTGACACGACTTGTGCCTAATTTTGATACAAAGTGGCAATGGAAGCTTAGCGAAATTAACCTTGATTCAAGCAGTGAACAGAAGATCGATAAACCAAGCCAAGCATGCAAGACACGTCCCACCCTAACGCAATTTATCCATACTTGAGCGGTTATGGTTCGATATCTGTGGAAAAGGTGAGCGAACGTGCCGCGGTTGGCCCGTTTACCGTGTTTGGAGGTGTGATATGACTTTCGCCCAAAAAAAAAAAACGAGAAGGAAAACAAAAATAACAATCGAGAAAACTGATGCTGGGAATGGTTTTGATGTTGAACATATTGCCCCGGCTCAAGATGACGATACCGGAGAGTAGGAGTTATAATGGTTTGTATGCTTTCGGTCGGTGGCATATGAAGACGATGGTCGTCGTCGTCGGAGGCTAATGTCTTTGGGAAAATGGGAGCGAGGGTACGAAAATCTCATCATTGTTCTTTCGGGTGGGTGATGTGTGGAATTGGAAAAATTGAATGAAAGAAATGCTTTGCCATTGTTTACTGTTTTCCATCCGAAGATGCCATCACTAGATGCTCCCGCTCACTAGCTGCCAACCAGTCAGATGCTGGCTACTGATCTTCTTTTGTGTGATGAAAGTGGCAAAGACATGCATGCGGGGGAGCATGTGGGGGGAGTGGGGGATCTGGTCCCATTCAATCCAATCTATCGGTAACTGATGACGACGGGGTACGATTCCGACGGGAACAAAGAAGACGACAAGGAAAAGTCGGAAAAATGGGGGTAAGACATAAAACGATGTGATGCTTATTGGGAATGAATCCTATTGTATGTTGTTATGTCTCATTAAGGAGACGATATCGATTTCCTGGAAAACTTTCCGATAAGGGTTTTGTATCATTTCGGTTGCTGTTGCATGCGGGAGTGTCGGAACTTTTGTGGAGCATCGTTTGTGGTTACCAATGGTGGAGCAAGGGTTGCGGTTTTGGAGCTTTTCATGTAACGATGGAAATTTCAAAAAAATATAAAAATGAAAAATTTTCAAGTTTTTCCAAAGCACAAAAGTTTAAAAATGGATTTAAATATAATTTAAGATGCGATCCACCATATCGAGTGAGTATTGTTTTCATTCCTCCACTTTATATTTACTTGATCGAGTGTTCTGAAGAAAGCCATCAAGCTTGAACTGAAATTGATCTATAGTGCGACGGTTTAATCAATGAAATGATTAACAGATCGAAATAATACCCAAGCGAGTTTGAACAGGTTCGCCTTGTCTCTTTATATAAAAATGAATTTGCATTCCCTTTGAGGCAATATAACTCACGAACAGATGGACCGGTTTGCAACATTTGATCATTAATCGATTCGTCTTGAGATCAGCTGTGTTTATATACACAAAAGGATTGAAAACGAGAGAATTGGACGAGAAAAGTTGAAAAATCAATGAACCGCTGAGCATTCTCAAGAGTCGTCCAATTTACAGCACGCTGCAGCTGGGGTAATTGGTTTAATTTGATAGTCTTAGTTATTTCGTAAGATGACCAGTTTTGAAATTGCAATATCGTTTTGTCACGAACCATCCACTGGGATATTGTAGCATCTGGCTGCATCCGATTTCTATGAGCCGCGATAATCTGATTCGAGACCATACTTCAACGCTGTGCAGTGGTAAAATCGCAGTGCTTGCGAATATAAGAAAATCATCTTCCCCGAACAATGTTGCTATTTCGAAATTGAAGTTCCACCAGTTCAAAGAAGGTGCTCCTCGACTTGTTAAGCCAGTTATCAAGTCGGAACCCACCCTCCGTTCTTGTGACCCAGCTGAGTCTCAGTAGCGCATCTTTGTGCTTCTTCACCTTTCCATCTACAGCTCGGAGGGAGCACATTTGAAAGCTGAAAAAGTGTTGTGTGTATTTGCTTTGAAACGCTTCCATATTTGCGGAGAATAAACACCCAACGTGAAGCGGGGAAATCTTTTCGACCTTTCTCAACCCTTGAAAGGCACCGGTCCGTCGCTCGAGTACAATACTGGGAATGGATTGAGAAAGTTTTAAATTATTGAAGTTTTTCACATTTGCCGACACACATTCGCCACACACATTCGAACGCACACAAACCAAATAGAGACGTGTCACGCACGATCGGATTGTGTGCCTTCGAAGTACACCTGGACGGGGTCGGTAGGGTGTTTCGATGGAAAGCGTGTGGAACAGGCAGAGCCGGCATTCATTGTCTTTTCCCGGAAAGCCACTGAACGATGTTGCTGAGGCTGGGCTTAGCCCCATCTCGATTGCCCAACGATTGGAGGTGATGTTCGGGCTGATGTTGATCCGCAATCACGCACAGGCTCATACTCCAATGGAAATCCACTCTGAAAGGT
The DNA here is from genome assembly GCF_024139115.2 of Armigeres subalbatus. Classification (NCBI taxonomy): domain Eukaryota; kingdom Metazoa; phylum Arthropoda; class Insecta; order Diptera; family Culicidae; genus Armigeres; species Armigeres subalbatus. The sequence continues at coordinate 423,312,252 of NC_085141.1, forward strand.
TAACAAGATATATTTCCTTTCGGGAAACTTTCGTGCAGCCGGTTTCACATTTTTCCCATTTTTATTTTTTTCTAGCTCCGTACCCCGTTTCTGCACGACGGGTTTTGATGGACGATTTAATTATTTTCCAAAGAGGTCCTCGTTCCCTTTTGTTCAGCCAAATTAAATGAAGTTCGGCGAATTATTGATCCTTTGGGAAGTTTGCAACAGTCAGTGCTTTCGCACTCGAGGCGGCAGGATGTGACCGGAAGATTAAAATGGTTGCGAAATCATTTTCATTAGAGGGGTATTTGAAACTGACATGTCTTCTTTGTTCGTTAAATAATGATTTCGGGCATGAATTGGAAAAAAGCAGTTTGTATCGGCGGAAGCACTGAACCGTTTTGGGATGAATAATCAATCAACTTTGATAGCGACACTGACAGAGTAACCATAGATATAATAATCAAGATGTTGGGGTCAGAGCAAATTAGTACTCATTTTATGGTTCCATGTACTAAGATTTCGGTACCCAGTGAAACAAAGCAACGCTTTAGCAATTGTACTAATTTTCTTCTGCTGCCAAGGTTATCAACCTGGCTGTTTATTTATTATTTATTTTCCTATGGCTTTTGGACGTTCATGAAATAATTTTGATCATCCTTATAACTAAAATATATTTGTTTTCAGCTCAACACTTAAAACTTGGATAAGGGTACAAGGCGAATGGATCGTATGCTATTTGGCGTGTGCAAGAATTTAATCGATAGGTGTTTGGCCGAGCCTACGATCGACGACGGCACAACTGTTTGATTTTTGAATTTTTCGGCCTGTAGACATTGTTGTTCAGTTTTGCAGGAGAATTTGCAATCAGTGCCCAAGTGCCCAATTTATTGTGAAACAAGATCAATGTAGCACATTTTGGGAGGTTTTTTGATAAGTTGAACATGGTGGAGAAGATGGACATGTTTTTTTGGACACTCATCAACGGAAATTTCACCTTCGACTGTTAATAACTCTCGTACTTTTCATTGAACTGTTGATGCGTATTATCGTTTGCGTGCCAGGTTGTGCTGCTCATGCAAACTAAACTTTGAATTAATTCACGAGCATTCTAGTGAGTGATTTGTGAACACAAAATGGAAGTGTTCGTCGGTACGTCAGTGTTAACGAGCCAAAGTATTTTATATCACGACAAAAAGTTAGAAGTTTGACATGTCCAAATGGGATTATGACTAATAAAAAATTGCTATTGTATCCGGAGAACCATCATTGAGGAATATTCCCGGACATGTCCAACTTTTCCAACAACTGGTCTAAATACTCTCAATTGAACTTGTTTTGTAATATCATGAAGCCTAACAACACTTACAGAAGTGCTAAATAACTGTCCCCCGACAAGTGCCAAAGCATATCCTAGTATATCGCCGTAGACAAGTGGCCAATAAAAAAATTTATTCTATATCCAGAAACTAGAAATTTGAGTAATTGTTTTAAGGTGTCGGCTGAGAAATGCAGCAGTTACGATTTTATAGTAATTACATGAAATCGAAAATCCGTAAATAATTTTACAAAACAAAAATGTAGTTTTGCCTACTTATGTAGCGAAATGGTATGAAATAAAAGCACGTTTACTTTACTACAATTTTCGAACATACTACTGTTGTGGAACTTGCTCGGTAGATGGTATGACTAAAGCAGTAAATACTACAATTTATTTGATTTTATTTAATTGATTAAACTTTCTTAAGTAAAGCGAAACATCAAAATTTTGAGCAAAATTCAAATTTTGTATAAAGTTTACAACATAAGAATTCTATATTCCTTGCAAGTATTACGCAAAAAAAAGCGTTCCCAAATTCGTGAACAGGCAAAAATACACCGTGATTTAATTCATGGATTCGGGAATACCAGTCACGTTTTCCAGAACGTTCCAGAAAACGTGACTGTGTTCCCGAATCCGTGGCTGTTGTTCACGAAAAAATACACTGTGAACTTGTTAGTTCACGAATTCATGAACGCTTTTTCTTTAAAGGATTTTTCAATAGCTATCTTTTATACTACATAAGATGGGGGAGGGAGCTCTACCAGTGTCATTTTGGGTCGTGTCCTTGTTGGGAGGTGTCCGGCACTCGGTGATCTCCCTTCACAGCAAAAATATATTAATATGCTGCGATGTATTTTCGTCAAACGTACCTGAAAATCCGACGTAAAAACGTATTTACGTAATATTGTGCAATATTGACGCTTTATTAAATTCATCGTCGCAACATTCAATTGAGAAAGTTAATTTTTCAGTTACGTCGATACAACGCCAAATTACCTACCGAATAGGTGAATATCGCAAAATCAGCGTAATATTACCGCCACCATCAGTGATATCGCTTCATAATGCATGCTGTAAATGTCAACAAAGCTGGCAGTCAGTCCACTCCATTCTGTTCGTATCGGAATACGATTATCATTTAAATATTATTAGTTTAATTGCTTTTTAAAATCTAAATTAGGTCTTAGGAAGTGATAAAAATGTGAAAACAGTGTTTCCGACCTGTAACTGGGAGAAAATCTGTTCATGGGTAAGTTTTGTATGTAGTTTTATTTGTACCCAGCCGGTGCAATTTATCATATCATTTTTCAGAGAGGCAAATATCGGAAGGATGCTATCGAGTTGCAAAATTCGTTCATACCCACAAGGAGCCGGCATTGGAAAATGGACTTGTCCAGGTAAGTTTCTGAAAGATGATTTTTCCAATCGCCTGACGACTAATTGTGAGATTTTTATTACTTGATGGACTACAGCTCTTCGATGAACCTACGCCGAATGAAGTATCCTTCTCCACTCGATCCTGGGCTAATCGATTCCAGTCGCCCTGAACATTTAGCGCCCTCAGGTCCTCTTTAATTGCAAAAAGTCATCGTGTACGCAGCTGTAATCGACCCCCGACCCTCTGCAATCAGACGTCAGAGCCAAACTATCGAGATCATGCAATAATGAAACCGCGCAGGTAAGTTATAATTTCTGATCGACTAAAATAAAACCTCGACCAGTACTGAACAGTTGATGAATTATTTAATATTTGTTACAGGTACGGAACAAACTGCCGGGTTCATGGTTCCACTTACTATCCCGTAGAAGAGCAATCAAGTGGACTGAGACTAACGGAAGTAGTTGCGAAGCAATGCAAACATGCGGTAACATGCGGGAAGACGAACAATGCAGTCACGACCGGACCAGCATCATATGGCTGCAACATCGGAGACTAAAAGGACGTATGTAACTGGATATATCGGAATCAAAAAGCACAACGTAAGATATAAAACTAAATTCTATAAGATATAAATTCTAAATCTTAAAATCCTAAAATCTTAAAATCTTAAAATCTTAAAATCTTAAAATCTTAAAATCTTAAAATCTTAAAATCTTAAAATCTTAAAATCTTAAAATCTTAAAATCTTAAAATCTTAAAATCTTAAAATCTTAAAATCTTAAAATCTTAAAATCTTAAAATCTTAAAATCTTAAAATCTTAAAATCTTAAAATCTTAAAATCTTAAAATCTTAAAATCTTAAAATCTTAAAATCTTAAAATCTTAAAATGAAGGAATTTCTGGGGGAGAATTTTACGGAGAAACTTTTGGATAATTCTTGGATTCATTTCCGAAGAAACCCCTGGAGGAAATTCCTTAGAAGCTACTAACGGAATTTCCGTAGTAGTTCTTAGAGGTATTTTGGAGGCATTCCTGAAGGAACTCTTGGAGAAATTGTGGAAGAACGCCTTAAGGAAATTCCGAAGGGGTGTTTAGAGCAATTTCCGTAAGAACTTCTGAAGAACTTTCCAGAAGATTTCTTGGAAGAATTTTGGGATGAAGTCCAGGGAGAATTGTCGAATGAACTCCAGAAGGATTTTCCTTAGGAACTCGTGGAGAAATTTCCGGAAGAACTCCTAGAGGATTTCCTGGAAATATTTTCCGATGTATTTCAGAAGAATGTTCTGAAGTAAATTCCGGTGGAACTCTTGAGAGATTTTTAGGAGGAACTCCGGGAATAATTTGTGAGGGACCTTCTGGAAGAACTCTTGGAGGAATTTCGGGAACAATTTCTTGAAGAGTTTCCGGAAGAACTTCTGCAAACTTATTAAAAAATTATCCAAAAGAGCTTATGGAGGAGTTTCTGGAGAAATTCCTGCAGGAATTTCCGGAGGAGTTCCTGTCGAATTTTCCGGCGAAACTCGTGGATAATTCTTGGAGATATTTCCGAAGGAAATCTTGAAGGAATGTCCGTATAAGCTGAAAGAATTTTCGAAGTAATATTTAGAGGCATTTTCGGAGAAATTTCTGAAGGAACTCGTGGAAGAATGGTGGAAGAACTCCATAAGGAAATTCCGAAGAAGTTTACGGAGAAATTTCCGTAGGAACTCCTGAATATCGTTTCGTAGGATTTTTTGGTGGAATTACGGGATAAGGTCTAGGGGGAATGATCGAATGCACTTCTGGAGGAAATTTCTAAGGAACTCCTGGACGAGTTGATAGCAGAATTTCTTAAAAAAAACTTTGATGAATTTCCGAAAAAACTCTTGGAAGAATTCTTGGAAATACTTGGCAAGGTATTTTGGAAAGAGGGGCTGAAGTCACTTCCGGGCGAACTCGTTGAGAAATTCTCGAAGATACTCTTAGAAGATTTTCAGGAGGAACTTCGGGAATAACTCTTGAAGGACCCTCTGGAGGAACTAGTGGAAGAATTTCCGGAACAATCTTTTGAAGAGTTTCCGGAAGAATTTCTGCAGGGTTTTTTCTGGAAGAATATCCGTAAAAGCTTCTAGAGGAATTTTTGGAGGCAGTTCCTGCACAATTTTCCGGCGTTACTCATACACAATTCTTGGAGGAATTTACTAACGAACTCTTGAAGGAATCTCCGTAGAAGCTACTGAAGGATTTTTTGGAGTAATTTGAAATATTCGGAGGAGCTACTGGAGCTATTCCCGAAGGAACCCCTTTAGGAGAAACTCCAGAAAGATATTTTCAAGAGAAACTCCTGGAATAATTCTTGAAGGACCGGCTGGAGGAACTCCTGGCGGAAATTCCAGAAAAAAATATTGAAGAGTTTTCGGAGGATCTTCTGCAGGTATTTCTGGAGAAATATCCAAAAGAGCTGCTGGAGGAATTTCTGGAGAAACTCGTGGATAATTCTTGGAGAAATTTTCGAAGGAACTCTTGAAGGAATTCCGTAGAAGCTTCTGATAACATTTTCGAAGTAATTCTTGGAGGTATTTTCGGAGGAATTTTCTGAAAGAACGCATGGACGAATGGTGGAAGACCTCTTTAAGGAAATCCTGAAGGAGTTTTTAGAGAAATTTCCGTAGGAACTTCTCAAGAGCTTTTCGGAGGATTTCTTGGAGGAATTTCGAATGAAGTCTAGGGGGAATGGTCAAATGATCTCCTGGAGGAATTTCATTAAAAACTTCTGGAGGAATTTCCGAAGAAACATCTGGAGGTTTATCGGAAAAAGTTTCTGAAGCAACTTCCGGAGAAACTCGTTTCCGAAGAAACTCCTGGTAGATTTTTAGGAGGAACTCCTGGAATAATTTTTGAAGGACCTTCTGGAGGAACTAATGGAGGAATTTCCGAAAAAAACATGAAGAGAACTGCTGGAGGAATTTGCGTAGGTACTTGCGGATGTATTTTAGAAGCAATTTTTAAAAAAACTTCCGGAATTCTTTGGGGAATTTCTAAAATCCTGGTGGACTTTTCATTGGAACTTTTTGAGAAATTTTCAAGTCAAGCCCCTGGAACAAGGAGTTAGCAGGACTATCGGGAGGAACTCCGACCAGATTTTTCAAAGTAACTGTTGTATGAATTTTCGGAGAAATTTTTGTATCAATTTCGAAGGAATTTCCTGGAGGAGTTTCTGGAAGAATTTCCAAAGAAACTCGTTGAGGAATTCCTGAAGGAATTAGCGGAGGTATTTCCGTGCCAGTTTTTGGGTACTTGCCGGAGCAACTCCTGGAAGAAGTTCGGGAGGAATATTGCGAAGATCTCCTGATGGACTTTCCGTCGGAACTCATGCGGGCATTTCCGAAGGAATCGTTGGAAAAATTTCCGAAGGAACTCCTGCAGGATTTTCTGAAGGAGCTCCTGGTGGACATTATGGAAGAATTTCTGAAGAAATTTTGGTAGGAACCGCTAAGGAATTTGCCGAAAGAATTCTAGGAAGAGTTTTTGATGGAGAAGTACTTGAAGGAATTTTCCGAGGAATTTCCGAATGTGTTTTTGGAGGAATTTGCGAAGGGTTTCTTCGTTAAATTTCAATGTATAAAATAAGTCCACACTAACTGTAAATGATCTATTATGCCATGGCGACAATATTGTTATTGGAACACAGGTCCACTAAAACTCTAAAAATCTTAAAATACTAAACCAAAACGTTAAGTCTGAAAATTGAAAATCTTTGAATAAATACCTTAAAAAACAAAGTATTGGCTATTTTAACACTATTTACAAAAACTCGATGTTTCAAAATGCGAAAATAAATAATTTGTTATCATATTGTATGTAAACGGGCAAAATTGGGAGAAATAAAATATAACATTTTTTGTAATTGTATTTTGAAAACATGAAATAAAATTTTCGAGCACCCCTAACCCAGCTGTCAAAAGCAAGGTTTCTGATGGCTGGTTATTACGTCGTTTTTTGCCATTAAGTCAAACATATTACGTTTTACATAGCGTCATTTTAGCGAGAAAATGCCAATTACGTCACATTTTGTTACATAAAACAGATGTAATAATTACGACGGCGATGATGGGCATCATAGATCTGATGTGACATCACATTTTTTATTGCTGTGTTACATAGGCGTTAGACTTGCCATCTTGTATTGAAAGGTTGATTGATGCCGGATCAGCTGAGGTCAGATTAGCCCAAATTGGTTAAATTATAGGTATGGGACAGATATGCGATTCACGGCAGTATAAACTATATAGAGAAAGGTCCTGAATATTTTTTGCTGGCTAGGATAGAGAGGGAGAAAAAATCCACAGTTATTAAGTGACAGTTATGTTCCGGACAGCAGAACAAAGGGATCCGAAGCGACAATCTTTCACTGTCGTAAATAATTTCTTGATTAGGTGAGAGAGGGAGTGAAAAAGAGAAAAGAATGAATAAATAACAAAATGGATTCACAGCTTTGCTGGCTTTTTATGATATTATGATATTTACGTTAAATAATTTACCATTTGAAAGGATTATATAACTTATGAGAGATTCAAGAACGATTTTGATGCTATGCAATTATTGAAATACCACAGCTTGTTATTTATATTTCATATGAATATCGCAGAAAATCTGTTAAAAATAAAATCTTCCATGATTTTCAAAATTTTATGAATTGCTTGCAACTTCCGGAGAGAAAAAATACTGCAAAAATTCTATTTTCTGTAGAAACTTCACAAAACGTTTCAATAGACTGCGTTCTATTATATGTTCCGAAAATTCTCTTCATTTTCTCCAAACAGCTGAATGGGATAAGACAGAAAATAATCAGCCAGATTTCCCTTAGATAGCTGCTGAAAGAGAATTTGAATACATTATTGCAATCATAGATTAAAATATTTTTTATATAATATTAAAAATTTGGTGTCCATAACTTCCGCTTAATCGAACCTCCGCCAGCCTTCAGTTTTCATGTTTTGTTGTTGTTGAAAAAAAAACAACCTGCAAAAATGTTGCTATGGTAGCAGTACTAATTTTTTTTCAAAGGGGGCGTTAATAGATTACGTATTGAAGCGACGCTTTTATGTCTGGGTACCGAAGACCGTTCATAGCATACGAAACTGGAACCATGAAAAAATCACCAGTTTCATATTGATTGTTGGAGTAACGGTTGACTGGTGTGTTCACTTGAGAAAATTTGTCCATCATGGCATGGTGCAGCTAATTGAGAACATCTTGTAGATTGGAATTCTTTTCTTGTCCTTTATTTCATAATGCAAAAGAATAGACGATTGATCAATATCATTCAATATTAGGCGTTTATTTTTCAACATCAATAAACAAATGTGCACAGAAGGTCAACTAACTAACTGCGAAATAAATTGACATTTCAATCTAGGAATATGAAAACAGGAAGAAACCAAACCCAATTTTGAAATAATGTATCATAGGCTGTCGGATATGTCTTTAAGGTGTCGAACACTTATTACGTAAGTGCATATATGGGAAGGGTCTCTGTCCTTTTCTTACGATCAAATGGGCATGAGCATGAGCATTATGACCGCACAATTCGTAGTTGCTACTCCGTGATTGACTAGAACTTGCGAAATTGTACAGGGAACACAACAAATGGGGGTTGGGATTGGCTACCCATTCTCAAAGTACACGTTTCGGGAGCTCAAATATCTACAGTCAATAACGGTGCCGGCCACGTCCTTGCGGCCATATAGGATGGAAAGGATTGTTAGTTCGACTCTCGTTGCTACCAGAGACCGAACACATCTCCATCTCCACGATTGGCTTGGAATAGGATAGGTTTTAGTTACAAAGGATAATTTATCACCATATCACCATAATAACCATGCACTCCAGGTGGCATATGAAAACGGAGGAGAAACGTTTTAGACGACCGAACGGACGCGCAGTACTCTGCACTTACTTGCCCGATAGCTACTGCAAACAATTAAAGATCGCACTTGTCTCGACCGGAGCAAAGCGCTATACATGCGCATGAGCCACCGAACACCAAATAGATATTTTATTATTTTCCCGACGATTGAACCACGCACTGCACTTACTTGGTCGATGGCTACTGCAAACTCGCTTACTGGAGAAACACGACTGTGCAAGGAACAAACTTTCACTTTCTGATTTATTTACTCACCCGCACAAAGCAAAACCAAATTTCGACGACCGGCCGATCCGCTTACTGGAGAAACACGACTGGATCTCTGTCCTTTTCTTACGATTCATATAAATAAAAACTCTGATTAACCGTTGAAAAACTTGAGAGAATTTCGTTTAGGGTGTTTAGTTGTATAAAAATCGTATTTTGACCATAACTTTTGCTCTCATGGTTCGATCTGGCCCGTTTTCAATAGGAAACAGCATTTCCCGTCGAATAAATCTTGTTGCGAACAAATCGGTTAAGGATAAGTGCCATAACAGACACGGTTTCGGGATAGTTCATCGAATTACATTCCGTCGAATGAAGTTTAGGCGAATGATATTTAGCCGAAAAGACATTTGGTCGAAGGGACATTTGGTCAGTTTGGGACAGACAAAAGGAAATTTAGTCGAATATTTAATGTGAATTTCAGCATAATAAGTCGGTAATAAGAAAAGTAGAAAAAATGATAATTAGTAACCCACAAGATACATGAATGCTCTGATTGGAGAAACTCTGTAGACGTGAGGAAGTTCAATCACTAGCGAAAGAAGCGAGCTAATGAGTATTTTTCGCCTGAGCAAACGTAAACTTCTAGAGCAGCGGTTCTAAACCTTTTCCTTGAGAGCCACCTCTTCGCACTTTCGAATTAAATGAGGTACCTCCTATTTTTTGCTGCGAATGAAATTAAGTTTTCATTATTTTCATTATTCCGAGCTCTTGAAGAGAAGCTTTCGAGCCTCTTGGAAGACGGCTTTCGAACCACTTAAAAGGCTTCTAAGCATTTTGAAATGACGCTTCTAAGCCACTTGAAAGGAGGCTTCCAGGCCTCTTGAAAGGAGGCTTCCGGGCCTCTTGAAAGGAGGCTTCCGGGCCTCTTGAAAGGAGGCTTCCGGGCCTCTTGAAAGGAGGCTTCCGGGCCTCTTGAAAGGAGGCTTCCGGGCCTCTTGAAAGGACGCTTCCGGGCCTCTTGGAAGGAGGCTTCCGGGCCTCTTGAAAGGAGGCTTCCGGGCCTCTTGAAAGGAGGCTTCCGGGCCTCTTGAAAGGAGGCTTCCGGGCCTCTTGAAAGGAGGCTTCTGGGCCTCTTGAAAGGAGGCTTCTGGGCCTCTTGAAAGGAGGCTTCCGGGCCTCTTGAAAGGAGGCTTCCGGGCCTTTTGAAAGGAGGCTTCTGGGCCTCTTGAAAAGAGGCTTCCGGGCCTCTTGAAAGGAGGCTTCCGGGCCTCTTGAAAGGAGGCTTCCGGGCCTCTTGAAAGGAGGCTTCCGGGCCTCTTGAAAGGAGGCTTCCGGGCCTCTTGAAAGGAGGCTTCCGGGCCTCTTGAAAGGAGGCTTCCGGGCCTCTTGAAAGGAGGCTTCAGGCCTCTTGAAAGGAGGCTTCCGGGCCTCTTGAAAGGAGGCTTCCGGGCCTCTTGAAAGGAGGCTTCTGGCCTCTTGAAAGGAGGCTTCCGGGCCTCTTGAAAGGAGGCTTCCGGGCCTCTTGAAAGAAGGCTTGGGCCTCTTGAAAGGAGGCTTCCGGGCCTCTTGAAAGGAGGCTTCCGGGCCTCTTGAAAGGAGGCTTCCGGGCCTCTTGAAAGGAGGCTTCTGGGCCTCTTGAAAGGAGGCTCTGGGCCTCTTGAAAGGAGGCTTCGGGCCTCTTGAAAGGAGGCTTCCGGGCCTCTTGAAAGGAGGCTTCCGGGCCTCTTGAAAGGAGGCTTCAGGGCCTCTTGAAAGGAGGCTTCCGGGCCTCTTGAAAGGAGGCTTCGGGCCTCTTGAAAGGAGGCTTCCTGGCCTCTTGAAAGGAGGCTTCGGGCCTCTTGAAAGGAGGCTTCCGGGCCTCTTGAAAGGAGGCTTCCGGGCCTCTTGAAAGGAGGCCTGGGCCTCTTGAAAGGAGGCTTCCGGGCCTCTTGAAAGGAGGCTTCGGGCCTCTTGAAAGGAGGCTTCCGGGCCTCTTGAAAGGAGGCTTCGGGCCTCTTGAAAGGAGGCTTGGGCCTCTTGAAAGGAGGCTTCCGGGCCTCTTGAAAGGAGGCTTCCGGGCCTCTTGAAAGGAGGCTTCCGGGCCTCTTGAAAGGAGGCTTCCGGGCCTCTTGAAAGGAGGCTTGCGGGCCTCTTGAAAGGAGGCGTGTGGGCCTCTTGAAAGGAGGCTTCCGGGCCTCTTGAAAGGAGGCTTCCGGGCCTCTTGAAAGGAGGCTTCCGGGCCTCTTGAAAGGAGGCTTCCGGGCCTCTTGAAAGGAGGCTTCCGGGCCTCTTGAAAGGAGGCTTTCGGTCCACTTGAAAGAAGGCTTCCGGACACTTGAAAGAAGGCTTCCGGACCTCTTGAAAAAAGGCTTTCGGTCCTCTTGAAAGGAGGCTCCCCGGCCTCTTGAAAGGAGACTTCCGGGCCTCTTGAAATGAGACCCCTGAGCCTCTTGAAAGGAGGCTTCCGTGCCTCTTGAAAGGAGGCTTCCGAGCCTCTTGAAAGGAGGCTTCCGAGCCTCTTGAAAGGAGGCTTCCGGGCCTCTTGAAAGGAGGCTTCGGGCCTCTTGAAAGGAGGCTTCCGGGCCTCTTGAAAGGAGGCTCTGGGCCTCTTGAAAGGAGGCTTCCGGGCCTCTTGAAAGGAGGCTTCCGGGCCTCTTGAAAGGAGGCTTCCGGGCCTCTTGAAAGGAGGCTTCCGGGCCTCTTGAAAGGAGGCTTCCGGGCCTCTTGAAAGGAGGCTTCCGGGCCTCTTGAAAGGAGGCTTCCGGGCCTCTTGAAAGGAGGCTTCCGGGCCTCTTGAAAGGAGGCTAGTGGGCCGACTGAAAGGAGGCTTCAGGTCTCTTGAAAGGAGGCTGGGCCTCTTGAAAGGAGGCTTCCGGGCCTCTTGAAAGGAGGCTTCCGCGCCTCTTGAAAGGAGGCTTCCGGGCCTCTTGAAAGGAGGCCTCCGGGCCTCTTGAAAGGAGGCTTCCGGGCCTCTTGAAAGGAGGCTTCCGGGCCTCTTGAAAGGAGGCTTCGGAGCCTATTGAAAGGAGGCTTCCGGGCCTCTTGAAAGGAGGCCTGAGCCTCTTGAAAGGAGGCTTGAGGCCTCTTGAAAGGAGGCTTCCAGGCCTCTTGAAAGGAGGGCTTCTGAGCCTCTTGAAAGGAGGCTTCCGGGCCTCTTGAAAGGAGGCTTCTGGGCCTCTTGAAAGGAGGCTTCCGGGCCTCTTGAAAGGAGGCTTCTGGGCCTCTTGAAAGGAGGCTTCCTGGCCTCTTGAAAGGAGGCTTCCAGGCCTCTTGAAAGGAGGCTTCCGGGCCTCTTGAAAGGAGACATCCGGACCTCTTGAAAGGAGGTCTCCGGGTCTCTTGAAAGGAGGCTTCCAGGCCTCTTGACAAGACCTGGGCCTCTTGAAGGAGGCTTCCGGGCCTCTTGAAAGGAGGCTTCCGGGCCTCTTGAAAGGAGGCTTCCGGGCCTCTTGAAAGGAGGCTTCCGGGCCTCTTGAAAGGAGGCTTCCGGGCCTCTTGAAAGGAGGCTTCCGGGCCTCTTGAAAGGAGGCTTCCGGGCCTCTTGCAAGGAGGCTTCGGGCCTCTTGAAAGGAGGCCTGGGCCTCTTGAAAGGAGGCTTCTGGGCCTCTTGAAAGGAGGCTTCCGGGCCTCTTGAAAGGAGGCTTCGGGCCTCTTGAAAGGAGGCTTGGGCCTCTTGAAAGGAGGCTTCCGGGCCTCTTGAAAGGAGGCTCTGGGCCTCTTGAAAGGAGGCTTCCGAGCATCTTTAAAGGAGGCTTCCGAGCCTCTTGAAAGGAGGCTTCCGAGCCTCTTGAAAAGAGGATTCCGAGCCTCTTGAAGGGAGGCTTCCGAGTCTCTTGAAATAAGGCTTTCGAGCCTCTTGAAATAAGGCTTTCGAGCCTCTTGAAATGAGGCTTTCGAGTCTCTTGAAAGGATGCTTCCGAGCCTCGTGACAGGAGGATTCCGTGCCTCGTGATAGGAGGCTTCCTGGCCTCTTGAAAGGAGGCTTCCCTGCCTCTTGAAAGGAGGCTTCCAGGCCTCTTGAAAGGAGGCTTCCCGGCCTGTTGAAAGGAGGCTTCTCGGCCTCTTGAAAGGAGGCTTCCCGGCCTCTTGAAAGGAGGCTTCTCGGCCTCTTGAAAGGAGGCTTCCCGGCCACTTGAAGGGGGGCTTCCGAGCCTCGTGAAAGGAGGCTTCCGAGCCTCGTGAAAGGAGGCTTCCGGGCCTCTTGAAAGGAGGCTTCCGGGCCTCTTGAAAGGAGGCTTCCGGGCCTCTTGAAAGGAGGCTTCCGGGCCTCTTGAAAGGAGGCTTCCGGGCCTCTTGAAAGGAGGCTTCCTGGCCTCTTGAAAGGAGGCTTCCGGGCCTCTTGAAAGGAGGCCTGGGCCTCTTGAAAGGAGGCTTTCGGGCCTCTTGAAAGGAGGCTTGCGGACCTCTTGAAAGGAGACATCCGGACCTCTTGGAAGAAGGCTTCCGGGCCTCATGAAAGGAGCTTTCCGGGCTTATTAAAGGGAGGCTTCCGGGCCTCTTGAAAGGATACTTTTTGACCTCTTGAAAGGAGGCTCCGGGCATCTTGAAAGGAGGCTTCCGGGCCTCTTGAAAGGAGGCTTCCGGGCCTCTTGAAAGGAGGCTTCCGGGCCTCTTGAAAGGAGGCTTCCGGGCCTCTTGAAAGGAGGCTTCCGAGTCTCTTGAAAGGAGGCTTCCGAGTCTCTGGAAAGGAGGCTTCCGAGCCTCTTGAAAGGAGGCTTCCGAGCCTCTTGAAAGGAGGCTTCCGAGCCTTTTGAAAAGCGGCTTCCCGGCCTCTTGAGAGGAGGCTTCCCGGCCTCTTGAAAGGAGGCTTCTCGGCCTCTTGAAAGGAGGCTTCTCGGCCTCTTGAAAGGAGGCTTCTCGGCCTCTTGAAAGGAGGCTTCCCGGCCTCTTGAAAGGAGGCTTCCCGGCCTCTTGAAAGGAGGCTTCCCGGCCTCTTGAAAGGAGGCTTCCCGGCCTCTTGAAAGGAGGCTTCCGGGCCTCTTGAAAGGAGGCTTCCGGGCCTCTTGAAAGGAGGCTTCCGGGCCTCTTGAAAGGAGGCTTCCGGGCCTCTTGAAAGGAGGCTTCCGGGCCTCTTGAAAGGAGGCTTTCGGGCCTCTTGAAAGGAGGCTTCCGGGCCTCTTGAAAGGAGGCTTCCTGGCCTCTTGAAAGGAGGCTTCCGGGCCTCTTGAAAGGAGGCCTGGGCCTCTTGAAAGGAGGCTTTCGGGCCTCTTTGAAAGGAGGCTTCCTGGGCCTCTTGAAAGAAGGCTTCTGGGCCTCTTGAAAGGAGGCTTGGGCCTCTTGAAAGGAGGCTTCCGGGCCTCTTGAAAGGATACTGGACCTCTTGAAAGGAGGCTCCGGGCATCTTGAAAGGAGGCTTCGGGCCTCTTGAAAGGAGGCTTCCGGGCCTCTTGAAAGGAGGCCTGGGCCTCTTGAAAGGAGGCTTCCGGGCCTCTTGAAAGGAGGCTTCCGGGCCTCTTGAAAGAAGGCTTCCGGGCCTCTTGAAAGGAGGCTTCAGGCCTCTTGAAGGAGGCTTGGGCCTCTTGAAAGGAGGCCTGGCCTCTTGAAAGGAGGCTTCAGGCCTCTTGAAAGGAGGCTTCCGGGCCTCTTGAAAGGAGGCTTCCGGGCCTTCCGAAAGAGGCTTCCGGGCCTCTTGATAAGAGGCTTCCAGGCCTCTTGAAAGGAGGATTCAGGGTCTCTTGCAAGGAGGCTTCCGGGCCTTTTGAAAGGAGGCTTCGGGCCTCTTGAAAGGAGGCTTCCGGGCCTCTTGAAAGGAGGCTTCGGGCCTCTTGAAAGGAGGCTTCCGGGCCTCTTGAAAGGAGGCTTCCGGGCCTCTTGAAAGGAGGCTCTGAGCCTCTTGAAAGGAGGCTTGAGCCTCTTGAAAGGAGGCTTCCAGGCCTCTTGAAAGGAGGCTTCCAGGCCTCTTGAAAGGAGGCTTCCGGGCCTCTTGAAAGGAGGCTTCCGGGCCTCTTGAAAGGAGGCTTCGGGCCTCTTGAAAGGAGGCTTCCGGGCCTCTTGAAAGGAGGCTTCCGGGCCTCTTGAAAGGAGGCTTGGGCCTCTTGAAAGGAGGCTTCCGGGCCTCTTGAAAGGAGGCTTCGGGCCTCTTGAAAGGAGGCTTCGGGCCTCTTGAAAGGAGGCTTGGGCCTCTTGAAAGGAGGCTTCCGGGCCTCTTGAAAGGAGGCTTCCGGGCCTCTTGAAAGGGAGGCTTCCTGGCCTCTTGAAAGGAGGCTTCCTGGCCTCTTGAAAGGAGGCTTCCTGGCCTCTTGAAAGGAGGCTTCCCGGCCTCTTGAAAGGAGGCTTCTCGGCCTCTTGAAAGGAGGCGTCTCGGCCTTTTGAAAGGAGGCTTTTCGGCATCTTGAGAGGAGGCTTCCTGGCCTCTTGAAAGGAGGCTTTCTGGCCTCTTGAAAGGAGGCTTCCTGGCCTCTTGAAATGAGACTTCCTGGCCTCTGCCTCTTGAAAGGAGGCTTCCTGGCCTCTTGAAAGGAGGCTTCTTGGCATCTTGTAAGGAGGTTTCCTGGCCTCTTGAAAGGAGGCTTCCTGGACTCTTGAAAGGAGGCTTCCTGGCCTCTTGAAAGAAGGCTTCCTGGCCTCTAGAAAGGAGGCTTCCTGGCCTCTTGAAAGGAGGCTTCCTGGCCTCTTGAAAGGAGGCTTCCTGGCCTCTTGAAAGGAGGCTTCCTGGCCTCTTGAAAGGAGGCTTCCTGGCCTCTTGAAAGGAGGCTTCCTGGCCTCTTGAAAGGAGGCTTCCTGGCCTCTTGAAAGAAGGCTTCCTGGCCTCTTGAAAGGAGGCTTCCTGGCCTCTTGAAAGGAGGCTTCCTGGTCTCTTGAAAGAGGCTTCCGGCCTCTTGAAAGAAGGCTTCCTGGCCTCTTGAAAGAAGGCTTCCTGGCCTCTTGAAAGTTGACTTCTTGGCCTCTTGAAAAAGGCTTCCTGGCCTCTTGAAAGGAGGCTTCCAAACCTCTTGAAAGGAGGCTTCCGGGCCCCTTGAAAGGAGGCTTCCGGGCTCCTTGAAAGGAGGCTTCCGGGCTACTTGAAAGGAGGCTTCCGGGCTACTTGAAAGGAGGCTTCCATGCCTCTTCTCGGAGCCTTCTTGATGTATGGTATAAACGTAGTGTCGATATCGCATCTGGATCATCACCTCCTCATCAGCGAAATACATCTGCGCATTTCGCGGATTCGTCAGCAGGAGGAGAGAGTGGGACGACGATTCAACACACGCCGACTGGAAGATCCCACGGTGAAACGGTCCTTCGTTAAAGAACCGGAGACGCGTGCTGCAGATATTCCTGTAGGCGGCAGCGTGGAAGACCAATGGACCGCCATCAAGAATGCCTTCATCACCACCAGCGAGAATAATCTGGGCGAACTACGCACCCAGAAAACAATGGATCACCGATGAGACCTGGAGAAAGATAGAGGAGCAAAGAAAAGCCAAATCCGCGATAGAGCGATTAAAAACAAAAGGAGGCAAAGTCTTGGCCCGTTAACGATACTCGGCTCTTGAGAAGAAAGTAAAACGCTCATGTCGTCGGGACAAGCGAGCGTGGGCAGACTCTCTGGCCGACGAAGGAGAGAGACACGCAGCAACCGAGAACATTCGCCTCCTCTATGATATCTCACGACGCTTTAGCGGGGCGAAGATGAATGCAGCGATGCCTGTGAAATACGCGAATGATCAGTTATTGACCGACCCAACTGACCAGCTGAACCGCTGGTTCGAGCACTTCGAACAACTTTTTCAAGTGCCAGCCAGGCCATCACCACCTCGGCATGATCTGCCTAGGATCCGACGTATAACACGCGTCAATACCGAAGCTCCATCACTGCTAGAGATTCAAACAGCCATCCAAAGCATGAAATCGAATAAAGCCCCAGGGGTCGACCGCATATCAGCCGAGATGCTCAAAGCTGACCCCATGACATCCGCTCAACTACTGCATGTGACTGCATCGTTTATTTCGTGATATCTGGGACAACGCAACTTTCCCGGTCGACTGGATGCAAGGTATCTTAGTGAAGGTGCCCAAAAAGGGTGACCTGACTGTATGCGATAACTGGCGAGGCATTATGTTGCTGTGTACCGTTCTCAAAGTTCTGTGCAAAATTATCCTAGCCCGGATTCAGGAGAAGATCGATGCGACTCTCCGGCGGCAGCAGGCCAGATTCCGTGTCGGAAGATCCTGTGTGGACCATATTGTCACGCTTCGTGTTATTCTGGAACAGGTCAACGAATTCCAATACTCCCTACTTGGTATTCATTGACTACGAAAAAACCTTCGACCGTCTCAATCACGAGAATATGTGGGGCGCCCTGAGACGCAAGGGAGTTCCTGAGAAAATCATCGGCCTCATCGAGGCACAGTACGAGGCCTTCTCGTGTAGAGTGCTGCACAATGGGGTCTTGTCCGATCCTATCCGGGTCGTAGCTGGTGTGAGGCAAGGATGTATTCTATCACCGTTACTGTTCCTCATCGTAATCGACGAGATTCTGGTAGATGCGATTGACCGTGAACCAAACCGCGGGCTGTTATGGCAGCCTATAACCATGGAGCACCTAAATGACTTCGAATTGGCTGATGACGTTGCACTCCCGCGCAACGGCGCTCTGATATGCAGAGTAAGCTCAACGACCTTGCCGAGCGCTTCTCCTCGGCAGGTTTAGTTATCAACGTCAACAAAACCAAATCGTTGGATGTAAACATGATGACCCCTTCCAGTTTCACAGTAGCCGGGCAACCAGTGGAGAATGTTGAAAGCTTCCAATATCTTGGTAGCCAAATGGCGTCAGACGGCGGTACCAAGATCGACATAGGTGCACGGATCAAGAAAGCAAGGGCTGCCTTTGCGAGTTTAAGAAATATCTGGAAAAACAGGCAGATAAGTGAACGCACCAAAATACGAATTTTCAACTCTAACGTGAAATCTGTGCTGTTATACGCTAGCGAAACATGGTGTGTATCAGTGGAGAACACTCAACAGCTGCAGGTGTTCATTGATAGATGCCTGCGGTATATAATTCGGGCCTGGTGGCCTCACAACTGGATCTCAAACAACGAGCTTCATCGTCGTTGTCAACAGAGGCCGATAGCAACAGAAATTCAGGACCGGAAGTGGGGCTGAGTCGGCCACACTCTACGTAGGGGTGGAAACGAAATCTGTAAACAAGCATTAGACTGGAATCCAGCGGAACATCGCACAGGGGCAGACCCAGAGGCTCATGGCGGCGAAGCCTCAACAAAGAAATAAAAGAAGTCGACCGAAATCTAACCTGGCAACAGGTTAAAGCGATAGCCGGGCAACGCTCAGGATGGAGTTCTTTCAAGTCGGCCCTTTGCACCACCGGAGGTGTACAGGATCCATTTAAAAAATGCCTCTTGAAAGGAGGTGGCTAGGTGGATTAATCTGGGTTTTCTTTCAAATATTTTCTCGACGAAACGACGTTCGACGGAATTCACCAAGGTTATTCGTTCAAAAATCCACTTTCGGCTAAATGTCCATTCGACGTAATGTTCTTTCGACCAAATGTTGTTCGACTAAATGTTTGTTACTTACTTTGAGATTTTGATACTAACGGCCCTTTTCAGCTCACTTTTTCGTTTTTATCACTTTATCACATCAATCACTTCCAACATCGCACTTCGTACTTACCTACCTGGATACCTGGTTGGCTACAGTGTCGATACACCTATACCTGGCGTTAGTAGAGCTCCATAATCGTCGGTCTTGGGCGATGTTCCTCCAGTTTTCCCGAACAGGTCCGATTCTACCGCGTGCAGCCAGCGTGTTCGAGGCCTTCCACTGTCTCTATCTGGTTCTCTGTTGAATATTGTTTTCGCTATTCTTTCTTCCGACAATCGCACTAAGTGACCAGCCCACTGAAGTCTGCCGTATTTTATACGATTTTCTTCTTTGTATACTTGATACAGCTCATGATTCATGCGTCTGTGCCTAACGCTATTTTTAGTTTCCACTCTGTCACCGCCGCTATAGAAATTGTGATACTTGAATGAAGTGTTCGCTATGGGATACGCCACCCGGAATTCACGTTCTCCAGCTCTCGGCCACCGTATTTCCTGGATTGCTGCCACACTCACGCCGACCATCTGCAGCTTACGAGCCAGGAGCCCAACACGTGCAGCTTCATTAAAAGTTCTCACGTTTCAGGATCCGACTTTCCAATCGTTTAATCGTTGCCGGGTCTGTTGCCGTTGAATCAATCCGTTTGCTCTACTTTTGCCTTTCTTGGTAGCTGTAGAATCTTCGGTAGGCAACCTTACCAGGGTTGCGTTACCTTCATCGCATTGAAGGAGCTGCCTTCTCGATGCTGACACAATGCAGCATGGTGTGACAGTTTTGCTTAGAGTCCCTCGCTGGCACTCGAACTATGATCAGCCGCCCCTAACATGGTGAGCAGACGATGTTGTGAGCCGCTCTCAACATGGAGAACAGACGCTCGATCAGATTTGCACCTCCGGAGAGGAACAAATCCCCCCGTTCCTGTCAGCATACGACCATAGTTCCCCCCTAAGGTTGCTCGTATCCCGGCCAGCGCCATGAGGAGGTAGGAATTGGAGTTGCTGGGTTAGAGGCTAAGGACCGTAAAATGGGGTCTGTTTTATTCCATCAGGTACGCATTACCCAACATTTACCATGTGCCCACAACCGTTATGAGAAACACTTGTTTATAAAAGTAGTATCGCGCTTTTGAATTGTTGGAGCCAAAATAGCCATTATGTCAAATGCCCCAGTCTTTTATTGCAGTTCAATATTATGCCAAATGGCCTATATGCCAATTGACCTTACATCCCAAAAATGAACTACTCAAAATTGAGTTGGATGAATTTTTAGAAGTCCGGATTTTTATGAAAATGAGTTGGATTCGACTCAATTTTGAGTTGTTAATTATGCGCCAAATGACCCAGACTCCTTCTTACCCAGACAGCCACTCATCGCATAAAAAGCACAATTGAAATCGTTTACCGATAAAAATAACATTAACTTTTCCATATAACGCAATTTATAATCGTCCAGCCTTCAAACAATTCGATCGATACTTATTACAAAAGAAATTTTCATAGGAAAGCTGTTTTATGCATTGACAATTTCTAAGCAGGCAATAGAAACTGGTTCTGGAAACTGCCTCCATTTGGAATGATTAATTTCAAAGAAACAAATCACAAACATATTTGCAGAAATCCATTTTTCTGCTTCCACCCGAATCGTTCCAGGTGAACGGCTGTAAACATCAAATATTGATATAAAGTATTTGGCATCCGGCGATAATTCCATCCATGCAAATCGCTTTCCGTTCTGAAGAATTGGTATCTTCTAGCCAAACGTTGTTACATCAGTGTAATCTTCCCAGCATGTTGTTTATTTGTTAAACATAGTATCTATTAATGGCCCCTTCTTCGAAGCATCATCATTGTTTTGGCATAGCACCAACAACTTGGTACAATCCAAACACAACTCCTCCCCGCCCGTCGTTGCGTGTTGGTCCGGTTGAAGAGAATCCTCTGCGAAAGCACATTTCGCTGAAGGGAGTGAGTACCTACTTCAGTGTATATAAAGTAGAGAATGAACATTTAGCGGCTAATAAAGGGACTATTGAAACCCTGTAAGGAATCTCATTTCTGGCCCACAAAGCACGATAGAGCAAGTACACTCAATTTAAATATGAATACAACCGCAACGATGAATCAGTGCACTCCAAGTTGTAATAAAGGCTTTCCATTCATCCGAAGCCGAGAACTTTGAATCTCGCAGCCAATTACATTCCATCGCCGTCATGGTTCTGCCGGATCCAACACACCAAACTTGCCAGTTCAAGATAGTCAAAATTCAACCAAAGTTCTCCGGAGCGGAGTTTCCTCCGCTTTCCGTTCCTTTGGGTGAAGCAACCGAAAATCGGTGCAAACTTTTCAACCGCAGCCTAATCTGCGTGCTAGTTGGATTAGTCTGCCAATTTTCCGTTAGTTAATCTGCATAGAGGGAGGGCCCATGGCAGGAGAAAAATACTGAACGAAGGAAACAAAAAAATTGCAAAACGAGTCCTTCCTTCCTGGGTTTCCTTCCGTCGCATTTACCTTGTCCTTCCGCCGCGCGCCACCATCCGGGGCCATTCTATTTGACCCGGTCCTGCAGTCCGATTTTATACATCTTGTTCCTTTTGTAATGCGGTGTTCTATGCCCGACTGGGTGCTGCTCTCTGCTGGGCTGGTCACAAAACGAGGAAAGTAAGTTTCATCACTTTGATGAAAAAGCTTGTTTGAAATGATGTTCCTTTTTTTCCTCTTGATTTCATTTCATTTCATTTCATCTCAATTCCGATCCCATTCATGGCCATTGCTTTCTTTCTACTTTGCTGCCATGAATATGACGTTATAGCAGCAGCAGCAGCAGATGGGGATTTTTTTTGTGGATGATGGCATTCCTGAGTTTGCACCAGGTTCAAATGCTAGTGGCGGTAATGTTTGGAGTCGCTGAGCCGGTTTGATGGGAGTATTGGATTACAAATAAAATGCTTTTTGGATTTTTTCTATTTATATTGACTTTTTGAATAACAATATGAATATTCAAATGAAGAATATCGGATGCAATATTATTTATTATCTTAATAAATAATTTCTGCAAGTTTTTTAGCGAATAATGCATTCGAGTCATGTTTGAAAATTATTTTTTCGATTAGGTCGTAAGGTTCGTAAGGTCCATACGACCTAATGCCTAACCTTAGTCGAAAATGGGTTACTGCAGAAGAATTAACACTTTCTCATAAAAAAAACAAACACAACACATTAATCTCAAATAATTTCGGATTATTTTCGTTCACGGCCATATGATCATTTAGCGAATCGTACGAGTACAAATTACTATCCTGGTCGAGAGATATTTATTTTTCTATCTCAATTCTATGCTAAAAGACATTTTTTTATCACTATTCACCTGAAAAAAAAAAAACGGAAAAACAATTCCTGGAATCAAAGATGGTGCATTATAAAAAAAATTTACTCGATAATTCCGAAAAAGTGATACTACAGGGTCAATGTTGTTACATCAAGAAATTCATCATCATCTTCTTCTTCTTCAATGGCTCTACATTCCAGCTGGAACTTGGCCTGCTTTTTAACTTACTATTAGAATTTCCTTTTTCTTTACTCGATACATACTCACCATTACATGAGATACATACTCACCATTACATGAGTGAGTATGTATCTTGTGTGGCAAGTACAATGGATACACTATGCCCAGGGTGTCGAGTAGTTTTCCAACCCGAAAACATCCTAGACCGGACCGAGAATCGAACTCGTTATCTCCAGATTGGCAATCCTACGCCTTTGCTCGCAAGGCTACTGGAGACCCGAAATTCATATGTCTTGAAAAAGAATATCAAGGTGGCGAAAAACTTTAATTGTGAAAGACAAATTAATGGTTTTACATAAATTTCGTTACACAATTAAGACCAAATGAATGTTGGTCTTAAATATATGTAGGAAATATATCGATTAGTTACTATTTGTGAGTCTATAAAACAGCATCGTGAAAAGTCAATAGAAGAAAAACGACAATCGTCCGAAATATTCTGAGAGAAGTGCAAATACATTGGCAAATTACCGGATCCCTTATCGTCTGATAGATCGCTTCCATCAGTCCTCCCCAGTCGCCAAAAACATTCGCCTATGTACAAATGCAATAACATTCCACAACAATGGCAATAAAAAAGGCGCCATTTACCATCGTTCTAGCTGTTCGCTCCTTCTCATCGCCGTTATTAATTCCGAACGTACCGAGATCCCCATTTTAGCTTGCCGCCCAGGCATCCAAAAGGCGCCTTTTCACTTGAGGCACCAATTTTCCATTCATCGCACCATCAAGCATTTGACACAGAAGCAGAAGTAGATTTTTCTAATTTGAACAGCACTCATCCGGCGACACCTTCTTGCCCGCTCTCACTCCATCATCCGACCCAGTAAAATAGCCCATACAGAAAATTTGCAGACTGCCTGGTCTGCTAGCAGCTAGCCACCAACTTGTGAGACTGAGACTCTGGCGTTCTGTTGTTCTCCATTTCCTTGTTCTGCAATGTATTGTGAGCTCCGACGATGCCCAGCACTTCAACTATGCCGACTGGACTGGATGGGGCAGGCAGCTTTAGCATGGAGGGTGGGGGAGATCTATTGAGCCCATCAACAACCAACAAGCCCCATCAAACCGAAGTCCTAATGGTAGGCCCCATCCAAAAGACACAACAGGATATACACAAACTGAAACGAGCGGATATCGAGACAAAATGATGTTTTCACTTCCCCGGCGGCAAACTTCCTGCCTGACTGCCTGCCTGCCTCCATGGGCCCCTTCTCATTTTTTCATAAATGGGGGATGCTTCACAGGGCCGCTTCTAGTGTTGGGGTCTGGAGATGATTTATTATTACCTACTTGTTCATATTCAAGCTGCTCAGAGCGCTTCTAACTGAATAAATTTCTCAACCTAGGATAAGGCATCTATACAAAATTTTGCAAAGGAAAACAAAATTGCTTTAATTAAAAGAAAGGAGGACATTTAAATGAATTAATGGAACAGGTATGGAAACACAAGTAATTTTAATTCAATGACAATGTATAGAAGAGTGTGTAACATCTGGTTTATCTTTGTTTTTATCATTACTTATAACTCGGTGATTTAAATAAATATGTTCAAATGATTGATTGGCCATTGTTTTTCGCATAAAGATATTCAATTAATAAAGAGATTTTTATCTCAAAACATACAGGGGTTCAACAAAGTTATCGGAATAGGTAAAATTTTCTCGAAATTCGAATGACCTAACTCTGATTAATTTCAAACGTTTTTGCCTTTCTCGTACAACTAAGTTGTACCGAAAGGCTATCATTTCACTCCGAAAACGAACTTTTTATAGAAGCCTCTGAGACCCCTTGTATTATATACCAAACGACTCAGCTCGACGAGCTGAGCACATGTCTGTCTGTCCGTGTGTATGTGTGTGTGTATGTGTGTGTGTATGTGTGTGTGTGTGTGTGTGTGTGTGTATGTGTGTGCACAAAAGCTATAAAAACATTAGACAACTTTTCGTATAGTAATCCTCAACCGATTTTCTCGCAACAAGTTTCATTCGACAGGGGACAAAGCCTTGTTGATCACGTTGATAACAATCGGTCATTGCGTTTAAAAGTTATAAAGAAAATGATACATCGGACCATGTAAACCTCATATAAGGTTGGTGTCTTAACTAAATGCGAGAAAGGCACCACCAACGCTAGGTGGATTAATCTGGTTTTTTATCTGTCAAGGTTCAACGGGAAACTGCAAACTCAGTTTTTATTTCTGCAGCTCGGCAATAATCCGCACAGCCGTGTATGACAAAAATAACGTTTGTTAGCTGATTTTCGGCAAATTATTGGCTGATTTTCAGCAAATTTGACAGAAATATCAGCGACAAATATGTTTGCCGAGGCTTGGCTGTGCAAATTTCGGTAAAAGTTGGCTAAGATCCCAGTAAAATTTAAGTTTTTGTTTCAATCAAAGTTAATTGCCTATTTCCGGGGATTAAATCACCCGACTTGTACATTAATTTACAATGTTGTGAAAGTGTTGCGTTGTGTTAAGTTTTTAGTTTATGGACAGACGGTTTTTCAATAATTTATTATTTCTTTCTTTCGCCTTATATCCAGCAAACGTATTCTTTTGAAGAAGGCACTACCTTCGCTTTGGGGGAAAGGGGGCAATATGCCCCAGCTAAGCAAACACTGCTTTATTGTCTTATTTGTAACGCTATTCATGGGTATTTTTACATTATGTAACAGTTAAACAAGATAGCTAGTTGATGCCATTCAAAAATTGTCAAAAATCTCAATCATATTGATAATAGGGGGAATGACGGCTTTGGCAGGTTTTGTTCTATTATTGGCAGGGGGGTTTTTTATGACTGACTAGGCTCAAATTTGGCCTAAACATTCTTTGCATATCAAGGAATATTGTGGCCAAATTTCATAAAATTTGGTCGACAAAAACCCCCTGCCAATAATAGAACAAAACCTGCCAAAGCCGTCTTTCCCCCTATTCACATTTCAAAAAAGTGGTGATATTCTGTTGGCGGAAAACTCATGAGGCAAAACGCCTTTTAGCTGGCAGCTCCTAGGGAACAAAGCACCACGCGTCGGCAAATCAGCATTCTGGTATGGATAGTGTGTAGAGACGCAAGTACATTGTAGGTTAGTGCCACTAGGGCGCCAAAATGTTAGATGTTTCTTCAAAATGTGGAAATTTTCGGTTTTTCCGACCTTCCCATACACTATTTTGGAAGTTTTTTCGCTTAACCTACATGATTTTAGATCTAGTTTTGTTACGGCCATCTTAATGACGGTAAATATGAGGGAGACCACAAAAGGCGTTTTGCCTGGGGGGGGCGTTTTGGGGCCTCTTCCCCTATACCGGACCGACACGTTCTTTCTAAAAGGCATTACCTACTCCTTTCGCCTTATACCGGGCAGATGCTACAATTTGAAGAAGGCATTATACCAGACAGACGCATTTCTTTAAAGAAGGCATTATCTACTCTCTTCGCCTTATACCGTTCTGACGCATCCATTCAAAGAAGGCATTATCTTTCTCCTTTGCTTAATACCGGACAAATGCGTTCATTCATAGAAGGGACTATCTCCTTTCTTTTTTTCATACCGAGCAAACGTGTCCTTTTCAAGGCATTGTATCCTCACTTTGCCTTATACCGGCCAGATGCACTCATTCAAAGAAAGAATTGCCACAGAAAACTATAATCCAAAAGATCCATATTGCAGAACACTGGCGCCATGTGATTCAGTAGAATTCAGTAAAATTTTTAATGATATATATTCTAACTGATATCCACTAAATGGCATTCCGCGGAACTACTTTCGGTGAAAAATTACTTTCCGCGAAATGTCTTTCGGAGAATTGGTACATTCCGTGGAATGTTTCACTGTGAAAAAAAAACTCCGCGAAATGTTTATCGGCGAAATAGTTTACAGCCCTTCAACATATTGGTGTTGAACTTTGAAACAACCGCCTAGAAAATGTTTATTTGTTTACATAACTAACAATCGTTTAGTTGATTGCAGCGTCGCCCTATAGATCGATTTTAGTTCGAGCTTGATGGTTTTCTTTATAAATCATGAAAACATAGTATTTTCACATTAGCTCAACTTTCCCAGCGAAATGTTCTATCTTTTCATCTTTTTCACACAGCTGATCCCTAGACAAATCGACTAGTGAGAAAACCGTGCAAATCGTTCAACCCGTTTGGGAGTTATATTGGCTTAAAATAAATGCCAACTTATTTTTATACATAGATATTTTCCAGACTCGCTTTTTGATTTTTCAAACTTCAATCCATTTTCCAGCGCTCTTCCAGATGCGTTTCGTGATTTACCAAACCATGATCCATTTTCCAGCGGTCTTTTAGACGCGCTTTGTGATTTTTCCAATCACAAACCATTTTCCAGCACTTTTCCAGACGCACTTTGTGATTTTCCAAATCACCAATCCAATTTTCAAAACACAATCCATTTTCCAGCGCTCTTCCAGACGCGTTTCGTGATTTTCCAAACCATAATCCGTTTTCCAGCGTCCTTTCAGACGTGCTTTTTGATTTTCCAAACCATAATCCGTTTAACAGCGGTCTTCCAGACACGCTTTTTTGATTTTCCAAATTACATTTCTTTTTCAGCGGTCTTCCAGACGCGCTTTTTGATTTTCCAAACCACAAACCATTTTCCAACGCTCTTCCAGACGTGCTTCGTAATTTTCCGAACCATAATCCATTTTCCAGCGGTCTTCCAGACGCGTATTGTGATTTTCCAAATCACAATCCATTTTCCAGTGTTCTTCCAGACGCACTTCGTAATTTTCCAAACCACAATCCATCTTCCAGCTGTCTTGCAGATGCTCTTCGTGATTTTCCAAACCATAATCCATTTTCCAGCGCTCTTCCAGACGCGCTTTGTGATTTTCCAAACCTCAGTCCATTTTTTAGCGGTCTTCCAAATGCGCTTTTTGATTTTCAAAACCACAATCCATTTTCTAGCGCGCTTCGTGATTTTCCAAACCATAATCCATTTTCCAGCGGTCTTTCAGACGCGCTTCGTGATTTTCTAAACTACAATCCATTTTACAGTGGTCTTCGTACATTAAACACTTGAATTCAATTCACCTTTTGAAATGAACGTCAGGATCAAAAAAATAACATGGCAGGATCACCAAAATGTGTTTCCCAAAATGGCCGGAGCGAAATGCGATGACAGCATCTATTCGTGGGTGCGTGACAAGACGAGGCCGAGTCATAGCTTGCTGCTCACCGTTTGACATGCTGAGATGTTGATATATAATCACACGCTTATGGTAACTTAATCAAACTCCACAAAGAACACTCCTAATTAGGTGTTACTATATTGAGGTTTCCATCTACATCCGTATGTGTGGAGTTTGCTAATAGAAATGCCAGTTTTTCTTGTTTGCTGTTAGAAAACAACAAACAAATCCGTGGCTGCACTAAGAAAAACTTCGCAAATTTTAACTAGACGCATGATTTGTCTGACAGACATCAGGCGAAAATGATTTTTTTTAATTTGATTCAGTGTGCGCGAAAAAAGGTAAAAGGCTATCTTACATCGCTGGAAAATTTTTCGCCGGATTTTTTTTTAGTTTGTTTATTTATTTGGCTCAGTTTAGCTTGAGCTTGAAGCTTGATTGACTGCTCGTAGTTGCTACTCCATTAAGACCAGATCAGCTGTTCTTGCACAGGGAACCAACAGATGTTTGCTTGGGACTAGCGCACATCTTCAATGTACAAGTACTGGTTCTCATTTGTTAGGTCATACTGGCGCCTGCCACGTCAGAATGCAAGTCAATGTAGGGAAGGGGGAGGAAATGATGATGCAATCACTCGCCCACTGCAAGCCGAATATACCTCTGCACTTGCCACGAGTTCATGCGGAATTTGTTGGAATTTCTGGGTTTGGTTGGAGAGGCAGAGGTTTGTCTTGGTTAACGAGCTGCCAGCCAATGTGATAGATAGGAGAAGGTAACTGATGGAATTTCTAATTGGATGTAGGAAACGAGCTCTATAGTTCATTTCCAATTCTAGCAGATTACTGTTAGAATACTCAAGTTGAAGGTATAGGAATAAAAATGGAAACGGTATGAAAGTCCATTTCCAGTTCTAGCGATTGCTAGAACATGAGAAATATAGAGGAAGATACAAAGTAGGAGAATGGAACGGACCTGGGATTGAACCCACGACCTCCTGCGTATGAGGCAGAAGCAGTAGCCATATGACTACCAAGCCCGCTTCGAAACAAGAGAGATCACGCACAGAACTGATTAATTTTATTACCGGCCGCGCAATGCAGATCACAATAATTCGTCCGACCGCGCGATCGTTCTGCTGTCCGAAACAAGAGAGATCACGCACAGAACTGATTAATTTTATTACCGGCCGCGCAATGCAGTTCACAATAATTCGTCCGACCGCGCGATCGTTCTGCTGTCCGAAACAAGAGAGATCACGCACAGAACTGATTAATTTTATTACCGGCCGCGCAATGCAGATCACAATAATTCGTCCGACCGCGCGATCGTTCTGCTGTCCGAAACAAGAGAGATCACGCACAGAACTCTGTTTATTTATTTGGCTCAGTTGATTATATAAACTCTACGGAGCCAAGAGCAAATTGTTGCAATGCTATAAAAATATCAAATACAATTAATAATACGATCTCCGCCCGCACTTCTTCTTCGGATGTGCTACAGAAGCGGATCTTGATTCGGTGCCTGAACCAGATAGTTGAGCCCGTCGCTGACTTGCCAGTGGATGAGACATCGTTTCCTTTATCGCTATAGCCACCTTTTCCAATGTTACATCATATTTTATCCGACGAACCTTTTCCTCCGGAGATATCGACTGCTTCTCTTTTCCAGTTTTCGGATTTTCTTCTGGATCTACGATGAAGTCCTCATCCGATGTTTCCGAGGATAAACGCTCTTTTTCCTTCCCAGATACAACGCCAGCATATGTAGAACACTCCATTTGCTTTCCGGACTGTTTCCGGGCTTGAGGACACGAGTCTCTCCGATGATCAACTTATTGGCACAGGAAGCAAGTATTCCGAAGTCGCGGGTACAATATTCTTCCTTTGATGCTGGCTACATCTATCGATGGAGGAATACTCTTTCCTATCCCCATATGTACAGCATTAACTCCAGTGTACAGATGTCCTAATCCCAATTCCGAGGGAAATTTTTGTCGTACTACGTGATCAACTTTTCCAAACAGTCCGAGCACCAGAGACGCTAACCTCCGGCGGCAGATCAAACGCGAGAACGTAACGCACATTCGACCCTGCGATTTCCATTCGCACCTCTACCGACGTTCCACTTTTCGCCTGATTTTCGTCCCCCTTCATTTGAAATGGGGCCGGAATTTCGATATTCCATGCCCAAATCCCGAAAACATCGCATATGCAAAAATACATGGGAAAAAACCATGGACCAAACTCCCGAGGTGGGAGGCTACCTTAAAATCTACATGGAGACTTCAATAGGACAAGCTGTCAAACAGTGCACTAACTGACATGGAGTGAAATTCTAATCTTTCTTTGATAATTGCTTCTATACATCAACATTAGGGTTTATAAACTGGGTTGTTTTTTTAACAGCGCATATTGGTATCAAAGTTTGATACTTGAAATTGCTAACTATTACATGATGAACTGATATTCATAATCTTTCTTGTGAGACGCTATACTTAAAAAAACATTTTATTGATAATCTGTATGAGAAAATGAATAGGTTTGCTCGTTACTGTGAGAGACAATTGGGTCCAAAATTTTTTCCTGAATGGTGGAATCAAATAAATCTATCATGATTTTCCATCAAACATATCTCATAAGTACAAAATGTGTCTGAACACATCAGCATTATTTGCATTCTCTTAAGTATCACTTTGAAAAAAAATCAGATTCATTGATCCTAAAATGAATAATAGTGACAACAGTTCATGTTAAACGTATGTGCTTTAACATGTACTAACCTATTTGGGATGCAAATAAATACAAATAGAAGATCCAAATCACCACTATTCATTTTCTTTTAATTTCAATGAGAAATTCTTCCAAAAATCCAAAAAGTTCTATGGAATAAAATTCCATAAAGAGTTTTTGTGACAATTCAAACGATTTTAAAGTCTTTACTAAAGAGACTTTCAGCACGATGCTGGCTCGTCTCTTGAAATGAATTTCTCTTGGGTATTCAGAAGAATTTGCTTTGAACATTCAGAATTGACCTTTAAGGTTAACTTTCCCAAAGAACCCATATTTTTTAAGTCTCTAACTATTTTTAAAATCTAAAACAAAAACCAAAAGTACTGCACGTGTGAACTGGCCTGAAAAGTTCACTCGATGTTCGTTCAAAATCAGGCCAATCTTAAAAAAAAACAGATGGATAGATTCATGGTTTTGAAAAAAAATATGCACCTTTCAAAGTTTTAAAGTGCTCGTAGTAAGTTTTTGCGAGAAATGAATGTCTAAAAAGTTCTAGGAAGAACACCGATTTTAGGGACCACCCTAATGTATTTCTGTACAACACTCATAACTCGTGAACCATAAGTGATAGAAATATAGTTTCTTCAGCAAAGTTGCTCAAAATTAATTATTCTTCAACTTTGTGGAACACAGCACAAGTCTACACCGAATAATTGAATAGTTGTTATTGTGAACTTCTGAAATTTAGGTACTACCCTAATTTCAGTACATGAAAAAAAAATTGTCGAAAATATATTTTCTCTCCAAAGACAAGATAATCTAAAACTTATAGTTTAGGCGCAAATATTTTTGTCTTTTGTCTCGGCTCTGGAACCATTCACAGAAAAAATAATGAAAAGTGAACAGCGCATAAAATTTGGCATGTGGAAATTTACGCTATTCTTCAGGTCCTCTTCCTAACAAGATTGCATACAACCTGCATGAAATATAGACGTTTCACGTCAAATATTGTGTACATTTAGGCCTTATTCTGTGTGGAATTTTGCAAGTAAAGATGTTTATATTATGTGCATGATTTTTAGCGTAAATTTCAGTGGATTTTTCTGGCTGGTGTTGTGTACACACCCATAGTGCAATGAATTATTGGCAGTGGCTGATTTTCTACCCGCCGCTGTCACATCCAGGCGCTATAGTATATGCGCAAAATAGCCAGCATGAGTTTACCGCCAGAAATTTGTATGGCGAAAGACATCTAACGCGGGTTTTCTCAAAATAAGAAACTGCTCATGAAAACTATTTGGTACCTATTATGTCCGCTACCATGCCTACCAAATATTTTTTTGATGAAAGTGCTTAATTTTGAGAAATCGAACCTTGTCGCTCAATGTCGAGTGCTCGTCGACCGATCTGTAACATTAATATATAAATCAGCTTAGAATGCTCTAGTTTTTGCAAAAATATAAAAGAGCCAATTTTTCACTCGTATGAGAAATAAAGGCGATCAAAATTAGTATTTTATTAGGGCTTCAAAGAATAGGGAATACTTCCAGTATCGGGCGGCCTGGACATGCATTTGACCCAGCTTTCCAGAACGGAATAAATTTCCCCATGAAACCCGACAAAACCAAATAAAATAGTTGAAATTTAACAGATTCATGACGATCACTTTATAGTATTATTCTTTTAGCACCCCGTTATAGTTCAGAAACGATTTTTCTTCTTCAGATTTGCTCCCAGTAAGCCCCGCTTTTTAAATACTGTTCACCAGCTTTCAAAGATATCTCAGATGCGGAGAGAGTCGTTAGTCGAGTTTTGGTTCGACCGAAAGCCATTTGGTCGAAGGTCACTAGGTCGAAAGTAGTATGGCGAATATACCATTTGTCCGGAAAAGTCCTTTGGTCGTAAATGCGATTTGCCATGCCGTGCGATTTTCAGTCATGAATGGCCGGAAATGTCGTTTGGTCGAACAACTAAAACAGAGACATCAGACACTCGGCGCTTCCCATTTCTTAAATCTCTTGTGAGTCGCGAAAACGTAAAGTGGAAACATGAAGTGAGAAATAAAGAGTGCAAAGATAGTCGTCACACTTATCATTTCTCATTCACCACTTCCCTATTTGCTTCTTTTTATTATTTTTAATTCATTATCATTGATCGCATTGTTCGGGAAAATGAGATTTTTGGCCATAAGCCGTTCAACAAATTACATTTCGACCGAAAGGCACTTATGGCCAAATGACCTAATCGACCTATCCCCTTTTCTGGCTAAATGACCTGTTCAGCCAAACGACACTTTAGACTATTTCAGCCAAATGACCTTTTCTGCCAAACAGCGTTTTTTGCCGTATCCGGCCAAATGCCCCTTTTGCCAAACGATTATTTCTGACAATGTCCCTTTTGGACGTATGTCGCATTTGGCTCAACCGTTTTAGACCCAATAACCGTATCGGCAAAACTTCCAATTCAACCAAATGACATTTGACCTTATGTGCTATTCGGCCAAATGGCATTCTGTCAAATGGTATTTGGTCGAATGGGTTTTGGCCTCCTCTTTATTCAGCACCTCTCTATATCGATTTTGAAAAATGTGTCTGGGCCAACGCCCAAGCATCATGATTTTTTTTACTTTTACATATAAATGTGCGCTAAAATAATGATTTTTACTCTATACTCAAAGAAAAAAACTCTTTTCAATGTTATTAAAGTTTTATTCATACAGCACTTTTATCTGGAAAATTATCTTCGTTGCGTAATTATGCAATTTTTGGGGAAGGACCGTTTGGTCGAAAACCATTCGGCCGAAGGCCTCTAGGCTGAAAGTTGTTTGGCCATTTGAACAAGCAATTCGGTCTAATAGGTCATTTGGCCGAGAAGTCATTCGGCCGAATATGTCATTTGGCCAAATAGTTTATTTGACGTCACTTCTCACTTCTGAATCATTATTTCTCACTTCTCCCTGCGAAAAGTGAGAAATGAGAAGTTAGAAAGGATAAGTGAGAAAAGAAGCGTCTTCCTTCGAACTTCGCTTTGCCCACTTTTCACAGTTAGAAGTGAGAAATTAGAAGTGAGACGTCTCACTACTCACTTTGCACTTCTCACTTTCCATAGTGAGAAAAGAGACATAGGGAGTGATAAGTGAAACGTTTCTTTTTTCACTTTGCTCTACTTATTTCTCATTTTTCGCCGTGAAAGTGAGAAATGCGAAGCAAGTAGAGAAACGTCTCACTTCTTACCAATCATTTCTCGCTTTTCACTTCTTACTGTGAAAAGTGAGAAGTGCGAAGTGAGTATTGAGATATCTCACTTTTTCTACTCGCTTTTTACAGTGAGAAGGAAAGGGAAAAAGGTGTGATGAGTGAGACGCCTCGCTCCTCATTTTACCCACCTCTTTTGTCACTTTTCACTTCTCATTGTGAAATTGAGACGTCTCGGCTCCTCACTTCTCACTCCTCATTTCTCACTTATCATTTCTCTCTGTGAAAAGTGGGAAGAACGAAGTAAGAAGGGAAACGTCTCTTTTCTCACTCATCATTTCTAACTTCTCGTTTCTCACTTTTCGCAGGAGGAAGTGAGAAGTGAGACGTCTAATGACCTATTCGGCCAAATAATCTGTTCGGCCAAATGAACCCAAAATTCTATTTATCAATTTTGCAGATGTCACGTTTCGCATTGCGAAAGAATCTGGTGCGGTAGCTTGATTGGTCTGGATTATCCATTAATACTTCCAACAATTGCTCCATAACTTTATCCCACCAGAGCCGGTACGGTCCTGGACAGGCCCTGTTTGCCACCGGTTCTATTGCCGAATGGTTCTGGTATTGGCTGCTGGCGTTGGCTGCAGCCACCTTCCGGGCCCACTGAAAATCCCGGTACCTGCTACTCCACAAAATTTTGCTCCCAATTTGCGCTGTGTTATCATTTCCGCGCAATAATGCCGTTGACTTTTCATTATATCCTGCTTTTATGCGCACGACAGGTCGGGCGACGTGTCACGGAAAGTGCCGCGCTCTTAATGTTGCCCGGTTGACATCGTCGTCGGCGCTGCAATCCCGGATTGTTTGTGCTATTTTGTGTATGGTTCTTTCCGACGTGTGGCCGACATCCCGGAGAGGCCATCCAAAAACCACGTAAATGTTGTATGCATGGAGAAGGAGTGGGTTCTTCTTAGCTCGGCCGTTAGATTCACGGTTTCAATGTCAGACTTTTCTGAAGGTACTTTAATTTCTACTCATTGTTCTACGGTATGTCCAGTTTTGCTATTTAGCGGGTAAGAGCAATTGATAGAATAATCGATTAAGAATCAGTTCAGATGAAAATGCAAAAGAACAGATTTAATTAAGAGTGATTGGCAAGTAATAATAGAATTGTAACATCCAGTTCTCAATCAACGTGGTATATGGACAGTCCGGAGGACAGCGGTTTTGCGGTAGCAGACGGGACTCGGAACTAATCCACGTTGACATGTGGAGCAGTCAGAAGGCGACCAACGACGACGATGACGACGACGACGGCAAACGTGGTACACATGTCTTGCGGTTGGCTGCATGTAACGAAGGATTCAGCTCTGCTGCTCGAGAAAACTCTTGACCCGGCCTGGCTGAGCGTCAGCATCACAGTCAGGACAGGCAGCTCAATTTTAAAGTTTGATATGCGAGATGTGACGCCTGGTGGGTGGGAGGGCAGGTGACCAAAGTGACACAGGTAAAAATGAACAATTCATTAAGCTTCTAGATATACAAACCAGACGTCGTGCACATGAAAAATGACCGTAAATTACGCTCAATGAAGTTTTTATCCCCTCCTACAGTGAAATTCATCTGACAGGTGCGATGAAATGAGCTATTGTGCACTGCTAAAATGTTGATCATAAATAATGAATAATTGATAAACGGGTAATAACGGGCCACTCATATGGCAATTTATTTAAAGTGCAGATAAGCAGTGCTTTAACTGTTTTCGCTGGGTAAACACATGTGCATTAATCTTTTCTAATTGGATTAGCTTAAAATGGGCTTCATTTACTTTATTGGCATTACATCCCCGAACGCGGCATGGTCTTTTACAGCTATTCACTGCAAAGGCCTTGTGTCATGTGCTCAGCTAAAATGCACGCCAACTAAGTAAACAATGCAGAAAAATATGTAAATATGCATATTTAACTAATGAAAACAGAAAGGCGAAAAATAGAAAGTGAGAACAGAAAATAAGAAAGAAATTAGAAAAAATTGAACTAAGAATGCAGAAAAAGAAGTAAAAAATAACAAATCTGAAATATAAAAACCCAACTTAATTCACCGAGTGGTGATACTGCCTTTCTCGCATTTAGCCAAGACACCAACTATACGGCGCTTATATAGTTCGATTCCATTTTCTTAATAACTTTCAAACGCAATGATCTATCGTTATCAAATTCAATAGTGATCAACAAGGCTTTTTCCCCTGTCGAATGCAACTTGTTACAAGAAAATCGGTTAAGAATTACTATATAAAAAAGTGGCTAATGTTTTTCGGTTTTCGTGCACACACACACACACACACATACTCACGAACAGACAGACATTTGTTCAGCTCGACGAGCTGAGCCGATTGGTATATAGCATCATGGGTCTCCGAAGGGGCCCATACAAAAAACTGTGATCGATTTGAACCTTCACGTGGTGCTCTAATTTATGTTTGTGCAATTATCAAGCCACAGAAATTTCCATCTTTTTTTATGCTCTCGAAAAATAAATGCAAGTTGAGAGACGTTCAAAACACGCCGATTTTTTTGCTTTTTTGAATAATCCTGCCGTAGAGCAAATGATCAGAAACGGTTTTGGCATTTTCTTCAAGAATTAAGACATCCAGAGTTACTTTGGTTAAGCAAGCGGAAGAGATCTTGAAGCGTCTAATCATTCCTGATGCGATCGTTGAAACTTAGACAACGACCACACCTGAAAATCGGTACGAAGAAGATGCCTCTATGGATGATATTTTTGGTTTATCGGTTGAAGAACAACTCGTGAAGAGACTGCAGCAGAGCAAAACACTTGCGTTGCCGGTGTCAACTACGTTGACGCCAGGATTCTTGCAAGCAATCCGTAAAGAATTCTCCTACTATGAATCTGAAGAGTTTAGTTAAACTTGACGTACTTGACATTGATTATCAACAGTTATGGAACCAATCGTCCAACTTCCGTTGAACCAGGGAGAGCATTCTCAGCAGCTGGCAACATTGCCAACAAAATCCGATGAATTAAGAAATGAATCGCTCAGTATGTTATGTCTAATCAAAGTTTCACTTTGCTCAGCTCAACAATCAATGATTTTAACTTTTGCAATTTGTCAACAAATATTGTTTTTCACCCAAAAGTCCAAAACATTTTTTTCCCAAATTTTTTTAATACCGAAAATTGTATTACCGGTATTGACTCCACCAAATACCGAATAACGGTATTTGCCAAAAATGGCCAATACAGACCACCCTAGTTGGCACATACCTGCCAGTAGTATTAAAAATAATACTATTTTCATCATAGTTAACACTACGAATACCGTGTTAAAACCACTAACGCGGACTACCGTGATCAGAAAATCATGGGAACTAAATTTTCAAACAGCTGGTTCTCAGCCGTCTTTTGACCAATTTTCTTACCCATCTCATCTAGTTTCACCATACTGGTGAGTTATGTTTCTAGGGATACTCATTTTTTCCCTAGGTGGGCGTCAGTAAGGATGGTTTTTCCAAAATATAGTAAAATTTACTTTACATGACCATACTATGTGTGAACAATATGCTTCTTCTAGACATCCCTAGCGACTCCAAAACGACCTCTATAACTGATGAAAGATGATATGCAATTTTTTCCGAAGAATACTACGAAAACCAGTGCCAATAAAAACCCTTCATGTCCATGCCAGTTCGTAGAGCCCATAGGTACGATATTTCACTCTGTTTCACCTAAGCCAGATGTTCTCGGTTCTCCAAACTGCTCTGGAGTTTGGATCAATTGGTCTACCAAGTCAACTGCGCTCGATAGCTATCCGAAATCGACCAGTCACGTCCATACAAGTCCGTAGAGCCCACGCGTATGATTTGCAGCTCAGCTTTACCCAAACCATATGTTCTAGGCTTTCCAATGTGTTCTGGAGTTTGGATCAAATAGTCTATAGTGTCAACTACGCTCGATAGTTATAGATATAACATAGATAGAACATTTGGTATATTCTAGGCTGTCAAAACTGTTCTGGATTTTGAATGAATTGGTCTACCAAGTCAACTGCGCTCAATAGCTATCCGAAATCGGGCAGTCATGTCCATACAAGTCAGCACAGCCCACGCGTATGATTTGCAGCTCAGATTTACACAAACCAGATGTTCTAGGATCTCCAATGTGTTCTGGAGTTTGAATCAAAGGGTCTACCATGGCAACTGCGCTCGATAGCTATCTGAAATACAAGTCTTTAGAGCCCACGAGCATGATTTGCAACTCTAGGATCTCCAACGTGTTCTGGAGTTTGGATCATTTGGTCTACCAGGTCAGCTACGCTTGATAGCTATCTGAAATCGACCAGTCATGTCCATAAAAGTCCGTATACCCATAGGCAGTATGATTTGCAGCTCAGATATACCCAACCCATATATTCTAGGTTCTCCAAACTGTTCTAAAGTTTGAATGAATTTGTCTACTAGGAACACCCGGAGGAATTCCTGGAGGACATCCGGAGGAATTAACGGAGGAAATCCTGGAGAAACTTCCGGAGGAATTTCTGGAGGAACATCAGAAGGAATTCCTGGAAGAACTTCGGGAGGAATTCTAGGAGGAACTTCCGGAGGGATTCCAGGAGAAACTTTCAGAAGATCTTTTGGAGGAACTTCCGGAGGAATTCCTGGAGGCAATTCCGAAGGAATTCCTGGAGGACTTTCCGGAATTATTTTTGGAGGAACTTCCGTAGGAATTCCTGGAGGAAGAATTCTAAAGGAACTTCCGGAGGAACTTCTGGAGGAGCTTCTGGAGGAATTTTAGGAGGAATTTCTGGTGAAAATTCCGGAGGAGTTTTCGGAGTGGCTTTCTGCCGTAAATAATAGCGTTGACAATTTTATTTTATCACCGATGTTTTGATTCGGGGATGGGATGTAATCACCTGGATGCAAAAGACCCTCTATAGTGTGTGACAAAATTAGTGTTGAAAAGTGTTCGAAGTGAGCTATATTTTGTCCAATGAGACCTGAAACAATTTCCACTTATAAAGTGACAAAACTCGGTAATTAACAAATTGAATGCCATCGAGCCGTGAAGAAGATCCCATCCCCGGATCGAAACGTCGGCGATGAAATAAAATTGCCAACGCCATTATTCACGACTGATAGCCACTCGAAAATTGAACTATACAATTAACAGTTGAAATTCATCCACCTCCTAGAATAACTTCCGGAAGAATTATTGGATGAACCTCCGGAGGAATTTTCGGAAGAACTTCCAGAGGAACTGCTGAAGGACTTTCCGAGGTCTTCCTGGCGGAAGTTTCGGAAGAACTCCTAGAGCAACTTTCGGTGGAATTTCCAAAGGAATTCCAGGGAAATCTTCCGCAGGAACATTGAGAACAATTCTCGGAAAAACTTTCGGAGGAATTCCTGGAGGAACTTGCGACCAATTGATCCAAACTTCAGGACAGTTGAAAAACCTTGAACATTTGGTTCGGGTATTACTGAATTTCAAATCATACCCGTGTGCTTCCAGGATTTGTATGCATATGATTGGTTGCGCAGTTGACCTAGTAGACCAATTGATTCAAAGTCCACAATAGTTTTGCGAACCGAGAATATCTAGTTTGAGAAAAACTGAGTGGAATATCAAACGCATGGGCTCTACGGACTTGTATGGCTATGACTGGTTGATCTCCGCAGATAGCTATCGCGTGCAGTTGACCTGGTAGACCAATTGATTTAAACTCACATAATCATCACATGAATAAAGTCTAAATAAAAAAAGTATCTGGTGTGCGTATATCTAAGTTTCAAATTTCGGAATTTTCGGTTTTGTATGGACTTGACTTATTGATTTGAGATAGCTGCTGACTTGGTAAACCAATTTATCCAAACTCGAATAGCTATCGAGCGCAGTTGATTTGGTAGACCAGTTTATCCAAACCCCAGAACAGTTTGGAGAGCCTAGAACACCTGGTTTGGGTATATCTGAGCTGCAGATCATACCCGTGGGCTCTACGAACTTGTATGGACATGACTGGCCGATTATGGATAGTTATCGACCGCAGCTGACCGGGTAGACCAAATAATCTAAACTCCAGAACAGATTGTAGAGTCTAGAACATCTGGTTTGGATATAGCTGAGCTGCAAATTATACGCATGAGCTCTACGGACTTGTGTGGACATGACTGGTCAATTTCAAATAGCTAACGAATGCAGTTGACCTGATAGACGCATTGATACAAATTCCAGAACAGTTTAGAGAACCTAGAATATCTAGTTTGGGTGCATCTGAGTTGCAAATCATATGCGTGGACTCTACGGACTTGTATGGACATGACTGATTGATTTCAGATAGCTATCGAGCGCAGTTGACCTGGTAGACCAATTGATCCAAACACCAGAACAGTTTGAAGAATCTAGAACAGCTGGTTTGGGCAAAACTGAGTGGAATATCGTACATATGGCCTTTACGAACTGGCATGGACATGACGGATTTCCATTGGCATGGGTTTCCGTAGTTTTCTTCGGAAAAAAATTGCATATCCAGAAGAAACATATTGTTCACACATAGTATAGTCAATGCTAGAATAGTGTTATAAAACATTGTTGGAACTAGACCTGTGCGCCGAAGTATTTGTGAACGGCGGCGGCGTAAGGTCATTTTTCCACCGGCGGCGGCGGCGTTGGCGGCGTCACGCCGTAAGCAATGTTCGGCGGTGGCGGCGGCGTGAATCGGCGTGAAGAATTTTGAGCTGCGAGGCATATAATGCTTTTTATGAATTTTTTTTTTTAACAATTGCTAGCAACAGTCAGACTGATGGGGAGAACATCCTTATAGCTATAGCTTGTATCTCCACAGCAAAAGTTTACATTACATCCTCCACTAGGATATTGCCGCATCACAGCACATAAGTTCATTGAAAAGTACTTCGGATATAAATCCAGAAATTCGTTTGGAAATTCCTCAAGATATTCCTCAGAAAATTCCGAAAAGGAATTCTAATAATTTATTTAGAATTTCCCTAATGAATACCTTCAGAACTTCCTCCAAGAATTCTCTTGAAAATTTATTCCGAAATTTCTCTAAAAGTTTATTGAGGAATTTCCTTGGAAATTACTTTATGGATTTCTTCGGAAATTCCGTTACGGAGTCTATTGGGAATTTCCTTAGAAATTTATTCGAAAACTTTTTAAGGAATTCCTATGAAAATTGTTTTAAGAGTTTCTTAGAAAACACCCATGAAAAATCCTTCAAGAATTTCTATAGGAATGCCTACGGACACTGTTTTAGGAATACATTCGGGAATCCTTTTAGGAGAAAACCTTCGGAATTTTATTCAGGAAACTCTAGGAAGATATTTTTAGTATTCTTTCAATATTTCCCTCTGGAAATTATTTAGAACTTTATCTCAACTTTATCTCAATTCTAGAAGGAATAACCAAAGGAGAACCTAAAAAGATTTTCGAACAGAATTTTTAAAAGAGTTTCTGAAGGAATTTTGAAAGGAATTTTCGAAGGAATTTTCAATGGATTTTCCAAACAAATAGCTATTGGAATTTACATAGGAATTTCTTTGAAAATCCGGACAGAAGTTAAAATATTTCAGTTTTGACTCTACATTCAAGACTACATGCAAAAAAACTCCCAAAATATCGAGATTGCGGATATTCGGATATTCTTAAGAATTCCTTGGGAATTTACTGCAGAAATTCAGTAAATTCAGTAAATTGCAGTTTTTTTTTTGTAAATACCCTAAATAATTCCCTAGCAAATACATTCAAGAATTAAATCGGTAAGTCATCAAGAAACTCATTCTAGTATACTGCCGTGAACGCATATTTGTCCCATATGCATAGGAAACCCAGCAAAGATGGGACAGATATGCGATTCACGGCAGTATACCTTCCATCAGAAATTCAATCGAGAAGAATTCTTTCAAAAGCCTCCACGAATGAAACCGTGGAATTCTTCTGGAAATTCCTTCAAAAATTCTTCTAAGTATAATTCTGACAATTCTATCAGGAATTCTTTTTGGAATACTTTTATAAATTTTTACTCATGTAGATGGATACACTTCCCCACAGTTGTAATGGATTTGACGCGCCCTTCCTCAAAGAAGCCATCCCAAAGATGAAAGGTTGAAAAGAAATTCTCTCTATCCCGCGGGCTTCGCGTAAGTGTCACTACTTACGGGTCCGCCACCTCCGTTTTTTGTCCTTCTTACAGCAGAGCATTGAAAGCAGAATGGTAATTAAATTCTACTATACTAGTGGGTGGAGCCGTATGCAGAGCAAAACAGGATAACTACATACATACATACAAACTTTTGAAAATTTCTACAAAATTCCTTTGGAAATTATTTCAACAATTCCACTGGAATTTTTCCAGGTATTTTATAATACATTCCATTCCCTCGGAAATTCATCTAGTATTGCCTCCGCCATTTCCTTCCAAAATTTTAGGACGAATTTTCAGATATCTTCGTACGAATTCCTAGAGCAATTTCCAAAGGAACTCCTAAGAAATTATCGACATTCTCAAATTCTTTTAAGAATTTCTTTGGACATTCCTCCAAGAATTCCTTTGAATTTTCTCCAGGGATTCCTTCAGAAAATCCTCCAGAAATTACTAGGAAGATAAATCCAGAAATTCATCAAGACAGAAATTATTCCAGGAAGACCAAGAAATTTCTTTGGGAATTGTTTATAAAAATAAATCGAAACATTTTTTTTTTCAGAACAATTCTGGCAATTGAGGTACAAGAAGGAATGATGGAAATGTTCAATTTGGTGGGCCCGTGTACCATCATTCACATATCACGAGGCTAACACAATGATACTCCATGCCCAAGGAAGTTAGAAAAAATCCTACCAGACTGGGAATCTAAATCCAACATTCATTAAAGTGTTGACTTGTACCGGCGTTCATAAGCACTAGACCAATTAAAATATGTAACATTCAAACCTTTAAAAAGATGATAAACCACCCAATGCGACCAGAATGAGGTTATTCCACATGTAGGTCTGAAGCCAAGAGGCTCTTAAAACGCCAATGCGGGTAAAAGTGACTGAGATAAAAGCAAAAAACAAATTTTGCTATAAGTAGAATAGTTATTATTTTAATTAATGCCTGATAGGTTGTCTTGGTTCGGCAGATGTAAACGCACTGCATACTATGATTTTTGTGTTTATGATTTTGTCATCGGCGTGAAATACGAAATTCGGCGGCGTGGAGCCAACCGGCGTATGGCGCGCCGCCGACACCTTGACCGGCGTCGGCGTACGTCAATAAGTGTTTATGGCGGCGCGGCGGCGCACAGGCCTAGTTGGAACCTGAGAGTGTTGTTCACACTGAAATATGTCATGTAAAGTAAAATTTACTGTATTTTGAAAAACCATCCTTACTCACGCCCCTCTAGGAAAAAATGAGCATCTCTAGAATCATTACTCTCTAGTATGGTGAAACTAGATGAGATGGGTAAGACATTCGTAAAAGAATTGTGAAAATCGGTCAAAAGACAGCTGTTTGAAAATTTAGTTCCCGTGATTTTCTGATCACGGTATTCGGCGTGTTAATAGAGTTAATAACGTTGTACGACTCTAACCACAATGTGGGAGTATCGTGAGACAATGAAACATATCGAGATTGAGGAGATTAGAATGGAGAACATTTATAACGTATTGCTTAAATCGAATGGGGTCTTTATAATCTTCTCCACTTGTCATAAGACGAGTTTATACAATCCCATTGAATTCCACCACTTAATTGTATCTTGACAGATACGTATTTCGACCTCAACAGTAAGGCCTTAAGTCGAGTCAAGTACGAGACACTGAAGACGGCCTTACTGTTGAGGTCGAAATACCTATCTGTCAAGATACAATTAAGTGGTGAAATTCAATGGGATTGTATAAACTCGTCTTATGACAAGTGAAAACATTCCACTAAAAAGCTCAAAATAATTTTCTCATCACTTCTCCG
The DNA here is from genome assembly GCF_024139115.2 of Armigeres subalbatus. NCBI lineage: Eukaryota > Metazoa > Arthropoda > Insecta > Diptera > Culicidae > Armigeres > Armigeres subalbatus. Next base: position 423,355,213 of record NC_085141.1, read on the forward strand.
AATGTTATACGCCACTTGGGAAACATTTGATGTTTGCAGTGAACTTGTTTGCAATTTCAATGTTGTTAATCTCTCAAAATAAAAATATGTAACTTTTATTCAGCTTTAATCTCAAGCCATTGAGCACTCACATAGGAACTTCAAAAGGCGTTGATTTTGCCATGCGATGATGAACTTATGATTAGATGGACATAGTGGAAGTTATTTGGTTTCTTCTTTACGGAAACATTCTGTTCCAGACTGATTCTGTGGAAGTATTCATTAAGCACTGAACTTCGAACTAACAGATGCTGTACGGAGAAAATAAATTATACTGAACAGACAAAATTACCTCCTTTCAATAGCTTCCGCTCATTTCGAATCTGTCTGAATCATAATTTTATCTAAATTATATGCCATTCACTCTCACATTTCTATAGGGAAATAGCAGACATTCACCTTCTTCAAATCGAACCAGTAATCAATTTATCTCCCAATGCACATTGATAGAAATTCTACAAACTAATAACGAGAATCGATAGAACTTTTTAACTGTGCCACCGTCCTCTCCGCCACCATTCATCCCTTTTGCTCATAAATTGTAGCATCTCAGGCAATAATTCCGCATGGATAGAGCGGCGCTTCAGGCACACACAGGACGAGAAAAAAAACCATACACGAAAGAAGTGCAGGTGAATGTGCTTGAAGCACGTTTCATCGCCAGAATCCGTCCGAGAAAAGCATCACGGTTCCGTACAACAAACCCCACACATTGTACCCCTGCTCCACCACCTGACGGTGTGCTCTTCCGCAAGGATGAAAGAGGACACACAAATCGGCTGTGATGCTGCAAAGGCGGCCTCCAATGGCCTCGGGGGTGCAGCTCCAACGAGCCGAGTGACTATATGGCCGAGCAAAAAACATATCATCTTACATGTTCATATTTATGACATTGCTCTGAAGTCTTCGGGTTCGGTGCCGTGCGGACAGAACGAGCGCAGAGCAAAAGCCTTGGAGGGTTCCCTGGCTCGTTCGCTCCACGACCACGTCCAACTTGGACGATGATGAGCACGACGACACGAACCCAAAGCAAAGCCTGTTTGAAAAGGACTTTCCATTTCATGCGCAAACATATCCTTTTTCTGGATAGTTTATTCAATTAGGCGACATGTATACATAAGAAGGAGAACAACCAGATCGCAACATCATAATGGAGCTCATGGAAAAAAGGGGAAAATCGAGGATAAATTGGGATTTCGTTGGATGAATAAAAATACGTCGGTTGCGGTCCCTACATAAGCGCGACGTGTAGCCATACGAGATTATTGGTCGGGGCGGCTGCTTTCACGCAATCCAGGTGAAGAAACCCGATAGCAAACAAATTCGTTGAAATTGATCGTTTCTCAAACTAAGTGACTTTGTCGGGGCTCTTCAAGTGGTGAGGATTACTGACAGGAGCTTTTCAAGAGTAAGTAATTGCTTCGGCTGCTTCCGAGGGTTCATCATCGTGACACGTCCCTGCGCTGGTTTTTATCCTAAGTACACACAAAAGGGAAAAACGCTCGGATTCGTTTAGGCTGTATGATTTTCATGATGCTGCTTTTCCCAGTAATGTGTATGAGGTAATGTCCGTGGTAAAAAAAAATGTACTGGTGGCTAGGCGAAGGAAAAAATAAATGCAATCCGATTAGTAGGATTATTCTTAATTGGTCTTTTAGCGCTGTGAAGCAACTGAGCCGAGGGCTCATTGAGTATTTTTTCTTTGCTTTCTGGTTCCGTGCTTGGCCTTAGAGGCTTTGGTAATACTTGAGCAGATAACAGATCGGTTTTGACTTTTGACTGTGCTTTTTATGCGACATTGAAAGAATGAATGACTGTAGTTTGATGTAACTGGGATAAATTAATTTATTTCTGCAACGGCTATTGACGCAAATTTTGAGACTAATACATAAATTAAATTGTTAAAAAAATCCTTATTTCCACTAGGAGATATACGATTTTATTAGGTTTCGGCACTACCGAAACTGACCTTTGGGATTGAGGTGTTATCATGATTAATATTCAGATCGCAATTTCTTGTAGAATTTTCCAACGATTTGCTCAAGGTTCAGACAGAGCTATAATAGTATCTTAAGACATGCTGCAAGTTAGCAAACATCGAGTGTCATTATTTCTTTGGAGGCGTCTACTAAATTTTGTTGCTGGTTAGGGGGAAAGAGTAAAACGCCTTTTCGCGGGGGTCTGTGTTAAAGCTAATATTGGAGTTGGCCTCTTAGAAGTGTTAAAAAACTATTGAATTATTGACTGCTCCACACTAACATGTCGCCGCATCGTAGAAGCTGAGTAGACATTGACCATTTTTACGGATGTTCCGGAAGGCCTGAGGTCTCGAAGAACAACTGTGAATTAACTCTCAGGTCACTATAAGAAATGAATAACAAATTAATGGTTAGACACAAAATAACAAAAAGCCCTAATTGATTCTCCCAGTAGTGATGCCTTTCTCCTACGTTAAAAAGGTTAAAATGCATATCGGTACTAATTTGCGATTTGGGCATAACTTATTTTGTAAACAAACATTGTTTTATCGATTGCAAGCATTTTACTCCAAAGCTAATTCCCTTATCTGATAGAGGAAAGCCTATTCTGTCGAATATAAACGGTGGTTTTCTCAGAAAATCCTTCCAATGTTTGTTTACAAAATAAGCTACGCCCAAATCGCAAATCACTCCCGAATATAAGAAAAGTTTGAAATATTACTGATAGGTAGATAGATCCATATTTCCATTATTTATATTCAAGATTTCACGCCACGTCAACTTGTTGCGAGTGAATCGGATGAGTATAGGCCAAAATATTGAATTTTCCTATACGGGATTTGAAATTAGTATTTTGGCCATAACTTTTATGCCCATAGTCCGACCTAGAAGGAAACAATGGAACAGTTGAATGCAACTTATTGCAAGCTAATTTGAAAAGCAAAAGGTCCTAAAAGGTGATTGAGTTTATTCATGTTCATGTTCTTGTTATTCATGTTCATAATACCATGTTTTACGACTTCCCTGGGCATTAAAGTATCATCGTGTTAGCCTCGTGATAACCAAATGCAAGAATGGTAACTTGGCTTAGAAAACCTCGCAGTAAATAACAGTAGACGTGCTTAATGAACACTAAGCTGCGAGACGGCTCTGTCCCAGTGGGGATGTAATGCCATTCAGAAGAAGAAGAAGAAGATTACCAGCGTTGTATAATATATGAAATGGACATGACATCAAAGATCTACTACAAAGGCAGGTTAATCTATCTCTTCTTGGTTTGTCAAGCTATGGAATGTGGCACGTTAACATAGAATCTGATTGTTTGCGGTAACATTTTTTTTTATCAAGAATGATCTTGTGAAGTAAGTCAGCTTGAATAATTTTGGTCAGGGTTTGAATCCAAAGGAGAATGTGAATCTCTGACTTGTCTGTATACACTCTCGATAGGTAGCATACCGTGAGAGACGTTTTTCGATAGCTGTTACGATAATGAACTGATTCGGGGGGCTACAACCCATGATAAATTTCTTTTAATAAGCCCCAATTGCGGGGAGCACCGGTTCTGATGATGCATTTCAACTTGTTTCATTCTGCTGTGCGGAAAAAATATAATGATCGAGAATAACGCGTATTATCCAACCCCCTCTCGGTGGGGTTTTTTCAACTTGTATACAAGTGCGATAGAATTGTTTTCATGGCTTATGATTCGAAGAGGTTTTTGCCTCTTCGTTATCTATTGAGAGCGATTTCTGCAAACCAGGTGGTTCAGATTTACCATACTAAAGCCCATTTTTTGCCATGGCTTCAGAATAGGTCATTTGACCGAATAGGTCATTTGACCGAATAGGTCATTTTCCCGAATAGGTCATTTGGCCGAATAGGTCATTTGACCGAAAAACGGTCATTTGGCCGAATAGGTCATTTTACCGAATAGGTCATTTGACCGAATAGGTCATTTAACCGAATAGGTCATTGACCGAATAGGTCATTTGACCGAATAGGTCATTTGACCGAATAGGTCATTTGACCGAATAGGTCATTTGACCGAATAGGTCATTTGACCGAATAGGTCATTTGACCGAATAGGTCATTTGACCGAATAGGTCATTTGACCGAATAGGTCACTTGACCGAATAGGTCATTTGGTTGAATATGTCATTTGACCGAATAGATCATTTGACCGAATAGGTCATTTGACCGAATAGGTAATTTGACCGAATAGGTAATTTGACCGAATAGGTAATTTGACCGAATAGGTAATTTGACCGAATAGGTAATTTGACCGAACAGGTAATTTGACCGAATAGGTCATTTGACCAAAAGGTCATTTGACCGAATAGGTCATTTGACCGAATAGGTCATTTGACCGAATAGGTTATTTGACCAAATAGAAATTATTTTTTCATTGACTTTAAACTCTTCTTTTTTCGCTTTGTTTGGTTGTTGCTTATCTGTGCTTTCTGTTTACAATATTTTTCATTAACTTTTTTATCTTTTTGCTTCGGATTAAGTGAGCTTAAAACAGTTCTGGGTTTGAATGAGTAAATCAAATCATTTGGAGTTTTCCTAGTCGCTGTTGTACGTAATTACAAATTTACTAATTAATTCAACCAAAGTCATCCTTTTGATATCAAGGAAAGCTTTGCTGAAATTACACTTGACGGTCTGTACTTCCCATTCAGCTAACCCATTGCTCTCGGGGTGATAAGGAGGGATTCGAGTCATTTTTATACCATAATGTTCTCCGAATTCCACAAATTCTTTGGAATCAAAGGGGGGAACATTATCTGACACGTTTTGATCAGGTTACCCAAAATAAGCAAACACTTCTCTCATTTTTCCAATTAAACACGCCGCGTTCGTTTTGTTCATCTCTTTCACATCGATGAACTTGGAGTATGAGTCGACTATAACCAAACATGTACACTTTTCGAAATGAAAAAAGTCTGAATGTACTCTCTCAAACGAGCAAACAGACTTCGGCCATTCTACAGTGTCATTGGAGCATTTTAAATTTCGAGATTGCTGACAAGTCGAACAAGATGCAACGAATTTCTCAATCTCGTCTTGTCATTCATTCCATACAGTTCAGACAATTATTTCCTTATCGGGATCGTAAAAAGTTAAAACGCTGTTCTCGAGTATGAACTGTTTGCTGTGTGACCTAAGAAATCCACAGATTGTTCGAAAAACTTGCATTTCTCAAGATTGAACTTGACGCGATGACTATGCAAGCGACTAAGAACTAGTAGGAGCCACCAATAATTATGTCCTCGAGATATGCTTTTGTTCCCGGCACGCCTAGTAATATCCTATCGATTACGGATTGAATAAAGAAGGTACGCTAGACTCACCAAAAAGCAAAAGAGTATATTGTTACAACCCTTGTGTGTATTGATTGTTAAGTACTGTCGAGAGTGCTGAGATACTTTTAGTTGCAGGTAAGCTCGAGAGAGATCTAGGTCTCAAAAATTGAAATTTGCCAAGCTAGCAAATAAATCATCACTACGCGGAAGGGGTAGTGTTCAGTTTCGATGAATTTGTTAATTGTGACTTTACGAAGGATACAAAACGGACAGAGTCCGCCATTTGGCACCACTACAATTGGAGATAAAGCTGTGTCCATTTAGAATCCGGAATAATAAAATCATCTGTATCTCGGTAACGGATTGACGTACAAATAAGGTTTATACATCAAAACAAGGGTAATTCACTGTACTTTAAGGAAAAAATATTGATACAAATAATTTCTTCTTGTTTCTAGTGAAAATTCGCACCTTCTTCTTTATTCCTCTCATCAAAAGTTGCACACCTCCGGAGTCAACTTCCTTGGCATATTTGTTCCACATTTTGGTCATCTGAGTCGCGTCCCGAGCTGTTTTTCCACTTTTTCCACTTTTCTTAAGCTTCCGCTTCATTACTGCCTAAAATGTCTCGATGGGCCGGAGCTGTGGGCAGTTGCGTGGATTTATGTTTTTATCGATGAAATCTTCGTTATTATCGCGGTACCACTGGATGACTTCCCGGCTGTAGTGGCAACTCGCCAAATCAGGCCAAAACTTCACGGGACCTTTATGGGCTTTATGGAAGGTCGACCGCGGTTTTTGAGACATTCCTCTATGTACTGCTTCGAGTCCATCGTCTTATTCGTCACAAACACTTAGGTCTTTGCTCCACAACTGCATATCCCTTGCCAAAATCATTTGTTTTTTTTTACAAGTTTGTCCAAAAAGCAAACCTAAACTTCGCAGGAACTACTCCTCGTGCCGTCACCATGTAGAATTTTTGGCTAGGAAGCTGTCCGAAATCCATTTTGACGCAGCTTCCATCGTTGATGAGCAGGATTATCAACGTGAGTGTGCAGATTTTTTTCTCTCCTTCCGACTTCCATCTGGAATAATTTTTGACACGCTGCACGAAACTTCGTGAAATTTATACCATAGCAAGTGGATGCCCAGGTAGATAAACCGCTGTAAAAGAATTCTTGCAGCGGTCACTTTCCGTGCCGCTGCAATACAATAAATGATTCCGGATTCTAAATGGACATAGCTTTACCCATGGACTAGACTTTACAGAGTCTAACGCTTTTTCGCGAAACATTCGATCCTATTCATTTTCCATCTTCTCTCGTATTCCAAACGGAATTGCATAGACCTTGTGGAAAATAGGAACGACATCTTGCTTCAGTACGATTCCAGCTTCTAACCTACAATGCACTCAGCAAGATTTCGAGAAACAACGTTCGGGAATTGCCGATTGATGCTCTCTAGACTCAACAAACTGCTCACAGATTGGATTTGAGACGTACTTGAATCAAATTATTTTCTCCACTCTGGGACTTGACTATTAAGCCAAGGCCGACCAATTAACGGCATCTTGGAAACTGACGACTTATTGCACTCACAAATGATTAAATCTAACTCCAATACACGTGTGTTACATGGTAGTCTAACTCTAGCCTTTTTATTGGCATGACAGACGCACTAGCTCCTGTGTCGATTTCCATTACGACCGACTTCCCCTCGATGAGAACCTATATCTTGACAACTGGGCTCGTACTTAGGGACGGCTTACTGATTTCGTTGAAAACTGCGATGGGCTCATCAAGCCGTTCTGCCTCCTCGAACAACTTCATAGCGAACAGCTCTTCCTCGCCTTCGCTCTCGGACACTTTTAGCTTGACGTTGTTGTGCATGATAGACGCAGTATCCACCGCCACATGTTTTCTTGAGACGTACTCTTCGTTTAAACGTATTGTTTCGATCTCTCGAACCTTATCGATTAGATCTGCGAGCGAAGCTTTACGACTCATCATTTTGAGTGCAGCAATCCTTACCTCCTTATACTTGGCTTGCTCGGCTACCGTACTCAGGATTTCTTCCATCTGTTTGTCATCTGGATATTCGCATTGCCTAGCCGCTGATGCAACTCTTCTAACAAACACCAAGTCTGATTCGGTTGGATGCTGCGACATGAGAGCAAGTTTTCTTCTTTGCAGCATGACATCGGACGTCGACGTGAAATACGTTTTAAGTCGAAACATGGCATTAGAGTAAGGAAAATCCTCTCATCTGGAGCTTCACTTGACGACACTGTTGTTCTGTACACTCCAAGAGGTTTTGACCAGCCTTAACTTTAAAAACCGAAAATTGTAAAGCTTCGTCCATGATACCAGCTAACGCCAACGAATTCATCATCAAATCCTGCCACGCATCGAAGTCGAGCTTTGAAACCCTCAGGCCCTCAACGCTCGACTTGCACTCCGGCACACTGATCGAGGACACAGAGATTTGATTCATCGATGTGACAAAACGCGACATCTCAATAGAAGCCTCTTGTGGTTGTTTTGTATGCCGTTTGGTACTGCTGGGTCCTAGTTCATCTTCAAATTCCACACTGTTGACATCCCCAGCTTCGTTAACGGAGCCTGCAATGCTGGGTAGACACTTTTCGTGATGCATTACGGAGTAAGATCTATCACACTGTGCTCTAGTTCTTACTATTCTTGTTAATGCTTATGAGTGAAGAGTAGTATGTAGTATCAGAAGAGTATGGAACGACTATAATTTACTTTTAGATGACCCATTTTTGCGCCGTTTTGGATGGAGTCAATGGAGTGAATTATAAAAACGTAACTCAATCTTAGGCTGGTTTCGAAGCCGACGACATTGTAGTACACCTCGATATCCATCATCCGAATTGGAGTTGAACCGCGTGTGCCAAAAAGTCGGGATCGGAACGGGAACGTGCTTACGCTACAAAAATCGTATACTGAAAATCTAAGCAAATTCAAGCGACGCCTCGAGCAAACTCGTGGACGAGTCTTTCCTCTCACTCAGAACACCAAGCATCCTTGTCGTTTGCTTTCTCTTTCTCTCATGTATTCGAACGATCTACCATTATAACTGTTTCCGCTACACCCACGGAAGAAGTCTCTTTTCAACAAGCTTTTACGAGTTTGCGTTTTGAGTCCTCTGAGCTTTGCGTTTCTTCTACACGGTTAATTTTAAATACCAAGAGTATTTGAAACTAACCTTGTGACGATAATATATACTGCGTCTATCATGCATCCCACAGTTGTGAATCCTTGACGACTTCTTGAACACAATCTTCACATTTTTCTTCGACTTGCTTCGACATACCAGTGACGTATGACCTTTTTTCCCACATGCAAAGCATTCCCAATTACGTGCGGGACAGTCTTTTTGACTCTCCCGCACAGATGACACGTTTTACGAGCTTCACTTTTTATTAACTGTGTGGTGCTAGCTCAGAATGAATGAATAAATAACTTGAAGGAAAACTCACCGTGAGACTCTCCATAATCATCCAAGCAATCTATGTGTTACCTTACTTCATTCAGTTTCTAAGCGTCAAGCAGACAAGACGTTCATAAATAGTGTCGGCCCAGAGTGATTCCTTTTCGTTGGTATTTAGGCACGCACAATGGCGATCCTTCCAGGAATTGCATTTTTCTACAACAGCAACTCAAACTTAGAACCTTTAGAGAAAAAAAATAACAACTGAAAAGGGATCACTCTGAGTCAAAATGTTGTTATAAGTGTGATATAAAGACAAGTTTGGTTTGATTTTGAAAATAATGTTTATGAGCCACAGTATCAGCGGGCGCACATTGCGGCTCGATTAGGACCGCGCTGAGTGCGGGTCGATTAGGACCGCGCTGAGAGCGAGTCAATTAGGACCGCGCTGAGAGCGGGTCGATTAGGACCGCGCTGAGAGCGGGTCGATTAGGACCGCGCTGATAGCGGATCGATAGGACCGCGCTGATAGCGGATCAGTTAGGACCGCGCTCATTGCAAATCGATAAGACCGCCAGTTTAGGACAAACTAGATCCGTTCAAATTGGTTTAAACAAATTGCGGCGATCCTACTAGTCCTCTTTAATAGCCCAAACTTGGATATTTTGAACGACAAACAAAACAAGACAATTCGCATTTGAGTAATCTGTATGGTTTTTCAACCGCCTGCGATCAAATTCTGTTCCTCCTTCTTGGTCTAAGAAATTTTTCTCGCAATCGTGTTACTCCCCTGCAAGCGCAAGTATTGCTTCACCATGCATTCATAAGAGCATCAACTATTAGCACCAAAATCCTACAAAATACAAATACATAATTAGAATTGTTCTGAAAAATTAAAAACTTTTTAAACCCAATTGTAAAGATAGTTTTTCCTCTGAGAATCATAAATAAACAAAGTGAAAATAATTGCTAAGATACAGCAGTTAATGCCAGAAATATTTATAGCAGCCGCCATTATGGCGAGCGTGGAAAGCTGGATACAATTTCACAGTGAATTAATAGCACCGCCTATCAATACCACCACACTTGCTGCGGGATGATAAGACGTTTTCATAGCTGGTTGATAGTTGATAGGAACAGGAACGGCGGACGTAAATGTTGAACTGTATACATCACAACTAGACGTCATTGTCATGCACAATCCACTGCGTAATAAAACCGAGCGCCTTCATACTGTTGATTTGGCATGTTGTCTGAATATCGAAACTCCGAAGCACAAACCTCAATAAAGGGAAAATAAGCAAAAGTGGAAACAACATGTTCATGTTTTCAGTTGTGCTAATTGACTGTTTATTGTTCCATAAGAAAAATAAAGGAATTGCGTTTGATACAGATGTATGACTTGCAGACTAAGAAAAGTCAACGACTGGAGATGAGGATCATGAAGATTTGGACTAATAAGGGCAGTCCCTAACATGGGACACTAACCTGGCAGTTTTGAGCAAGGCAGGGCTTCAGCAGCACTCTTCTTAGATAAAGTCAGCGATTTTAGGAAAAGTCGTATTGTAAGCTTTTGGATGTAGTTGTCCATTGGACAATAAGAAAACTCATAAATAAAGATAAAAACTGCACAATCCACATTTCCAGTTTTATTGTAATCTTGTTCATAAAACCCACATTACGTAGTCTGGGGCGTGTAGTTGGATCAGATTTTCGTTAAAGAACCTGTATGGACAAAGTCTCAACAGATACATAGCAAAAAGAGGAAGAACTCAAAAAAGGAGAGAAGGTGATTGTAGAGCAAAGAAGAGAACACTACGAACATAAGGTTTGCTAAGGATTGAGAAAATAAAGAGTGAAGTTTGTGTCACGGGAAAAATCAACCACCGCACAGTGGGGAAAAAGCGAAAAGGGAAAATTCACGAAAAATCGAATGGTGCTATTTTCGTTCGCCGGAAATTATGGGAACAGGCCGTTTTGCCCCATTTACCCCTAAAAAAACATATTTTTTCTATGGCAGCTATGCTTTAAAACCGATTGTGGCTAACTACTTGTATGTTTTCTAATGTTAATTTTGTAGAGAATACATACGTCTGGTATATATTCCGTCCCTGTATCGTGACTGGGAGGGGCTGTTTTGCCCCATTTTCCTCTAAAAATGCATTTTTTCTATGACAGCTAAACTTTAAAACCAATGGCGGTTTATTACTCCTATGTTTTCTGATGCTTATTTAGTAGAGAATAAGTATGGTATGTATTCCGACCCTGAATCATGACTGGAAGTGGCTGTTTTCACAAACATGTGTGTGGGGAATAAAGTGAGTCTGAAAATGCATTTACATTTGTTGGTTACATTGATTGATAAAGTGGAACGTATTTCTTATTTCATGATAAAAATAATGAAATAAACTAAATAATTTATAAATGACATTATTATAAAAAATGATAAAGAATTTGAAATACAATCATAGTTGGCATTTGAAATGCCAGCATACTAAGAAGCTAATGAGAAGAAATTTGAAATTCAATCTCAGTAGACTGACAGGAATTCTAGATGATTCGAACGGTGAAAATAAACGATCATTCAGTGTTATGTTTTTGAGGCGTGAACATGCGAATTATCCTTCGGTGTTCCACGCTTGTTTTCGTTGGTTAAAAGGCAAATCGGAAGACGGATTTGCTTGGCTACGACAATGTGCTTCTATTTGTCGTATTGAGGCGGGTTTGATTCTGCAACGACAATAGCTTGCTACCGCGCTATCAAATCTCCGCATATATATTATGGAGAAAAAGAAAACATTGGATAGCTTCGCGCAAATAACGTGCAGAGGGAAATCCCCGCATAGAACAAATCACACATCTTGTCACTGCAAGTTATTGGGATTTTTAGGATAGGATTGGGTTTGAAAATGAGGTCTGCTCAATAGAGTGATTCAAATTTTGACTTTTTCACTCCCCTGTGCTTAAACGATTGTTTTTGCTATTTTAATAGTCCTCCCAAATTTTTAGCTGATTTGGATGTAATTTGATTGTGCACGTGCCATTTGAAGGTTATATGAAAATTACTATGATAATTGCCACTTATGTAAAGGATCGATTCGTGAAGCAGCCCAGAATTTATTTGAATATATTTAACGCATCGCCATCATAGAATAGATCCTAAGCTGAAAGTCAGTTGTTGTTGCGAGGCAATCTGATTTTTGTGAGCAAAATTATAAAGAATACAGAAATGCTCATTATTGATATTGATGTTATTCTTTTACGTGTTAAATTGATTTTCCCACAACTTAGCATTTTCATAATATTTTTGTTGCCAGCATCAAATCGTTTAGCAACAACGACGACATTTTCCCTTGTTAAATTTCCTACGCTGCTAACGTATTCATACACTTTAAGAGCTTAATGGGCAATGATGAGGAACGGTTTTTCACAAAAGTTACTGTTTTCATAGTAATTTTCATACAAGCTTCAAACAGCTTGTGCTCAGTCAAATTACATCCAAATTAGCTAAAAATTTAGGACGATTATTAAAATAGCAAATGTCATCGTTTAAGCATAGGGGAGCAAAAAAGTCAAAATTTGAATCACTCTACTGTTCAACTTCTTCAAAAGCCTACATGTATCCACAACTAGGCTATACTAAAGAGCGATTCCAAGCAACTGCATCAAAATTTAACAAAATTTTTAATTCATAATTTTCTATTGAGCTGAAACTTTGCACAGTTTTTCAATTTCATCTAAATCGTCATTTTTCGATATCAAATCTTTTTATTGAGTCACGACTAACTTTTCAAAAGGGTGTATGTGAAAATGGTTCAAAAATATCTAAAAAGCTGCACAGTAAAAACGGAATGTTCGATTGTTATGATTTTTCAGCAAAGTTAGACAACTAGATGGTGATTCTTAAAAAATGTACACCGTAAAAAATTTTTTTTGCTTTAGAAAATATCATTTTGTCACAAACACGGTCCATTATATTAGCTATCTACCACAAAAATTTGATAAGAAAATTGTTTTGAGCTTTTTAGTGGAATGTTTTCACCTGTCATAAGACGAGTTTATACAATCCCATTGAATTCCACCACCTAATTGTATCTTGACAGATACGTATTTCGACCTCCACAGTAAGGTTGTCTTCAGTGTCTCGTACTTGACTCGACTTTGGTGATGGTACACTAATAAACAAAAAAGTTATGACATTTCAAACATTTCACAATTTTCACAAATAGTAAAAAAAAAAAATAATTTCCGTGTATTTTTTTCAAGAATCGCAGTTTGATGCTGATTTTATTGTTAAGGGCCTTGCGTGAGTTAAACAAGTTGTTTTTATGATATTCCATATTTATGTATTCATCGATATTATGTATATTATATGTATAAATATTATATGTATAAATAAATAAAAATGAATTAACAGATCACAAAAATAATCTTACATTTGACATTTAATATCAGCACCAGAATATTTTTTTGCAGGGAATGATCGATGAGTCTCTACTCGATCTATCATATTATCCTAATTATTAAATTAAATGTGGCAGTTACACAATGTTGTTATAGAAACTCTAAGAGTTTTGGGTTTGAATTTCGGTATGGGTTATGATATCATGAAAACAGTTTTTTAATACTTATTTTTTATTTATTTTTATTCAAATTTTTACAATATCAAACACTTTTGAATTATTATCAGCACAGTTTGAGTATAGTTTTGCTTTAATTTTGTATTTCTATTGATTTTGAACTCATCAATGGCATCCTGAATAGGCCACGAACAGCATCGACAAAATCAATAATTTTTCTTTCCTTGTCGTGGCTGCATTCGAGAGCCTTTCCTTCATATTTATAATTACCTCATCGTAGTCTGTATTTTCTAATTTGAATAGGTTTCTTCGTACAGCTTCGTTTATTTCACGGTATTTTTTCTCCGGGTAATAAACGTAGTCAATCTTACTGCATTTAAACGGAGTCACTTTTATCCCAGCTGTGCCCTCGTTAAAGTGTTCGATGTTGACCTTTTGGATGCACTCATCTTCCGATTGATTTGTTGAAACAGATTTCGCTGATGGTACGGTGGCAAGGCTCTCAGTACTTGATTTTGGAGCATAACCAGTCGCTTTCAGGTTATCTATGGTGCTTTCGGTGTGATTTCGTAACTCTTTTGTACACTTTTTTCCATCATACGGCCAACAACAGTTGAGAAAGCGGCTACTCATGTTGTTCGTTATATTCCAATAAACAAAAGCACTTTTAAGTCTTTACTGACTAGTTTGGTGTCATTTGCTTGACTGAACAAAACAAATACCATAAGATCTTTAAAAACCTTAGTGCTAGTAATTTTTTGCTTTTTCGTGAACATTGTCATGGTTTGTACCTATTATGCATTTGTTGTTGTTGAAGATACCCGTTTCCTCCCGATCATATAGTCTATTCTCTAAGAGGTATATTTTTTTCAGGTAAACTATTAGACGTTTACGTGTATATAAATCTTTGATTTTGCAGCTTTTGTCTTAAAAATAACATTTCTGATATGTTTCTTATTATCAACAGGTTTCAAAACTATTAAAAGAATTTTTCGCCAGTCACGTACAATGAAAATTATGACATTATCAATACTTTTGATCACAACACTGGATCGTATCTAAGTTTCTTATAGATGCTATGAATAATTAAATCAAAATATCATGAAAACAACTTGTTTAAATCACGCAAAGCCCTTAACAATAAAATCAGACTCAAACTGCAATTCTCGAAATAATTTACACGGAAATTTTTTTTTTTAATAAATGTGAAAATTGTGAAATGTTTAAAATGTCATAACTTTTTTGTTTATTAGTTTACCATCACCAAATTTTTATGGTAGATAACTAATATAATGGACCGTTTTCCCTAAAAAAAAATACGTTCGTAAAAAGATAGGGTTTTGAGATATTTAAGTTTTTGTGACAAAAATGATATTTTTAAAGGTAAAAAAAAAATTGTTTTACTGTGCGCATTTTTTTAAGAACTATCATTTAGTTGTCTAACTTTGCTGAAAAATCATAACAATCGAACATTCCGTTTTTGCTGTGCAGCTTTTAAATATTTTTGAACCATTTTCACATACACCCTTTTGAAAAGTTAGCTGAGACTCAATATGAAGATTTGATATCGAAAAATGACGATTTAGATGAAATTGTGAAACTGTGCAAAGCTTCAGATATTTTGGAAATGGTCGCTCAAGATCGACTGGCATGCCTCCGTGGAATGCCTCTAAAGCGATCGAGTGCCGCTTAAAGTACGCTAGCCCAAATCTTGGCGTTCAAACGCAACCGACTGTTGTTTAATTTATTGGACATTTATTGGACACGGGGAATTGACTGATATCCCATCGTTATTAGCTGGTTATGGAACAACTTCTCGCAAGGACAGCTGTTGTACAATTGGTAATACGTTCGTGTACTTGATGAAATGGTGTGGGTTTAAGTCCCACGGGCAGCCAAATCTTTTTTTTTTAATATCTCATAAAAAACACCTTAAATGGCAAACTTAACTATGTGTATCAAAATTAAATATCTTTTCCAAAAAAGTAAAAATCTGACTTCTTCACAAGTCATCAATCAAGAAAAATAAAAGAATAGTTTTCCATAAAGAAATAAAAAAATGTCATTGAAAAAATGCTAAATTTTCCTTTTTTGCTATACATGTTGGCTGTGCATATGCACAGCACATGTTTATAAATAGACAAATTGATAAGACATTTGTGAAAAACAAATTTCCATAAATTAGTTAATATTAACCGCAAACAATTTCAAAACTTTCCACAAAATAAGTATTTTTTTCCACCAAAAGTTAAAATCTTTCCACGAAACCAATAAAAAGCAATAGCAAAATTTCTTCACGAAATATTTTTTAAATATTTTTTAAATTGCAATTTAGACTTTATAAAGTACTAATATATTTTTGTTTCTTTGATTTTTTTTATACACCGCTCTAAAAAAATCTGCTCCTCCGTTTATTTTTCGTCAGAACCAAAAATAAGATTGTCGCCTGAGGGTGCGGCCCAGAGTAGAGGCGAAGTGCGATTTGACAGCTCCTTATTATAGAGAGAGAATCCAGAGAAAAAGCTACTTTGATATTTTTGAAAATTTGGTTATTACGTGGTTGCAAATCAGATGGAATGTAGAACCATTGAAGAAGAAGAAGAAGAAAAAGAAGAAGATACGCATTTCAACAACTTGGTTCTGCTCCTAGGGTTCCAGTGAGTTTCTTTATCCCTCCTCATTTATTCTGAAAAATTCTCCATCAACAATTCTGGCGAATTTCTCCTCCACACATTCTGGCATATCCTTCCCTCAAAGATTTCTAAAAACTCATTTTGAGTCAAAATGATGTGATTTAGAGAAATCAATGAAGTACAGAGTGCACAATACAATTACTCATAAACATGTCGAAAATTAATTAAAAGTCAATCCAATATCAACTGAATTGCTTGTGAATCTGGGCTTAATCGACCTTCCCGAACAAATTTTCAGAACGAAAGAGTGTGGGACGTGTATTTTTCCATATAACCTGGCAGAAACCCCTATTTGAACATTGATACGAATGTGTCAACTTATACAACATCTAATTTAGCTGAAATTTTCGGAGAATAATTTCCCCATCCAAAGGCAAACCGCTCCTGATGGCCTTGGAATTCTATAATGGTTTTCTCCCTATACTGGGCTGGGCCAGTCTGCTACAGATGTTGTATGGAAGAATAGCACATCAAGCGTTTTTATACCTCTGTCAGTCTAATTCACATAAGCAATAATTGGAAATATTTTTAAAATTTACTTCGATAAAGTTCAAATATGTAGGGAACTGCTCTGATCTACATTTCACTGTACATATATCCATCTCATATTAAAATGTTGTTTAGTACCTGAATCAATATATCAATATGTCTGAGCAATAGTTCAAGTGCATCAATCCAGAGATAGACATAATTGAACAGCTGCACATTTAAAGTGTTTGGTGATAATCCGATGTATGTATCTTGCATCACCTAAACTAAAGTCATCGAAATTCCCGGAACAGAATAATGCTCACTCAAAGGCATCCCGGAAACACCATCTCTGCATCATCAATCCTCGTTTATGTTATGAGGCTAGGTTCTGCAGGATGGATAGTATATATACTATTCTTGCTGTAGCCGCTGCAGTACGATTAGCCAGCCAGCACGTTCGCTCGGTACCATTCAGCAGTTGCCAAGCAATTGCCCGAAAAAGCACAGAATTCTCGAACGATCTACACCCGGCTGGAGAAAATCCGTCATGTTCACGTCTCCGAACACGTACAATTATAAATTATAATATGAAAATGTTCGCGCCGAATGCATTCATAATCTGTCCGTGCTTTTGGGAGATGGGTACGAGCCCGAGGATTCAGGTGCTCCCGTTATGTACCTTCTAATATGACTGTACGAAGAGTAGCAGCTTGTATTCCCGGAGGGAGCTCAATTTCAGCACTTCCTTCTCAAACTGCTGTTGTTGGTAGAATTTGAACTGCCAATGCCGCAGTTCAATCAGCGAGAAGAAACGTCTATGTTGAAATACTTTCACAATCACGTGGTTTTCGGTGGCTTTGAAGCTCGTGACGTGAACAGATCCCTCACTGGGAATTAATGTCACACCCTTCCTGACAAGCAGCTACGGTTTCCCATTGAGAAGCTTGGGTGTTTAGACGTTCGAAAAAAAAGTGTCACAGGGTTTTCATCGAGACTGTTATTCAAATTTTTTTTATTTGAATATTTTTCCAACTGGACATGGTTGATAGGGCCTCCCGTGTTCCAGGAAATAATTATTGGGGTTATCATGCATCAAAGAATTTTATGCTCAACTCTGAGACTAAGGTTTAGCTCTTTCTTTCCTATAGCTTTAAAGGATCACTACTTTCGTGAGTGATAGCATTTTGAATCTTTACTTGATATACATGTTAATTGATAGTTATTCTTGTGTCAGTTGATATTGTAAATAGTTAAAATACAATTGAAATTCACACGAGGCCTTAAAACTGAGTTACTGTCATAATCGGTATGCATATCAACATAAGATAGTTAAGTTTTTATGACAGTGCGTTAGTACACACAAATAAAGTTTGACAAAAATTACAAATCATTTCAATTTTGCACTTTCCTCAGCCTTAACTAAACCAAATCTAAATGAGGGACTAAAGTTTAAACCCTGGTAAATGGGAATGAGACTCGTAGATTTAACGAACTCCAGACCCAACGGAAAATCCTTAAATTACTCTAAAACCCCACTTTAGTTACTCAAACAAGTGTTGCCGTCAGATGGAGGACTGCGTGCGATAATCAACAGCAGGGTCAAACATTAAACATTGAAATTACTTCAAATTTTATCCTCCCCTGCCCTGCCCCTTCATACTCGACCCGAACGAAAAAAAAAATTTCGACATCCTGGTAGCTCCGGGCGTTCTCCCAAACAAACATAAAAAGCACTCCGCCATCATCATCGTCGTTTCGCCTCACCTTTATTATGACGAGAGAAGCTTTAAAAAGTAATTCACCACATCTGAGCCCCGGCAACTCATCGTAGCAGCCGAGGACATCTGTCAAAGAGCAAATCGGTGCACGCTGAGGTTACTTGGACCAGGAAAAATGATAAAATTTGAAACGCGCAAAGAAAAACACTTCTCACTCACCAGGTTTCGGTGAACCGGGTTGAGCAATAGAAAAAAAGGAGTGTGATGCATGGCGCGACGTTTACAAGGACCTCCAAGAAACTGTGTCAATTAGCAATAAAAGTGCCCTTATACATCGTCTCAGTTGCATCCAGGTGCTTTCACATGCCCAATGGTGTTTATTTTGTTGAGTGTTGTAATTTTTTCCTCCACGATGCTCTCCAGCGCAGCGGTTGGTTGGCTCGAGCTCTTCAAATGTTTACTACATTATGCGCGCTTCACACGGCTCAGTGATTGCATACATTCCGGGGGAAACGAGCTCGGTTGCTAAGTGAGTTCCTTGTATACCAGCGCATAATATTCGACCTGAGACGGGTTCCTACTTGTATGGACGACCGTAGCAAGAGATATTGGAGCAGAAACAACATCATACCCAGCGGAATGCTCTTCGAACGGCCTCACCGGCAGCGGCGAAACGGGAACCAGTGCTACTGAATTCAAGTGTTTCCGCCTCGGTTTATGCAATCATGATAAACTCGACTCATAGCGCTTTTGTATTCCAGCACCGCCAGCCATTGCCTCCTACGGTTGGAAGGCGGTCATAGGCGGCATTGAGTTGCAAGCTGAGGGAGCTAATTTGTGGAGCATACGTCATGGAACAAAGCCGAGACTGGGAAATATAATCTTTAATTAAGGCAAACTAATTAATCAAACTGTTTAATTTGTCAAACTGTTTAATCCGACGGTAGAGATTAGTGTTTCGGTGAGTACTTTGATGTCTGAAAAACTTTGATTAGCAAAAATAATTTCCTCGAACAATTCTTGACAACATAATCTTCTTTCTTTCTTATTGGCATAGCATCTTCAATTGTGGCATTGCCTTCTTTTTCTTCTTCGTCGAAGGCTTTACACTCCAACTGGAAATTGGCCTGCTTTTCAACCATGTATTCTATTAGAATTTCCTCAGCTATTGATTGAAAGCTTTTTAATGCCCGCCAATGCATGATTATGTATCTTGTGTGGCAAGTACTTTGAATATACTTGACTCAGGGTGTTGAGAAAGTTTCCAACCCGAAAACATCCTAGACTGGACCGAGAATCGAACTCGTCATCTCCGGATTGGCAATCGCAAGCCTGCTGAGTATTGCCGTATTCCTGAGAATTATGATGCCGCGTGCACCCCAAATTGACCTCTTTGCGATAGGGTCTATTCGCCAACACACAGAGGGACTTGCCGACGCGGTGTCTACGCCTGTCCCAGCCTTGACGAGGACCTCTTTCCGTCCTCGTGCTCGGAACCCGCCCGGTTGACCGACGCCGCGAAAGAGACGATATCATGTTGCTCTTCGCGCGGCCACTTGTTCGAAAAAAGGATCGAGTTCAACCACAGGGCATGACCACCGGTATGACACACGAAGCCGACTCCGAACCCTTGGACCACCTCTTATTTGCGCCTGAACAAGCCATCCTTGAGTCCACGCGCCACCTTTAGTGTAGCTCCGAGACGATTTGGACGATAACCGATAAAACGGCGTTCCAGCCAACTTCATCTTTACACATCCTCCGAACTAGGTGGCCCGAAATAGCCAACTGCGTTACCGGCACTGTGATTTTGCAGCACGCTCAAACGCCGGGCACATCGAACCCCCCATGGGGTGCTTGCTGTTCGCAGCATTGCTGGAACAAATCAAACAATTGGGAGGGTTTGTGCAGCATTGTGCCTTACGTCTCTCCAATCCGCAGCGGCGGCAGAGCTTGCTTCTATCAGGGCCTTTGCAGTCCCATTGCTTGTACCCCGGTTCCAGGCACTTGAAGCAAACTTCGGGTTGCTCGTATATGCTCAAAGGGCACACCGACCATCCCACCTTGACGCTCCCTAACTTGACTACCTTGGAGGCGTCCGCTGCAGATAGCCGAACCAATGCTACCTGTGTCCCTGCCGGACCTTTCCGTAGCCGAACGGCTGTGGTGGGCGTCTCCACTTCACACTGTCGCCGCAGTGCCGTGACAAGCTCTTCGACTTCGGTGATCTCGTCTAGGTCTTTAACCCTTAGATTCACCTCCGTAGTGAGTGCCCTCACCTTGACCGTCTCGCCTAGGACTTTCTCTACCAACTTCCTGTAGGAGGCGCCCTTTTCCGAGACGCCCCGCTTCAGCTCGAGGATCATTTCACCCGTTCGGTACGTCTTATTCGACGTACGTCGGCGCCGAGTTCATCAAGCTTGACGTCACTCCTCATCGCCTTCAAGACGTCCGAGTACTTAGCCTCGTCCGTCTTGACGACTAGGGCATCGCCCCTGGAGCGATTGGCGCCTACCCTAGACTTCTTGCTACCCTCATTCACCTGGGCCTTCTTTTCGGCCCTTGATGTCTTCGGTTTCCTTTTGTTATTGACCAGGGTCCAGGAGGCGTCATCCCACTCTATTTCCCTGGTCTGGTGTGGCTGAGAGCTCTCAGCCTGCCGTAACCCCTTACCACCGTCTTTCCTAGGTGGACGGACCTTTCCAGGTCGTTCCTCCCCGGTTTTGGAGGTACCTGGTCGAGGTTCAGCTTCCCAGCCCCACTACCCTTGTTCGGGGTAGTAACCCTCCGCGTTTTAGAGCGGCCCCAGGGAGCTTATCCTGGAGACTGTCTCCCTGTTTTTGTGTCTGCTCTGTTCGAGCAGTCACCGTCGACGATGATCTTTAATGAAAACACACAAAATCAGTTTGACCAGTCACAGTTTTCGGATACGTCGTGGCTGGCTGGCTATCATGCGTGGCGAATACTCTACCACTCTGTGTAGTAAGCGCACTTCAACTCTCGATAGTAAGTTGCAGCGTTTCTGACTTTGGAGGTTGAACAATTCGGCAACTACAAGGCAATAACCCTGCTAGAAGAAGTGTCTGAACAGCATTTCAGGAGAACCGTATCTAGAACGAGTTGTGGACGCTACATGGTTCGTCTCCCTGTACGAGAAGAAATGCTTGAGATGGTAGGGGACTCGTTTTCTGTGGCGCAGCGCAGATTGTTTGCGATTGAGCGAAAGTTCGCAGCAAACAGCGAGTTCAAAGGCGAATACGTGAAGTTCATGGAGGGGTACAAGGAACTTGGTCATATGGAGTTAAGTCTTGTCGATGGAAATCCCAGTTTATCCTACCGCACCACGCCATCTTTCGGCCAGATAGTACCACTACAAAAACGCTACTTGTAAAGGAAGTTCTCAGTTGTCGTTGAATGACGTTCTACTTGTCAAGCACATCGTTCAACCACCTGTTCTTGCTATCGTCCTCAATTGGCGGATTCCTCGTTATCTCTTCAAGGCGGATGTAGAGAAGATGTTTCGTCAAGTAGGTCTAGCCCATTCGAACAACTTCAGCTAACTACAATTACGTACGGGACTTCATGCGCATCGTACCTCGCTACCCGTGTGTGGTTGAAGACACGAATGGCACAAATACCCACTGGGTGCGAAGATTATTCTGAAAGGGTTTTACATGGACGATGCTCTTACCGGAAAAGACGATTTGGAAACGGTGATCGAGGCTAGCAAGCATGTAGCAGAACTTCTAAAGTCAGCTGGTTTTTAATTGCGAAAATGGAGTTCTAACGATTCAGGGATTCTGGCACACCTGCCAAATGAAATAAAGGAATTCTCGCCGGAAACTGGAGCCGGCGCTGGAGCCGTGAAAACATTGGGTCTGCTACATTGTCACATGGCACAGTTATTCGATCCGCTCCGGCTTGTTGGATCGGTGGTAATGAGTGCTAAAATATGTATCCAAAAGTTGTGATGCTGCTGATCACGGTTACGGTGCTTGTAGTTTCGTCGGATGAGTCAAAATGTACAACAACCAATTACTTGTCGCCAAGTCTAGGGTCGCCCCTTCGCGGGCGCTAAACCAGAAATCTGCGCTGCTTTATTGGGTTGTCAGGTGTTGTCAGGTGATAGACATAACGTAATTCAGCGGTTTGACAATTTTCTGGTCCGATTCCAGCATAGTCCTTCACTGGATCCAATCGCCCCCTACCTTGTGGAATGTTTTGTCTCGAATAGAATAGCGGAAATCAACAACTTGCGTCACGTTCTGTCAAAGCAAAATCCAGCAGACCACATTTCTCGTGGTGTATTACCAACACAGCTACTGGAAGATTCCTTGTGGTGGCATGGACCAGATTACCTCGTACAGGACGTGGAATACTGGCCTGAAGACATAGTTACTCTTACACGCGCGGAACAGGAATCTCGTGACATAGGAGCTCGCCAAACGATAAGCTTCACCGTAATGCAAACAGATCATTCAATCATCCATCGTGTTACTCGGACCTCGGCAAGTTACTGCGGGTAGTCAGTTACTGTTTTAGTTTCAGCAACAGCACTCGAACTGCAACAGGGTGTCGTAATATTGGTCTCCTGCAACCATCAGTAGAAATCGCTCATCCATTTTGTCCGAAGAACGAAATTTTCAGACGAAAATAGTTATCTTTCCGAAAACCCTCAGCGGCGGTTAACTACTAAGGACAGGAAGTTACAGTCCTCATTCAAAGTATTTAACCCCTTTTTTGATGTTTTTGGGCTGTTACGGCTCGGTGGACGATTGGTTAAGATGTCAGCTGCTTTGGATATCCGAGTCTCTAATCTGCTTCTGGCAAATAATCACCTATCGTACGGTAACAGAAGTATATTAGCTATCAATCGAAGACCCTGTCCAGGGGTTCCCAAGGTTGAACCAAGGAGAAAAGCCCCCGGCCTCGTAGTAAAGCTATCTTTGAAAGAAGATTGAAACAACCGTTTCAACGGAGGTCGGGGTGTTGGAGATGGAACTCTTATGACACCGAAAACATAATTTCTTTTAACTTACCTACACTAAATAGATTGAGCTTACTCTAAAAATTGTATATGATACAGTATATGATGATCTTCTGGTGAACCAGGATAGCGACTCCGGTCAACAGGTTATGGGCCCAGAATAGAGAAGAAGAAGCAGTGTAGTTTCGGTCTTGACGCGTTTTTTGACTAAAATGTGTTACGCTTGGAGTGCGTGTTTTCTCTTGTTTCGGACAGCAGAACGATCGCGCGATCTGCCGAAATATTGTGTTCTGCATTGCGCGGCCGGTAATAAAGTTAATCAGTTCAGTGCGTGTTTTTTCGGAGTAGCCATCGAGCAAGCGTTGTGCAGTGCGTGTTTTAGTCGTCGCGAAGTAGTTAAGATATCGAATCAGTCTTCGGGAAAATGCGTAAGACACGCGTGGCTTTTCCGTTTTTGTATCATTATGAATAGGGCGTAGTTCAAAAGAAATAATTAGTCGCTTACCAAGGCGATTTCCAATATATTTCCTTCCCAACTAACATACTATTCCTTTCCAGTACGCTCACGGAGATGCAGAGGATTCCTCGGTCTCTTGCAGCAATGAGTGTCGAACTAATTTTCCTCCTCTTATCCTCAATTGACTGTGAGGACGTGGCATCCCCAAGTAACACCAAGCATTACAATATTGCACATATATCAATCACAAATCGGCATGCTAAATGCTAATTGCATTAGATCTGTTTTAACGATGTGTTGTTGCATTTATTTATCAACTGTCAGACAACGATACTCTAAATCAGCAGTACGAATGCAGCGATGCATTACTGGTGCTTTATTTCAACATGTCAAAGTAATGAACCATTAATTCGATCTTATAATTGCCCTTTTCCACTTTAAGTCAACTTTTAGTGCTGTGTTTTTTACATGCATATATAGCTTCATGGTTACTTGGGTCGTTATTTTGCCTTGAGTTAAAGAAACTCCGAAGCATGTACAGTGAGAATAGCTTTCTAGTCCCGAGAAAACTATTCAACTGGTGAGCTGTGCATTATTTCTTGTTTCTCGGCCAATCACGACAACCGACTATGATGGGTATAGTCAATCAAGATAAGTTAAGCTTAAACTGAAATGTGTTACGCTTGTTCCGACACAACTCGCTGAACTCGGTGGCGGTGAACCGTGTAACCAATTTCGACCACCACTGGATAGTGATCTGAACTAAGTTATTGGAAGACCACCGGTTGCAAAAGAATGTTGGTCATGTTCGTAAGGAAGATATCAAGAAATTTTTTGACCTCCACGATAACTCACCCGAGTGGACAAATTCTAGCTAAAATGGTGTTATGGTCAATTAGCATTGATCATGTCATATTTGACTATTGATATGATATGACTATGACTATGCCATATTTGGCTTTATCGTCAAAATCAAACACAAGACAGGGACAGACTAGAGAGGACGAACACAAAATATAATTGGAAATATGAATGACTCTGTAACACCAATCAAATACATGTAGGTAAATATCGATTCCCACTTTGACTCTCGTTTCAATAAATGTAGTTCTGTCCCAACCCAATGTGCTCCAGTAATGGTATGGGGCTACGTCTCTAAGTACAGCGGGTGGACGGAGTGAAACGTCACGTCTGTTATTAAAAATGTACTGAGTAGGCCAGTAGGCGTGGTGTCACATTCGGTCACCATCGGCCATCTTCGACCATCCAGCTGAGAGTTAGATTCCCCCAGACCTAAGCGATTTCTTCGCCACGATGGCGACAACTAGACTCCACTATTCTACCATTGGGTCGGGTTAGGAACAAATGGTCGAAAGACAAAATGTCGAAAGGACAAAAGATCGAAAGACAAAAGCGCGAAAGACAAATGGTCGAAGGGACAAAAGGTCGAAAAGGACAAAAGGTTGAAACGGTAGTGTGTTTCTCTCTAGGGCAATGCAATTCCCGGCTAGTAGAATTCTCTCAGGGCAAACGAGGGAATAGAACGACAAGTTGGCACTTACCTTCTCCAATAGACCGGCACAAAATCTTTCTAATAATAAGCAGAATCAATAAAAACTTTGTGTTTAAAGCATGTCATTATTTCTCAACTGTTATTTACGTATAAACATACACTAATCGTTGGCTAGCATGTTGGGCGCCTTGAAGGGTTGCGGCCGGTGGATCGACTGATGGGGAAATCTCACGTACCTTTGTTAGCGACTCGCCGGTCGCGATAGTGGTGGTGTTGACCCGCCGAGTTATGTGGTGATCGTTATTGGATGTTTGTAGCGTTCTTATTGGAATCCGGGGGGATGAGGATGGCTTCCGTGGCGGCGAGTCCAAGAGAGCGGCTGTGCGAGGCCGCCGAGTATCGCAGCCGGGCCAGTTGTCGGCGGCGGAGAGGAAATGGGTCACGTTCTGGTCACGAGTTTGACGTTACTTTCGTCGATCGAATGGCGAGATCGACCGGGGGATGATACTTCGTGATGGGAAATATCGACGGGACGCGGGATCGTTTGTTGATGTACGATCAGGGCGTATTCGAGTGGACACTAGATTTTCAATAGGGTGCACTAGAAAGACTTGTTCAGGAGGAGCTTCTGAAAAACTTGATTCGGGCGGGCGTCGAACTAAAGGACCTCTAACTAGGTGATACAATCACTACGGGTCCTATTAGATGCGCTTCATGTCCTTAGAACATAACTTTAGAAGCTTTTATCCTCGCTGTCAAATAATATGCACTTCACTTTGCCAGAATGTAACGGATTTGGTGTTAATTCACCGCACTCGAAATACCGCGTTGCCGTCACACTAGTGTTGAAACTTTCTTCACAAGAGACCTGACCACGTTCCTCAGATGTCTTTTATACCTGTCACTCACCGCCGGACAAAACAGGAACTCTCCATACTCCGGGCCAGAACGCAAAAAAAACGCCTTGCATCCATTTTCCTGATTCGTCCACTTGACGCCTAGTTTCGGAGTTCATCTGACTCGTACAGCTTCAGCGATGAAATTCGTTTTGACGTTTATTTTACCCTGCGCTTTTAGAATTTTGAGAGTGATTTTGGCGACTTGGGTTAGTATTCTATCTGACTGAATATAGCAGAAAGTAAAAGTTTTATTATAGTGGGGCATTCAACGCCCTCTTTTCCAGCAATCTTTTAATTTCTGCGAGGTACATTAATATAATTATTCTATGGCATACAATTCAAATAATAATTCATGGTTTGCCCTTGTTATTTATTGATATAATTCAAATTAAATAATCACTCTCACTTCCATGATCCATAATCCCACTAGAAATAGACTGTGCAATGGTCGACAAGAACAAAAGATCGTAAGGGACAAAAGGTCGAAATAAAAAACTGAAACGGAGAGAATCGATGTCGCAGAATACAAGTTTTATTCATTTCTTAAAGCAACAATCTAGATGTTTATAATATTTTTCATAGTTATTACTCCTTCTTTGTAAATTGCCTATTCTTTAACTTTGATTGACGAGATTAGTGTATCACGTATGCTTGAAGTTGAATGCATTTCCCAAATTGTCCTTTCGATCTTTTGTCATTTCATCCTTTTGTATTTCGACTTTTTGCCCTTTCGTCCTTTTTGCCCATTGGGTCACTGCAGGCAATGTTGCAATGTGTTGGAATGTGGAAGGCAAGCCGTCCACTTTCTATCTGCTGTTTGATGCGCAACGATCGGTGGATCTCCGATGATGAGATGTTACGAGAAGCATCAATTGTTGCATCGCTTTTGAGTATAAGTGAATCTCATCCCGTTCGGTGCTTCGTTCCCGGCTAGCTGCAACGTCTACAAAATTCCTTTCGAGAAGATTAAATTCGGAAAGTCAAAGCTCCGATGCAACTTTTGGAAAAAAGTTTAGTGTATGAGGATGATGGTGGAAATTTCACACGGAATATATGGGAAATAATTTTTAAAATGCAATTCGATTAAAAACAATTTAGTATGTGGAAGCTTTGTTGTCTAAGGATTCATGTGTTAGTAAGGAGGCTGATAACATTCTTAGACTGTGTTGTCATACGCCAGGTGAAGAATGAGAGCTGTCATCAACAGAAAAAGTAGAATCATTAAACAAATTTCTTCAGCAATTTATAGAACGCGACTCGCTGAATAACAGACAAAATAAAATAAAAATTATATTTGTTAGAAAAGAATTCGAAGCATGAGGGAGATAAGATTTTTGATTGTTCGCATTATGACAATCAATTGTTATCTTGAAATGATCCTGGCACTACTTTTGGTGTTCATTAAATTTGTTTATTGAATTATTCCCGTGTAAAAAAGCATTCTCAATAAAAATCGCAGCTCGTAATTTTTTAAATTATTTTAATTTCCATTGGCTATAGGTTTAGGCTATCAGGTTTCATTTTTTGTATGGATTTACAGCGTTAGGTAATTTGTAAATTGCTCCTAGTCTGGCATCGAATTGTTCATGAATTCTGTTCATGAACCCATCACTGGAAACATCACTGTTTTTGTGTAAGTTTGTACGTTTGAATGGTATATTAGATGTACTGTGCATGCTAAGTGGGACCCGGCAGGTGAAGCAGGCTTGCACCTGAGCGAACAAGAACGAGCTCACTCAGAGTTATAAAACATACAAACACACATGCAGCAAGATAGATTGAATGAATGAGACGACGGCGGCGGAGCTGTGACCAATGATGTGGATGAATTACGCTGGCAGAAAATTAGACTTGCATAAATTTCAACTAATGAGAACGACGAGTGTGCTTCGGGTGGGCCCGCAACTGTGAAGGATAAAAAGGTCCCTTTTATTTACCTCCCACTCAGCAAGTGTCAGCATGGTAGGTTTTGCCACTAGATCGCTTACCAGGCTTAGAGTGAATTTAGAACTATCTTGAAGCATGATACTTGGGCCACGTGAGAATAACTGCTGACTTTCATTACCCATAATAGTGACGGATGGATGCTCAAAAGAATAATTTATAATGCGAACAACAAAGTTGAAGTGTACCGAAGCCACCGCTGTGAGCCTAATTAACACAGACATTGTTTTATCAGAAAAATACCTCGCAGGGATGGTATCTAATTATGCTTTACATGGATGATCACATCAACTCACAACAGGTGTGCTACAATCAGAAAAGAAAAATGTATACTACTTTACATCAAGTCAATTAGGAGAAAATCTATCTTCAAGGATGAATAGAGTCGATAAATAGGATTTGGAAAACATGTTATCGATTCTTTTATAAAAATCCAGCATAACAACCTTCTTAGTATTTTCTCTCCGAACTTGTACAAATCAACAGCAATGGGGACCACACCTATCTAATCTTTACAAGCCAAATACATATTCAGCTATCAGAAAACGTGAGTGGATAAAAGACGCACCTAACAACATACAGCGGAGGAAAAATTGAAACGTTTCATACGTCGTCGCATGCACGATTTCTGCTGCAGACATCGCAAACCCGAAGACGTATGGAGAGCGACAGATTGTCATTCGGTTGCTGAACTTGGCAGGCTGAACCCCGGCTTGATCAAAGTAAGCTGTTTTCTCGAAGACTGCCGCCTCGTCGCTGCATGACAACCACCCACACGCCGGCAGTAGGCAAGGCCTCTTCAGCATCGGTGCTCGTAAATTATGAGGATTTTTCTTTTGGTTCGCTACTTTTTCATTTGACACTTTTTCCTTGCTCCAGTGCTGTTGATGTTGCCCCTGACTGTTGTGAGAATGCTGTCAAACGTGCGACATGACTTACTTTGTCAAAGTTTTGAAACATCAGACGAAGTAAGGAAACGAGACTTGCTCATTTGTCCGATGGTGGAAAATTGAAACACAAGCAAACTAGAAATTCATGGAGGAAATAGTTACCCACATAAAACAGAACTTCAAAACAAAGTATATCAAACATGAAAGTAGTAAAAAGCAGTTCGTTTTTTCAGCTTTGAGCAAGTTTTGAATCGAAACTCGGATACCTAAGTATTTTAATGGAAAGTTTGCATTAGGTATATTACTAAATAAATTTACATTCTCTCCAAATAAACTCAATAAGTTTGCTGTACTGCAAATAAAAATTTGCATGGACATATTAGCCAAAACAGTTGGAAGCAATAGTAATACGGAAGGGTTCAAACTCCGGTCCATTCTGCTTCTAAATCCAGATACTTTAAAATTTAACTTTGTTGATTCGTAAATAAGTTAGTTATCTGTTTAGTGACATCTAGTTACGTCGTCGCTAATAGTATATAAAGCACACGATCGAGACATACCCAATAGTTTCCAAGTAGAAACTTAAATTGATTGCACCCTGAGCTTGAGCTTGATGACCGCACAATTCGTAGTGGATACTCCGTAATTGATCGGATAATTAGAATAATCAAAATTTCACAGGGAATCAAGAACATATGGAATCCAACGGCAATGGGCACTGATTGAGAATTGAAGATATCTTAGGGTCAATCACGGCGCCGGCCACGTCCTTACGGCCATCTGAGCACCGAAGGAATGTTGTGTGACATCTGTTGCAACTAGAGATCGAGGACACCTCTGTATCTCCACAGTTGTCACGGGAGGAATTGTCATAAGTGGGACAGGTTAAGTAATTACGTTCACCTTTGTAAATGATGCGATCACCTTTGTAAATGATAAAAATAGTTACCGCCATCGGGGGTGACAATGGGTCTGGGGGTTGAGAATGGGTCATTGCTCTCACCGCCAGTCTGGAGGTTCTAGAGCAAAATCGTTTAAAAGATCTTTTGTATTTTAGTCTTCTTGCCCTCAGATATATTCAATCTATTTTACTAGCTAAGTACCTACGAGCACGTGCAACTCATCCTCAGTGTTGGTAAAATCACTCATAAATTTCAATCAACGAGCGCTCCCGTGCGAACGAAATCGTCTGCGATTTTAAGGAATGCATCACGCTTGAATTTTTCATGCTAAAACGCATCATTTCACTCATTTGCCAAAAAATCATTTTGGTTTAAAAACGCATTTGAAATCACTGGGGGGGTAATTTATTGCTTATACATAAAAGAGTGTCTAATATTTTATGCGACAAACGTCAATTCACTGTTTTTAATCAAGGAGAACAAAAGAAAACCTACGATGATTCAAATGGATGATTCAACTCATCCATGAGTTTTTAGGTGCTGAGTTGGGTGCGTTTCAACTCACGCTTGATTTTAATCATCCATGAGTTTTGAGATTTTGAGTTTTTACCAACACTGCAGTCATCCTCAAGCTGATCAGCGTCGTCTGTACAAATCGCACTTTTCCAGACAAGTGGAGGAAAACCTATCCACAAGAATAGTGTCGTTGGTCGGGATGTTTCAAAGATCAGACTGATTTCCCTAACGTCCTGCGCATCAACGCCCGGCATTATCGGCAGTATGCTTGCTTTTTAAAGATCTCCCTTACCGAACGGACGTTTCAGGTGCTGATTGGCGGCACCGCTTCCAATGAATTTGGCGAGAAGACTGGTGTACCCCAAGGGTCGGTTTTGGCAGTGACCCTCTTTCTCATTGGCATAAACGGGATCTTCTTTGTAGTGCATTAATTGAGGTACCCCCTCCTGAAAGTAGGCTTCCAGGCCAGGAAAGAAAAATTCCAAACCCTTGAATCTTTTAAAAGTAGGCTTCCACACCTCTTGATAAGATGCTTCTGAGCCACTTGTAAGACTTTCGAGCCACTTAAAGGGAGGCTTCTGAGCCTCTTGAATGAAGGCTTCCGAACTTCTTGAAAGGTGGCTTCCGAGCATCTTGAAAGAAGACTCCCGAGCCTCTTGAAAGGAGGCTTTCGAGCCTCTTGGAAGGAGGCTTGAGCCTTCTTGGAAGGAGGCTGAGCCTCTTGGAAGGAGGCTTCCAAGCCTCTTGGAAGGAGGCTTCTGAGCCTCTTGGAAGGAGGCTTCCGAGGCCTCTTGGAAGGAGGCTTCCGAGGCCTCTTGGAAGGAGGCTGAGGCCTCTTGGAAGGAGGCTTCTGAGCCTCTTGGAAGGAGGCTTGAGGCCTCTTGGAAGGAGGCTTGGAGCCTCTTGAAAGGAGGCCTGAGCATCTTGGAAGGAGGCTCTGAGCATCTTGAAAGGAGGTTTCTGAGCATCTTGAAAGGAGGCTTGAGCCTCTCTTGGAAAGGAGGCTTCTGAGCCTCTTGAAAGGAGGCTTCCTGAGCCTCTTGAAAGGAGGCTTCCGAGCCTCTTGGAAGGAGGCTTCTGAGCCTCTTGGAAGGAGGCTCTGAGCCTCTTGGAAGGAGGCTTCTGAGCCTCTTGGAAGGAGGCTTCTGAGCCTCTTGAAAGGAGGCCTGAGCCTCTTGAAAGGAGGCTTCTGAGTCTCTTGAAGGAGGCTTCCTGAGTCTCTTGGAAGGAGGCTTCCTGAGTCTCATGGAAGGAGGCGTCTGAGTCTCATGGAAGGAGGCTTCCTGAGCCTCTTGAAAGGAGGCTTCCAGGCCTCTTGAAAGGAGGCTTCTGAGCCTCTTGAAAGGAGGCTGAGCCTCTTGGAAGGAGGCTCTGAGCCTCTTGGAAGGAGGCTCCTGAGCCTCTTGGAAGGAGGCTTGAGCCTCTTGAAAGGAGGCTTCCTGAGCCTCTTGAAAGGAGGCTTCTGAGCCTCTTGGAAGGAGGCTCTGAGCCTCTTGGAAGGAGGCTTCTGAGCCTCTTGGAAGGAGGCCTGAGCCTCTTGGAAGGAGGCTTCCTGAGCCTCTTGGAAGGAGGCTTCTGAGCCTCTTGGAAGGAGGCTTCTGAGCCTCTTGAAAGGAGGCTCTGAGCCTCTTGAAAGGAGGCTTCTGAGTCTCTTGGAAGGAGGCTTCCTGAGTCTCATGGAAGGAGGCGTCTGAGTCTCATGGAAGGAGGCTCTGAGCCTCTTGAAAGGAGGCCTGAGCCTCTTGAAAGGAGGCTCTGAGCCTCTTGAAAGGAGGCCTGAGCCTCTTGGAAGGAGGCTTCTGAGCCTCTTGGAA
Source organism: Armigeres subalbatus (assembly GCF_024139115.2). Lineage (NCBI taxonomy): Eukaryota > Metazoa > Arthropoda > Insecta > Diptera > Culicidae > Armigeres > Armigeres subalbatus. The sequence continues at coordinate 423,387,373 of NC_085141.1, forward strand.
GGAGGCCTGAGCCTCTTGGAAGGAGGCTTCTGAGCCTCTTGGAAGGAGGCTTCCTGAGCCTCTTGAAAGGAGGCTTGAGCCTCTTGAAAGGAGGCTTCTGAGCCTCTTGAAAGGAGGCCTGAGCCTCTTGAAAGGAGGCTCTGAGGCCTCTTGAAAGGAGGCCTGAGCCTCTTGAAAGGAGGCCTGAGCCTCTTGAAAGGAGGCTTCCTGAACCTCTTGAAAGGAGGCTTCTGAGCCTCTTGAAAGGAAGCCTGAGCCTCTTGAAAGAAGGCTTGAGCCACTTGAAAGGAGGCTTCTGAGCCACTTGAAAGGAGGCTTCCTGAGCCACTTGAAAGGAGGCTTCTGAGCCACTTGAAAGGAGGCTTGAGCTACTTGAAAGGAGGCTTCTGAGCCTCTTGAAAGGAGGCTTGAGCCTCTTGAAAGGAGGCTTGAGCCTCTTGAAAGGAGGCTCTGAGGCCTCTTGAAAGGAGGCTTCAGAGCCTCTTGATAGGAGGCTTCCAGGCCTCTTGAAATGTGGCTCTGAGCCTCTTGAAAGGAAGCTCTGAGCCTCTTGAAAGGAGGCTCTGAGCCTCTTGAAAGGAGGCTTCCAGCCTCTTGAAAGGAGGCTTCTGAGCCTCTTGAAAGGAGGCTCTGAGCCTCTTGAAAGGAGGCCTGAGCCTCTTGAAAGGAGGCTTCCTGAGTCTCTTGAAAGGAGGCTCTGAGTCTCTTGAAAGGAGGCTTGAGGCCTCTTGAAAGGAGGCTCTGAGCCTCTTGAAAGGAGGCTTCTGAGCCTCTTTGAAAGGAGGCTTCCTGAGCCTCTTGAAAGGAGGCTTCTGAGCCTCTTGAAAGGAGGCTTCCAGGCCTCTTGAAAGGAGGCCTGAGCCTCTTGAAAGGAGGCTCTGAGCCTCTTGAAAGGAGGCTTCTGAGCCTCTCTTGAAAGGAGGCTTCCTGAGCCTCTTGAAAGGAGGCTCTGAGCCTCTTGAAAGGAGGCTCTGAGCCTCTTGAAAGGAGGCTCGAGCCTCTTGAAAGGAGGCCTGAGCCTCTTGAAAGGAGGCTTCTGAGCCTCTTGAAAGGAGGCTTCTGAGCCTCTTGAAGGAGGCTTCTGAGCCTCTTGAAAGGAGGCTTCTGAGCCTCTTGAAAGGAGGCTTCTGAGCCTCTTGAAAGGAGGCTCTGAGCCTCTTGAAAGGAGGCTTTGAGCCTCTTGGAAAGGAGGCCTGAGCCTCATGAAAGGAGGCTCTGAGCCTCTTGAAAGGAGGCTTCCTGAGCCTCTTGAAAGGAGGCTTCTGAGCCTCTTGAAAGGAGGCCTGAGCCTCTTGAAAGGAGGCCTGAGCCTCTTGAAAGGAGGCTCTGAGCCTCTTGAAAGGAGGCTTCCAGGCCTCTTGAAAGGAGGCCTGAGCCTCTTGAAAGGAGGCTTCTGAGCCTCTTGAAAGGAGGCTTCTGAGCCTCTTGAAAGGAGGCTTCTGAGCCTCTTGAAAGGAGGCTTCTGAGCCTCTTGAAAGGAGGCTCTGAGCCTCTGAAAGGAGGCTTCTGAGCCTCTTGAAAGGAGGCCTGAGCCTCTTGAAAGGAGGCTCTGAGCCTCTTGAAAGGAGGCTCTGAGGCCTCTTGAAAGGAGGCTTCTGAGCCTCTTGAAAGGAGGCTCTGAGCCTCTTGAAAGGAGGCCTGAGCCTCTTGAAAGGAGGCTTGAGCCTCTTGAAAGGAGGCCTGAGCCTCTTGAAAGGAGGCTCTGAGCCTCTTGAAAGGGAGGCTCTGAGCCTCTTGAAAGGAGGCCTGAGCCTCTTGAAAGGAGGCTTCCGGGCCTCTTGAAAGGAGGCTCTGAGCCTCTTGAAAGGAGGCCTGAGCCTCTTGAAAGGAGGCCTGAGCCTCTTGAAAGGAGGCCTGAGCCTCTTGAAAGGAGGCTTGAGGCCTCTTGAAAGGAGGCTCTGAGCCTCTTGAAAGGAGGCTTCCTGAGCCTCTTGAAAGGAGGCTCTGAGCCTCTTGAAAGGAGGCCTGAGCCTCTTGAAAGGAGGCTTCTGAGCCTCTTGAAAGGAGGCTTCTGAGCCTCTTGAAAGGAGGCTTCCAGGCCTCTTGAAAGGAGGCTTGAGCCTCTTGAAAGGAGGCCTGAGCCTCTTGAAAGGAGGCTGAGCTCTTGAAAGGAGGCTTCTGAGCCTCTTGAAAGGAGGCTTCTGAGCCTCTTGAAAGGAGGCTTCCTGAGCCTCTTGAAAGGAGGCTCTGAGCCTCTTGAAAGGAGGCCTGAGCCTCTTGAAAGGAGGCTCTGAGCCTCTTGAAAGGAGGCTCTGAGCCTCTTGAAAGGAGGCTTCCTGGCCTCTTGAAAGGAGGCTTCCAGCCTCTTGAAAGGAGGCTTCTGAGCCTCTTGAAAGGAGGCTCTGAGCCTCTTGAAAGGAGGCTCCTGAGCTCTTGAAAGGAGGCTCTGAGCCTCTTGAAAGGAGGCTTGAGCCTCTTGAAAGGAGGCTTCTGAGCCTCTTGAAAGGAGGCTCTGAGCCTCTTGAAAGGAGGCTTCCTGAGCCTCTTGAAAGGAGGCCTGAGCCTCTTGAGGGGAGGCTTCCTGAGCTCTTGAAAGGAGGCTTCTGAGCCTCTTGAAAGGAGGCTTCCTGAGCCTCTTGAAAGGAGGCTCTGAGCCTCTTGAAAGGAGGCTACTGAGCCTCTTGAAAGGAGGCTACTGAGCCTCTTGAAAGGAGGCCTGAGCCTCTTGAAAGGAGGCTTCCTGAGCCTCTTGAAAGGAGGCTCTGGAGCCTCTTGAAAGGAGGCTCTGAGTTTCTTGAAAGGGAGGCTTCTGCGCCTCTTGAAAGGAGGCTTCCTGAGCCTCTTGAAAAGTGGCTTGAGCATCTTGAAAGAAGGCTTCCAGGCCTCTTGAAAGGAGGCTCTGAGCCTCTTGAAAGGAGGCTCTGAGCCTCTTGAAAGGAGGCCTGAGCCTCTTGAAAGGAGGCTTGAGTCTTTGATAGAAGGGTTCTGAGCCTCTTGAAAGGGACTCTGAGCCTCTTTAAAGAAGGTTTCAGGCCTCTTGAAAGGAGGCTTCCTGAGCCTCTTGAAAGGAGGCTCTGAGCCTCTTGAAAGGAGGCTCTGAGCCTCTTGAAAGGAGGCTCTGAGCCTCTTGAAAGAAAGCCTGAGCCTCTTGAAAGGAGGCTTCTGAGCCTCTTGAAAGGAGGCTCTGAGCCTCTTGTAAGGAGGCTTTGAGCCTCTTGTAAGGAGGCTTCTGAGCCTCTTGAAAGGAGGCTTCTGAGCCTCTGTAAGGAGGCTCTGAGCTCTTGTAAGGAGGCTTTGAGCCTCTTGTAAGGAGGCCTGAGCCTCTTGTAAGGAGGCTCTGAGCCTCTTTGTAAGGAGGCTTCTGAGCTCTTGTAAGGAGGCTTCTGAGCCTCTTGTAAGGAGGCTCTGAGCCTCTTGTAAGGAGGCTTCCTGAGCCTCTTGTAAGGAGGCTCTGAGCCTCTGTAAGGAGGCTTCTGAGCCTCTTGTAAGGAGGCTTCTGAGCCTCTTGTGGGAGGCTTCTGAGCCTCTTGTAAGGAGGCTTCTGAGGCCTCTTGTAAGGAGGCTTCTGAGCCTCTTGTAAGGAGGCTCTGAGCCTCTTGTAAGGAGGCTTCCAGGCCTCTTGTAAGGAGGCTTCCTGAGGCCTCTTGTAAGGAGGCTGAGCCTCTTGAAAGGAGGCTGAGGCCTCTTGAAAGGAGGCTTGAGGCCTCTTGAAAGGAGGCTTCCTGAGCCTCTTGAAAGGAGGCCTGAGCCTCTTGAAAGGAGGCCTGAGCTCTTGAAAGGATGCCTGAGCCTCTTGAAAGGAGGCTTGAGCCTCTTGAAGGAGGCTTGAGCTCTTGAAAGGAGGCTCTGAGCTCTTGAAAGGAGGCTTCCTGAGCCTCTTGAAAGGAGGCTCTGAGCCTCTTGAAAGGAGGCTCTGAGCCTCTTGAAAGGAGGCTTCTGAGCCTCTTGAAAGGAGGCTACTGAGCCTCTTGAAAGGAGGCCTGGAGCCTCTTGAAAGGAGGCTTCCGAGCCTCTTGAAAGGATGCTCTGAGCCTCTTGAAAGGATGCTTCTGAGCCTCTTGAAAGGATGCTCTGAGCCTCTTGAAAGGATGCTTCTGAGCCTCTTGAAAGGAGGCCTGAGCCTCTTGAAAGGAGGCTTCCTGAGCTCTTGAAAGGAGGCTCTGAGCCTCTTGAAAGGAGGCTTCTGAGCCTCTTGAAAGGAGGCTTCTGAGGCCTCTTGAAAGGAGGCTTCCTGAGCCTCTTGAAAGGAGGCTTCCTGAGCCTCTTGAAAGGAGGCTCTGAGCCTCTTGAAAGGAGGCCTGAGCCTCTTGAAAGGAGGCCTGAGCCTCTTGAAAGGAGGCTCTGAGCCTCTTGAAAGGAGGCTTCCTGAGCCTCTTGAAAGGAGGCTCTGAGCCTCTTGAAAGGAGGCTTCCTGAGCCTCTTGAAAGGAGGCTTGAGCCTCTTGAAAGGAGGCCTGAGCCTCTTGAAAGGAGGCTTGAGCCTCTTGAAAGGAGGCTTCGAGCCTCTTGAAAGGAGGCCTGAGCCTCTTGAAAGGAGGCTTCCTGAGCCTCTTGAAAGGAGGCTTCCGAGCCTCTTGAAAGGAGGCTTGAGTCTCTTGAAAGGAGGCTTGAGCCTCTTGAAAGGAGGCTTCTGAGCCTCTTGAAAGGAGGCTTCTGAGCCTCTTGAAAGGAGGCTTCCGAGCCTCTTGTACCAAACTGACTATCGCTGACTGACGCTGAACCAAACTGACGCCGTTCCAAACTGACTATTTACAAAACGCTCATTAGACCGGTAGTTCTCTTACGGACACGAGGCCAAGAACCAACTCGCGTTTGTAGTTTTCGAAGGAAGAGTGCTGCGTACCATCTATGGTGGGGTGCAGATGGTGGAGGAGTGGAATGAACCACGAGTTGCATCAGTTGTTGGGAGAACCATCTATCGTTCACACCGCGAATATCGGAAGACTGCGGTAGACTGGAGTGGGCACGTAGCCAGAATGTCGGGTAGTAATCTGGTGAAAGTAATTCTTGACAACGATCCGATCCGATCAACATGATTTCCACCTCAAGGGATCAGTGTTCACAAACTTCATGCATTTTTCCTCTTTTGTATACAAAATATTGATGCAGATTCTCAAATCGATGCTATATATACTGATCTCAAATCAGCCTTTGACCGAGTGGATCACAAGATATTACTTGCAAAACTGGACAAGCTGGGAATTTCTTCTAATTTCGTTGGCTGGATGGAATTCTACTTTACCAACCGTAAACCCATAATCATTCATCGGAATTCTTCACGAATAAGTCCACCGGACACTACGGTCAATCCTACATAACTGATCATATTCGTGTCCTGGTGTTATCCTCGATTCAGCTTTGTCATACCGACTCCACTATGAAAGCATTATATCCAAAGCCAACAGGCAGCTGGGATTTATTTTCAAACTGACTAGCGAATTTTGGGATCCTCTATGTCTCCGGTCATTAAACTGTGCACTAGTGCGCTCAACATTGGAATCGTGCACCGTTATATGGTGTCCATATCAGGCGTCGGGATTTCGAGATTTGAGGCTATTCAAAGAAAGTTTGTCGGACAAGCACTTCGAATCTTCCTTGACGTGATCCGCAGAATCTACCGCCCTACGAAGATCGTTGCAGGCTACTGGGGCTGCAGACATTGAAAGAAAGAGGATATATTAGCTAAGCGGTTTTCGCTGGAAAATTGTTGTTTGGCGATATGGACTGCGCTGAAGTATTGGGAAATTTGAACATCTACGCACCCGAGAGAAGTATATGTCAGCGTGGTTTTCTGCAGCTTGAACAACGTCATGCGGAATATAGCCATCATGATCCAATCCACTTCATATCCTCCAAATTTAACCAAGTATTCCACGTTTTTGAATTCAATCATTCCTGTGCTGCTTTTTAACGTCGTTTACAGGCTAGGGGCATATTACCGATTCAGGGAGATTCTGTCCAACGATTTTAAAGTTTTTCAACGGTGTTATATAATATTTTTTTCGATTGCTGTCGCCCGCAACATCCTGACGTACCCTGATGACTATAATAGTAAAACTACGAATCTTAGTTTTAAGTTTTATTATATGTACCACAAATTGTAATGCTTGTGAAAAGAAATGTGGTTTTTACGCCTGTATGAGCAAGACATGTATTGATGGTCTGCTCAAAATTGCTTTTCCTCATCTTAAGGCTTCATTAGGCAAACGCAGATGAAGTTATTAGAAATAAAATGAAAAATGAAATATGACCCGTTCGGCCAAATGGGGTTTTCTGCCAAACGATTCGTTCGGCCAAACGTCTTTCGGCCTTACGAGTTTTTCGGGCCAAACAATTCCCGGCCTTCGGGCACATAGGGAAGAGCGATCTCTCGTTCATTATGTCGTTATTGTCACAGAACATTGCGAGAAGCACTATGTTTTCGCTTTTTTTTACAACGGCATCCCATGATGCGCCCATAGTCCGAGCTGTCGGATCTGATCTTTGCATTCAATTGTTAGCCATCCGTCTTCTGTTGGTGGTAACGAAATCGGGTGGAAGATAATTTGCAGAATCTCAATGGACTGCAAATATGGCGACATACACAAGAAAACAACTTTTATATTCTACACAGGGCATTCTGGTCCTTGTTCGAAAGTAAATAAATGAATTAAACAATGATTTCGAGGAAATGCTGTTTCTCAACGCTAATATAAATAGCAGATCATCTTAATTTGGTTAAGAATGTTTAATACAACTTGCCCAAACAGATATCTCATACTTGAATTAATTATATTCCTTACATTCCATCGATTCTCCGGCAGGCTACACCAATTACAAACAGAGGGTGTGAGTAATCGCTCTGGAATGTGAATCAATTTGTCGCCTCTGCTATTTTCCCATTCGACTGGTTCACGACGACCGACGAGCACATGTCTTCAGCTGGAAGAGTGATTATGAAATTAAGATCCTTTCGAATTCCAATTGCATTCCCAGGCGGTAGATGTGTAAGACTATTTGTATCTTGACGTTCGCAATCATTCCAAATATGGGACATGTGTGCATGCATTCCGATCCAGCCCCCCGATGATGATGTTGATGATGATGATGATGATGATGATGATGATGATGATGCTTATGTTGCTTTAATAGGACGAAAATCGTTCAACGTCACGTTTCCAGAAGGACGAAGCAAGTTTACCAACGCTGTTTGTATTTCAATTAGCGTGATTGTTGGGTGATGGTACGTTTACCGTAATTGAGAACAAACTCCTCCAATTTGAACTCGTTTTTTTCAATCAGGATGCAGAAATGTGAATGCATGTTCTCGTATGTTGTTTCGCCGTCAGTGTGATTAACATATTCATTTTTCTCTTCCAACTAGTTCCAGATGAGACAGTGAAGGTGCTGAGGAGCGAAAAAGTCGAACTGACATGCCCGATCGACGTCGATACCTGCGGCGAGCTGCACTCGCTCAAATGGTTCAAAGGCACCGATCGCATCGCGGTCGTCTCCGGTGACGGCGAGGTGGCCAAGGTTGAGGGCAGCTACAACGATCGGCTCTCCCTGGCCCACGAAAATAAGCGAAGTCGGCTCATCTTCAAGAACGTGGAAATTTCCGACGAAGATACATATCTGTGTGAAACCACATTTTTAGAGCCCTCCGAGGCGTGTGAAAACTCGGGAGCATATAGTATAGCACTAAATGTTTATGGTGAGTGTTGTACTCAAACTAGAATGCAAAGGTCGTAAGCCTTTAAATTGAGTTATGCTTCTTTTAATATTAATTTAATTAGATCATATTTGAACCTTACTTCCACTTCCATCATCTGAAATAAGTTATGCATAATTAATTTTCTTATGATTATTTCAAATTAATAAAGTAACTTGTCGCTCATCATGATATTCTATTTCCAGCCATTCCTTCTGTAATAGCACTCCAGGATGGCAGTAGGAATAGTATTAAGAACGGTTCTCACATTGGACCAATGCGGGAGGGTCAGGATCTGCAAGTCGTTTGCGAAGTATACGGCGCCCGTCCAGCACCTGTGATAAGTTGGCATCGGTCGGGAAGTGTTGTTAGAGGTAAGCTTGCTCGAACATGTTGTCCGGTTTGGCCCTTTGTTGCCAAATTAGGATTCCAAAACGTTAGCGCCAATATGTTGGACACGACACGACATTACAAAATCAATGCATGTTTCCCTTTTTGTCGCCATCGTTTTACAGATTCTCAAATTGTGGAGGATCATAATGGGCTGTTTACAGTGAAGTCAACGTTATCGCTTACCCTCTCGCGCCAGGAACTGGGCGCCACCTACATTTGCCGCGTTGAGATGAAAGAGTTGTCGCTGGTTGTTGATAATCTTTTTCATATCGATTTACAAGGTAAGTGCACCGGTGTCCGTTATTGCTTGAATAGCTGCTAAGCTCGTTCGATAGGTGATAAAAATCTGCTTTCATCATTATTTATACATTGCCCGAGCAAGAACAGTTATCAGAATGTGCTCTCCAAGAAGTTAAAGTACGTTATTTTAATCATGATTTTTTTTTTCAATTTTTATTATTTACCCTTTTAACTTATCAAAACATCCATGGGAAAGGCATATTTTTAAAAGAATAACTTGTACGATTTCATTCAATTTCCTTTCATTTATGTAATGCTCTTGCTTGACTCAACCGAATATGATTAGTGCTAATTTGATTATCGTTAATACATGACTGTTAGGTGTTAAATCTCATTATAACAAAAGAAATTTCAGATAATCAAAATTAGATTCCAGTTTATTTTCGTTTTCTGCTTGGGCATGTTTTCACTTCCGTTCGGCGTATTCACATTCTACTTCTGTTTTTTTCCACAGTGAGACCTACAAAGATCAATTTATCGGGTGTCGAACATCACACCGTTCAAGGCACCAAAGTTCTACTCCAGTGTCAGGTAAGCGAAAACCAGTCAGGCGGAAAACGTCCGTTTTCCCGATAGGACCGCTTCTCTTTTTCTGGTCCACCTTAACACCCGATTCGCTCATTGTATCCTTTAACGATTGCGTGCCGAAAGGCAAGTGAATTGAATAAATTTGAATAATTAAATTTACTTTTACACCTTTTCTCACTCCTGTTCCCACTGTGATGTGTATGTTTGCATGTGTACTCAACATCATCAACTTGATGCTTCCTGTTTCCTATCTGCCGCCACCGTTTGGCACCGATTCCGATCCGAAGGTGAGCGGCGCTAGGCCGGCGGCCAACATGACGTGGTACAACTCGACAAGGCTGATACCGGACGAAATGAACGGAATCACCTCTGTCACCACACAAACGGTAAGTAGCCACTATCCTACGGTGGGCAAGGCAGAACTGGCACCTGCCTGGTGGTGGGTGGGTTCGGTGGCCATAAACGTAAATATGATGGGGCTTGGTGGAACGACTTTCAAAACGACGACCAACAACACCGACGCCACCAGTAATAATGACAGTCGATTCGCTCGCTTTGCGGCTCGGGCTTTTCTGGGGAGAAACGGAATTATCGCAATGAATGGCTTTAACAGGTGCTTAAAGTTGGGCTTTTATTGTTGCAATGTGGTCGAGCCTGTGAAGTACGTTCTATGGGGTTTTATTACTCTTAGTGGGTTCGGGTGAGAATATTTGCTTTCTCATTAATTCGAATGTGCCGTTAGGGTGCTTTGCTTGGAGGAGCATGACACTTTGATGCCTTTTGCCAGTTGAAACTTGTAACGTTCATATTATTGCTGATATCGGATCAATATGCTTTACTGCATAGCTAATGCGATGTGATGGTTTTCTGTTATGATCAATCGAAAAAAAATATGCGGTAAACTAAATACATCCCAGAACTCTTGTTACTCTCGCATTACAATTAATATAAGAGAAGCATAATCAGTTAGTTAAGTACGTTTATATAATCGAGAATATTATTTATAATTTGGCATCAGTAGTAAGAACTATAATTGGAGGGGATAATCAGTCGCTTAGCTTAGACTGACTGTACATATCAATTGTTTGCTACTCTGTGATTGATCGGACTGGTGCGAATTGCATTTAAATCAAAGTGAATAGTGGTTGGGATTTACCATCTATTCTCGTAGTGCACGGAAGGGAAGAAATTTGTGTTAGTTGGGTGGGGTAATCAGAAACATAGATCAGGATTCACCAAGGAAAGTGACGTGGCCTGCATATACAACTTCTATACAACAGTATAAGCATTTCCATATATTGTTCAATTGTTCATCTTTCGAGGATAAACAATCAATTGCTCAAAGTGAGCGATTGGTCATATGAATTTTGGATTATGAGCCAGCGTCATAATTTCTTTAGCGTAAGGAAAGTAGAAAAGAACTGAGATTAAAATTGAAAATAAGGAGATATTTACGGCTGTTCAACCACATTGGTGGTAATCGGAAAGCTAATGTCAATCAGCAACTCTTATTTTATCTCAACTAGAGGTTAAATAAAAATACGCAGTCAGACAAATTTTGTTGATGAGTATTTTTTTATTAAGTCGTTTACCCTTATCGATTCCATTATTGCAATTGTAATGCATTGTCTTAAAAGCACGAGCAAAATTTATTGCCGTTTACATAAAAGAAGAAGTGTGTTGAAAAAAACTGCAGCAACAGAAAGTTTGTAAATCGCTGAATGTGTAGCAAGGACTAATACAAAAGTGGCAAGGACTAAGATAAACTGTTGCGATAATTTCGATGATAGTGGTTAACAATCAATGTGTCGAGAGGGATCCGATAAGGACATGTTATCAAATTGGAATTGCTTTTCTTAATTCACTGTACGTTATTTTTTTTTTCTAGTTTATAATAGATGGATTCAATTTTTAAATTATTTGAAAAAAATGAGTAGAAAATTGACAGCGCTGCTTTTTGCGTCTTACTTGCACTCTTGCACTTCGTCCCATGTAGCATAAAACGAAGCCATTGAAAAAGTCCTTTACATGCATATAATATCAGATCCTTACGTTGTAAACTTTATACAAAATCTGGAATAGAACGAAATTGCTCAAAATTTTGTGTAAAAAGTCCGAAAGAGTTTCCTATTTTCGGAGGATATTCTGAAGATTTTCCGAGGAAATTCGAGAAAAAAAAATCCCGTGGAACAAAAAAAAAAAACATCACGCGGAAATTCGATAATAAATACACCCGATTCTGTATTCACACGGATTTTTTTTACACGGCCGTGTTTTTGCAAAGAAGAAATCATAAAACTTTTTTCATACGGATTTTCAAATTTCGAACTGAAAACTTTTTTTTACACGGAACGCATCCCTTGTAAAAAAAGAATCGAGTGTATGAAAGAATTTCCCAAAGCACTAGGGAGAATATTTCGAGGAAATTGGAAAGAAATATATAGGCAATGAAATAGTTACATTATCCAATACAGCGGTTGTATGACATTTTCCAGAAAGTCATTTGCCAGAAGGCCTTTTGCCAGAATCAATTTGCCAGAATGGACCATTCCCCAGAAAGACGTTTGCCAGAATGCACCATTCCCCAGAAAGCCATTCGCCAGAATGTACCATTCCCCAGAATGCACCATTGCCCAGAATTGGTTGTCACATATTTGTCATGCGCGCGTTTGCCCAGTATGCGCAATAATTCTTAACGCCATGAACTTCAGGCATAACTATGATCAGCGTTAAAAGAGAGGGTCATTTGGCGTAAGGGACATTTTTTATAATTTTGCTTTGTTATTGTTGTATAGTTGTTTTCTACTGAGGAATATACTTAGGTCGATAATAGAATTGAAAATACCTAATCTGTACATAAGACGTATCCATACATAAGCCGAGTATAGCAGCTTGCCCGGATTAAGGCAAAAATGGCGGATGTGATCCTTTCTTTCAAATAGGTGTTTGCCCGGATTAAGGCAATGGTGGGTGTGATCCCTTCTTTCAAAATAGGTACATACCCGGATTAAGGTAATGGTAGATGTGACTCCTTCTTTAAAAATAGGCGCTTGCCCGGATTAACGCAATGGTTGATGTAATTCCTTCTTTAAAAGTAGGCGCTTGTCCAAATTAAAGCAAAAGTGGATGTGATCCCTTCTTTGAAAATAAGCGTTTGTCAGAAATGGTGGATATGATCCATTTATTTAAAAAAAAGGTGCTTGCTCCGATTAAGGCAAGGATAGATGTTATCTTGGTGTCCTCCTTAGCCTAGCGATAAGATGCGCGACTATAAAACAAGACCATGCTGAGGGTGACTGGGTTCGATTCCCGGTGCCGGTCTAGGCAATTTTCGGTTTGGAAATTGTTTGGACTTCCCTGGGCATAAAAGTATCATCGTGTTAGCCTCATGATATACGAATGCAAAAATGGTAACTTGACTTAGAAACCTCACGGTGATTAACTGTGGAAGTACTAAATGAACACTAAGCAGCGAGGCGGCTATGTCCCAGTGGGGATGTAATGCCAATGAAGAAAAAGATGTTATCCCTAGCAGCACATATGTTTCAACTCATATATGACCAGATTCAGTCACAATGAAGTTGCTGTAACCAGTTTCGTCTGATTTGTGCTGCTCGGGATCCTTCTTTAAACGTAGGTGGTTGCCCGTGTCCGTGTTTGAATAAGTTAATTGTGGATATGATTTCTTCTTTACAAGTAAACATTTTTCCTAGACTTGTAGATATAACTTCTTCAATGAAAGCAAATGGTGTCTAGTATGACCACAGATAACAGATATTGAGGCTGGCATCCGATACGCGTGTAAACATCCGCAACTGTTAATTCAAATGTATTTTAAATTGGGACCGCGTTTGGCAATCGATTAGAAATGGCGCAAGGATATTTTTATTGAAAACGCTGCCAGAATTTGACTGTCAAATACATTGGCTGCGTTCGACGGTTGTTAATCCGCTGCGTTCGTATGTACTGCCGCAATCAGTTGAGTAGATGGCAGTAGTGCGCCAACGTATATCAATTCAAAAGTTTACACAGGATTTTCGATGAAATTTGTTCTTGCCTAATCTGTTATCTGTGGTATGACTTAAAATGATATTATCCAATTGTAGATATGATTTAATTTTGAAATGAAGTCTGCGTCTGGAATGAGACGAAGAAATATGATATCCATTCGTAAACAGTTTGTTTGGTATTAGACAAATATGATTTTTTTTGATAAATAGTATCCATCTTTCTGAAAATTGTCTAATATGTTAAATAATCCCTTTTTGTGAAAATTAGTTATCCCACAAATCCCTTTATTATTAAATAATGCCAAATCCACCAAATAATGCAAAATCACTTTCTTTATATATATTTTTTCTATTCTTAAGCCATCAATAATAATTGGAATTTCCAGTTTTACTATTTCTGGGGAATGGTACATTCTGGCAAATGGACTATTCTGGGAAATGGCTTTCTAGCATATGGTCCATTCTGGCAAATGACTTTCTGGCAAAAATCATTTTGGCAAATTGATTCTGGCAAAAAGTGTTGTGGCAAATGTCATACAATCAATACAGCATGTGAAAAAGAATCGGTATTGCCGACAAGCCTCAACTACGTTGAGTACATTGTTAATGGTGAAAGTACAGCTAAATCAGTTTAGGTATGCTGTTAAACAAGTCCAATTATGTGATGATGTACCTGTTGTGAATATATTTTACTACACAAATTCTATAAATGTCTGTTTTTCTATTCATTTTATCTGTTTCTGTATTTTATTTTGTTACGCATGTTACGCATGACTGATGAATCAGACCAAATAATTTGATGTAATGTTTCGTCTATTGAGTTTTTCGGTGGAGTAAAAAAATCACGGAAAAATGACAAGAAATTTTATTTTTCACGTTTGTTTCGTGTCAAATATCATTCTATTAATCGCACGTACTAAATTAAGATCATAAAACCGTTTAGATGGTGCAAAATCAAAGAGCATGCTGTGTAGGACAACATTAACTGGCTAGGCAATATTTATGATCGTGAATGTGAATTCAAGATAAATCGGTTTAAATTAAGGTGAATAGGGGTAATGACGGCTTTGGCAGGTTTTGTTCTATTATTGGCAGAGTTTTTTTATTACTGATTATGCTCAAATTTGGCCAAAACATTCTTTGCATATCAAAGAATATTGTGGCCAAATTTCATAAAATTTGGTCGACAAAAAACCCCCTGCCAATAATAGAACAGAACCTGCCAAAGCCCTATGTTACCCTATATGAATCAATGAATCGCCCACTTTGAGCGTGCGTACAGCGGCACACAAGGAGTTAACTCTGAAATCAGTATGGCGAAAGGCATATAAGGTTCGATTTCTCAAAATTAGGCACCTTGATCGAAACAATATTTGGTAGGCGTAGTAGCGGACACCATCCTTCATAACCGGTACCAAATAGTTTTTCATGAAAAGTTCCTAATTTTGAGAAAACCCGCGTTAGATGTCTTTCGCCATACACATTTCTGGCGGTTAACTCATGCTGGCTATTTTACGCATATACTATAGCGCCTGGATGTGGCAGCGGCGGGTAGAAAATCAGCCACTGCCAATAATTCATTGTTCGAGAATTCGCATAAATGCATATAAACATCATATCCAGTATTTTGCGCTCGATAATGGCTGCCGAGTGAGTGCCATTTTGACATTCAAGAGGTAGAAAATATTTACTTATTTTGATCTATGTAGGCCTTGATAAATTAAATAACATTGGCACTCACCAGATTGCATGAAAAAACAAGACGTCAAAAATTCCCTGCATGTTATTCATGGATTGGTACGTAGTTTTTTCAAGTATTTTTTGTTATGTTTCCATTTTATTTTCTAGGAATATGAAAGACATAATACATCGACAGATGGATAATTATGCAAAGTATCAAGTTATTTGTACTAAAATTCGTAGAGGACACTAAACATATCTAATCTGATTTCGGCCTGTTATCATTGTTTGGAATGAGAACAAATTTATGAATAAATGCTAATCAATTGTTGGGCATGGTTGCTCACAAGCAGAAGATTGTTTATTTATTATACTGATCAATTATAAATTTATAGGCCAAACAAGGGAAGCTTATGCTTAAGCTGAAGAATCACCTGCTCGAAAGTTTCACTTCACTTTTGGTAAAATATTTGTACGTATTCTACGAGTAGAGCGATTTGGGACTGTCCGAATGAAGCGAGGATATCCGTAAGCTCCTATTTGAAATACATAGGCGACTCACGTCCAAGAAGCCGGAATCAATTGACCATACATTACTTTACTCGTAGAATACGACTAAAAATTGGGATTTAGCCCCGCGTTCATACAATGGGTTTTATATCATTGGGTTCCTTGCGTTACTGATAGATTTACGGTTATTTGTATATTTGAAATATCTCTTATATTGTCTTAAGTCACAAAGTCGGTCCATTCACATGAATATATTCTCCATCTAGTTGAAAATCGAGTTGGATTTTTTCCCACGTGTGGCCTTACTTAGAAGTTTGCAATGTGTTTAATGTCGAAATTTGCTAATCAATTGTCTCGTTACGCTGGGATATGGATACTCTGAAGTAGTGCGTAACGGTGTAAATCCGGTCATATCGCCAGGCTCGGTACAACATTGAAGCTGACAATATGACGTCCCTAACCCCGAATCCCAAGGTGTCAGGCGACCCGTGCTGAGGGGATGAATGGCCTGGGGGGTGAAACAATTAGCCAGGCAGTTAACGGAGCCTGTAATGCTGGGTAGACACTCTTCATGTTGCATTACGGAGTAAGATCTACCACACTGTGCTCTAGTTCTTACTATTCTTGTTAATACTTATGAGTGATGGTCGGAAGAGTATGGAACGACTATAATTTGCTTTTAGATGACCCATTTTTTGCTCCTTCTGGATGGAGTCAATGGAGTAAATTGTAAAAACGTAACTCAATCTTAGCCTGGTTTCGAAGCCGACGACATGAATCTCCAAGCTCCAGAGCGCTGATTAATTAGGAAAGAAGCGGATACGAATTTGGTGGATCTGCTGAACCCTCTGACGGATTAGAGCTCTGTGTAAAGGTGAGATTCGGAAATGCCAAACGCAATGAAATCAGATCTCTACACAAAAACGAATTCGAAACTCATAAGAAGAAGCAAAAATATGTTTGAACTTCAGTACCGATGCATGGTCAAAATCAGTATTATCCCACTTATTGTTGAGCTGAAACTGATTGAGGGGCGCGCTTCTGCGAGTTGGTATAAGCCATTTTTCGAGGGGTATGAATAGCGGTACCTTAATCTAAAGAGGCCTTACATTAAGCTTGAGAAATATATGAATAAAAAATGACTACTTCATTTCTTCTCAATAGAAATGGAGCAGAAAGACATGCACTAAACAAATGACACGGGTATACGACAAAAGTTCAATGAAATGGTTCATCCCGAACAAAAAAAAAAATGTCGAAATTTTGTGCATAATCGTTCATCTGTTTGATTAGATTGATGCTAAGGATAATCGGGAAGAAAATGATCGAATGAATCGATTTTGTAATTTGAAAATACTCCTTGCATAGCTTGCACATTTTCAGGGGATGGTATTTTTTCAGAAGCTCTTGAAGCTCAATAATCTTAAGATTCATTGGACAAACGTGCATGTAGAATCGTACAAGAGTAATATAATCCATCAAATGAAAGATTTCCCTTTCGAGAAAAACAATAAAATACTCTTTGGTTGATGATATAAGCACACTACATTGCGATGGAAAGTCATTGTGGTTCAATAAAGAAGCAAAAATATGAGACGCTTTCGAATTCCATATCCGGATTGGTTTAATTGGTGCACGCAGAAAGTTGTGCAGGAGTCGTCCGTAATGTGTCCTTTGTTTCATTTATATTACCCCTAAAAATGAGAAAATATGAGGATAATTACAAATTCCATGCAACTAAAATAATATCCAAAACGTGAATCCTTAGTTCAAGTGAGTTGACGTTTGTTTAGTTTACAAATTATTTTTTATCCACACTCAGGCAAATGAACATACGAAATACATAAGGCAGAAATTATAAATCTACAAGATTATTGAAAATCGTTGAAACATAAGTCTCTCATGTTTTTCATCCAGAGCTCTTCATATTTCATAATTGGAACTATGGCGTTCATTAATTGCATGTAACGAATTTCATAAGACACCTTTCGGTATTTTGTTCAAAGTTGATTTGAAGGAAATCATAAGGCATTTTATGAAAGACATCATGTTCATTTTAAATTACCCTAATTGAAAGGAAAGAGCTTCAGCCAAGAGAATTATGTTCTCACACATTGTAAAGTTTTTCAAGTCGTTCGGTTGAATTTTTCATCGAGGGAGTCTGAAGAAAATATTGAGTTGAAGTGTGCTCAAGTGTCAACGGTGAATAATAAGTGTTTGATAGCAAATTATTAATTGCGCTACCAATTGCGAACAGTTTAATTATAATGTGATGAGCAACTGTTTTCCAGATTTGAAGACTTTTTAGAATGCGTTCGACACCACTTGTTTCTTCATACTCCCTCGATGTCCTTGATACAACCGAAAAACGAATTGGAAATCACGTATGCGTAACCATGAATGAACATTATTATTTTCTGCCATTAAGCACATGGTCAGAATTCGAGAAAATTCTCAATATGCTTGACTTCGAAATTCATAATGTAGCATTATAAATCCAATAATATACAGGAAAATGCAATAATAAATTCGTAAATCTGCATTATGAATTCATTAAGATGTTTCATAGAAATTACGAAATTCATAAGGCATGATTATGGCCTCTAAACGTTACTTTTTCAATTCATAAGGTAGGGTTTTGAATTGACTAATGTCTAGCGTACAGCATTCATAATGTTTCATTGGGATTTCATAAAGGTGCCTTAAGAAAATAATATGTACTGTATTAAACATAAAAATTTAATTCATAAGGAGCCCTTTTGAATTTCAAGTTCAAAACTTGTGGCAAATTTCCAAAAGGCAGAATTATGATATTCGATAGCCAATTTGCCTGAGTGCATAGCAAACTAGATGAGTTCCAATGTTTTCTACCTCTTGGATGTCAAACTGGAGGGAACTCACGCCGCCATTACCGAGCGCAAAATACTGGATAAAAATAAATAGACAGAAAGCTCTCGCCGGATTTTATCCTTCTACCCCTGCATTAAAGATCCTCACTAGACTGCTGAAAAACACACAACCCAGAATGTAGCACAAAGTTAAAATGTCCCTTTTTTCTCTAGATCATAGGAAAGGGAAAAATGATGCACTCGCGAATAAAGTTAGTTAGCACACCACATTTTTTAACACCAGGTGGCGCAGACCGACTCACCGCCAGCCGAAACTTTAAAAAAAATGCAAACGGGCTGTACCAAAAATTGACGTCTGTATTCGCGCACGGCCCACTACGATCTTCTTCAAGAATTCCTTCGGATACCACCGAATAATCCATTCCCTATGAAATTTTTTCAGTTTTTCCTTAGAAATTTTCTTCAAGAATTCTTTCCACAATTCTAGGTCAAATTTTAGGCATTTTCGAACGAAATTCTAACGAAATTTTCAAAAGGAACGTCGGAAGGAATTTTCGACATTCTTAAATTTCTCCAAGAATTCTTTTGGACATTCTTTGAGAAGTCTTTCGGAATTTCCTTCAGGGATTTCTCTAAAAAATCCTCCGGAAATTACTTCGGAAATTAATCCGGAGAAATTCAAAGAATCTCTTCCTACAGTCTTCGAAGGGATTTCTTGAAAGAAGAATGGAACAATTGGAAGAATTCCTTAAATAAATTCCGAATTGATTTTTTTTTTCGCGAATATCTATGGAAGGAATTCCTTCTGAAATTCCTTCAAGAATACCTATGGAAGTTGTTTCAGGAATATCTTAAAAATTCCTTTAGGAGAAATCTTTCGGAATTTTTCAAAAGAATTTCTTCGAAAAAACAATTTTTTGGAAAATTCATTCAGAAATTCCTGTAGCGATTCCTTTGATCATTCCTTTACGAAATGATTCATGAATTTCTTTGGAAATCTCTTTCATAATACTTTGCTCGTAGCAGCTTGTATTGAAATGAAAATTGAAGTTTTCGAATAAAAGTATGATTTGTCTGAATGCATTGCAACTTGATCAAAGCAATCGACTTCTGACTATGCCACTCTTTATTTTAATTTGAGCAGAACGAAACTGACAAAAGAGACAAAAAGGATTAAAAAAAATATTTACTATAGAGATGAGTGACGTTTAACGGTCGCACACTGATGTGCAATTCGGCATGTGTAAATACATGTTTGTTTTCCTTCTGCTCATAACCTCAAAATTGATCGAGGCATCACAATGGTTGCGAAGGAGGCAAAAATATATGGAAATATACTCATTTTTACCCAAACTTTGCTGAGTAGCACCATCTAGGAGTGTTTGTTTTCCTTTTATCGCCACTCACACATTCGGACGTGAGAATCTCAATTGATACATGAAGCGCAGAGATTTCAATTCTGCATCTTCTGATGTAGCTGCTTCGATTTCACTGATGTCCACGGCTACTGATCCAAGTATCATGGATTGGATGTCCTTATCAAAGTATTCATTGTTACTGGTGGCCGCTAATAGTGATGAACTTTGTCCAATTTAAAAATCAGTTTAATAAAGAAATTTAAAAAAAGGTGGCTGCTAATCTTGAGAAAGGGTCAGCAATGTTTGTTGATTCACTATTTCACTACGAATCTAAACGGCACCTATTTAATGCCATTATTGCGTAGTAAATCGCGGAGAGGGGTTGCCACTGTCGCCAGATTTGGCAGATATCAACCAATCAATGTAATCATGCCGAGGAAACTCCGAAGTTCTTCAGCATTGGCCGGAGTTCTGGACGATTTTAATACTTCCGTTTTTTTCTTCTGACGGACGAATGCCGTCAACGGAAAGGTTATGGCCCATGAACATGATATCCGTAACTTTGAAGGCATATTTGCAGTGATTCAGCAACACTCCTCTAGATTTAATTGCTTTCAGAAAATTGTTCAGTGCTGCATCGTGCTCCTGTTCGTCCTCCCCGACGACCAATACGTCATCGATATAGATGACAGTATTATCGCGTCATTCGGAATTTGTGTCAAGAAAACCTTTAAAAACTCTCTTAGAAGAATTCTTTTTATAAATTTCTTAATGAATTCCTTCGGAAATTCCTTTAGAAATCTTCGGGAATCTCTTCAGTAGTTCTTATAGGAACTTTTCAGAATTTACTTCACGAGTTCCTTTGGATATTTCATCAGGAAATTCCTTTGATATATTCCCCGAAAACCAAATCCGCGAATGCAATTCCCGCCAAAAACAAATCCCCGAATGTAATATTCCCCTGAATGCTTCTATCTTCTTTTTGTATGCGGAACAAAGCGATGGGCATCCAGTTAGCCAAGCAAGTAGGAATCATTTTCGGGTGTTTGAGCACAAATGAACCGTTTGTTTGAGAAACTGCATATGTAACATTTTTCGTCGAAATGAGATTTTTATATATTTTGAATCCTCTCCCAAAAATACGTATTCTGGCAAAAAAATACGAAAAAAAAAATGTTCAGGAATGTATTATTTTTTTTTCGTTTGTTTGAGAAACTACATATGTCCACGCACTTTGAAGAGCAATTATGAATACTGCTTACAGTTTTTGCATTGGAAGTGCCACAGGATGTTGAGTTTTGCCAAAACTATTGATCTAGGGTAGTGAGCTAATTCCCGTCGTAGTAGGTAGTGCTTGGTTTTCAAATCTAATTGATACGCCAGCCCAACTACTTACTCTAACTAAGTTGTATGCAACACGTATTTCAGAGTTCCTAGTTTTCATTGTGTACTATTAGCGCATTGAACAAATCATAGTTTATTGAGAATCGGCAATCAAAAATACCCTTCAAATTTTTCAAATTTGTCTTATGAAAATCTGATTACGTCCATGAGAATTTTCATTCGTCCAGTCTAAAACTCGATGGATTGCTGTCAAATAAATCTATTGGTATTGGTGTGCGATTTCTACAAGTACACCAAATTAGTTTTTTATGCGGTTTCATACCGTGTTAAATAAAAATAACATAAATTCAATTAATATTGGCCTGTTCTGAATATGATATGTGTACATTGTGAAACATTGAATAGAATATGTGTACGGAGGATGTTCGCGGCTATCCAAGAAATACCTGAAGTGGAGGTCTTCAGATCTACACGCGTAACCAATGATTTACAGGCCTGTTTTGTAAATGTAATATATCCATTGTGGTACATATAACAGAATCTGCGTATGGAAGATCTTCACGGTTATCCAAGAAATTCCTGAAGTGAAGGCCTTCAGGTCTACACGCGTAACCAATGATCTACAGGCCTGTTTTGTAAATGTAATGTACCCATAGTAGTACATATAACAGCATCTGCGTATGGAAGACGTTCGCGGTTATCCAAGAAATACCGGAAGTGAAAGCCTTCAGATCTACACGCGTAACCAATGATCTACAGACCTGTTTTGTAAATGTAATATACCCATTGTGGTACATATAACAGAATCTGCGTATGGAAGATCTTCACGGTTATCCAAGAAATCCCTGAAGTGAAGGCCTTCAGGTCTACACGCGTAACCAATGATCTACAGGCCTGTTTTGTAAATGTAATATATCCATTGTGGTACATATAACAGAATCTGCGTATGGAAGATCTTCACGGTTATCCAAGAAATTCCTGAAGTGAAGGCCTTCAGGTCTACACGCGTAACCAATGATCTACAGGCCTGTTTTGTAAATGTAATATACCCATAGTAGTACATATAACAGCATCTGCGTATGAAAGACCTTCGCGGTTATCCAAGAAATACCGGAAGTGAAGGCCTTCAGATCTACACGCGTATCCAATGGTCTACAGACCTGTTTTGTAAATGTAATATACCCATTGTGGTACATATAACAGAATCTGCGTATGGAAGATCTTCACGGTTATCCAAGAAATCCCTGAAGTGAAGGCCTTCAGGTCTACACGCGTAACCAATGATCTACAGGCCTGTTTTGTTAATGTAATGTACCCATTGTAGTACATATAACAGCATCTGCGTATGGAAGACGTTCGCGGTTATCCAAGAAATACCGGCAGTGAAGGCCTTCAGATCTACACGCGTAACCAATGATCTACAGGCCTATTTTGTTAATGTAATGTACCCATTGTGGTACATATAACAGAATCTGCGTATCGAAGGCGTTAGCGGTTATCCAAGAAATACCTGAAGTGGAGGTCTTCAGATCTACACGCGTATCCAATGATCTACAGGCCTGTTTTGTAAATGTAATACACCCATTGTGGTACATATAACAGAATCTGCGTATGGAAGATCTTCACGGTTATCCAAGAAATCCCTGAAGTGAAGGCCTTCAGATCTACACGCGTAACCAATGATCTACAGGCCTGTTTTGTAAATGTAATGTCTTCAGATCTACACGCGTATCCAATGATCTACAGGCCTGTTTTGTAAATGTAATATACCCATTGTGGTACATATAACAGAATCTGCGTATGGAAGATCTTCACGGTTATCCAAGAAATCCCTGAAGTGAAGGCCTTCAGGTCTACACGCGTAACCAATGATCTACAGGCCTGTTTTGTTAATGTAATGTACCCATTGTAATACATATAACAGAATCTGCGTATGGAAGACGTTCGCGGTTATCCAAGAAATACCTGAAGTGAAGGTCTTCAGATCTACACGCGTATCCAATGATCTACAGGCCTATTTTGTTAATGTAATGTACCCATTGTGGTACATATAACAGAATTTGCGTATCGAAGACGTTCCCGGTTATCCAAGAAATACCTGAAGTGGAGGTCTTCAGATCTACACGCGTATCCAATGATCTACAGGCCTGTTTTGTAAATGTAATATACCCATTGTGGTACATATAACAGAATCTGCGTATGGAAGATCTTCACGGTTATCCAAGAAATCCCTGAAGTGAAGACCTTCAGGTCTACACGCGTAACCAATGATCTACAGGCCTGTTTTGTAAATGTAATGTACCCATTGTAGTACATATAACAGCATCTGCTTATGGAAGACGTTCGCGGTTATCCAAGAAATACCGGCAGTGAAGGCCTTCAGATCTACACGCGTAACCAATAATCTACAGGCCTATTTTGTTAATGTAATGTACCAATTGTGGAACATATAACAGAATCTGCGTATCGAAAACGTTCGCGGTTATCCAAGAAATCCCTGAAGTGGAGGTCTTCAGATCTACACGCGTAACCAATGATCTACAGGCCTGTTTTGTAAATGTAATCTACCCATTGTGGCACATCTGCATATGGAAGATCTTCACGGTTATCCAAGAAATGCCGGAAGTGAAGGCCTTCATGTCAACACGCGTAACCAATGATCTACAGGCCTGTTTTGTAAATGTAGTTTACCCATTGTGGTACATATAACAGAATCTGCGTATGGAAGACGTTCGCGGTTATCCAAGAAAACCGGAAGTGCAGGCCTTCAGATCTACACGCGTAACCAATGATCTACAGACCTGTTTTGTAAATGTAATGTACCCATTATAGTACATATAACAGAATCTGCGTATGGAAGACGTGCGCGGTTATCCAAGAAATACCGGAAGTGAAGGTCTTCAGATTCACACGCGTATCCAATGATCTACAGGCCTGTTTTGTAAATGTAATACACCCATTGTGGTACATATGATAGAATCTGCATATGGAAGATCTTCACGGTTATCCAAGAAATCCCTGAAGTGAAGGCCTTCAGGTCTACACGCGTAACCAATGATCTACAGGCCTATTTTGTTAATGTAATGTCTTCAGATCTACACACGTATCCAATGATCTACAGGCCTGTTTTGTAAATGTAATATACCCATTGTGGTACATATAACAGAATCTGCGTATGGAAGATCTTCACGGTTATCCAAGAAATCCCTGAAGTGAAGGCCTTCAGGTCTACACGCGTAACCAATGATCTACAGGCCTGTTTTGTTAATGTAATGTACCCATAGTAGTACATATAACAGCATCTGCGTATGGAAGACGTTCGCGGTTATCCAAGAAATACCGGCAGTGAAGGCCTTCAGATCTACACGCGTAACCAATGATCTACAGGCCTATTTTGTTAATGTAATGTACCCATTGTGGTACATATAACAGAATCTGCGTATCGAAGGCGTTCGCGGTTATCCAAGAAATACCTGAAGTGGAGGACTTCAGATCTACACGCGTATCCAATGATCTACAGGCCTGTTTTGTAAATGTAATACACCCATTGTGGTACATATAACAGAATCTGCGTATGGAAGATCTTCACGGTTATCCAAGAAATCCCTGAAGTGAAGGCCTTCAGGTCTACACGCGTAACCAATGATCTACAGGCCTGTTTTGTAAATGTAATATACCCATTGTAGTACATATAACAGCATCTGCGTATGGAAGACGTTCGCGGTTAACCAAGAAATACCGGCAGTGAAGGCCTTCAGATCTACACGCGTAACCAATGATCTACAGGCCTATTTTGTTAATGTAATGTACCCATTGTGGAACATATAACAGAATCTGCGTATCGAAGACGTTCGCGGTTATCCAAGAAATACCAGAAGTGGAGGTCTTCAGATCTACACGCGTATCCAATGATCTACAGGCCTGTTTTGTAAATGTAATATACCCATTGTGGTACATATAACAGAATCTGCGTATGGAAGATATTCACGGTTATCCAAGAAATCCCTGAAGTGAAGGCCTTCAGGTCTACACGCGTAACCGATGATCTACAGGCCTGTTTTGTAAATGTAGTTTACCCATTGTGGTACATATAACAGAATCTGCGTATGGAAGACGTTCGCGGTTATCCAAGAAAAACCGGAAGTGCAGGCCTTCAGATCTACACGCGTAACCAATGATCTACAGGCCTATTTTGTTAATGTAATGTACCCATTGTGGTACATATAACAGAATCTGCGTATCGAAGACGTTCGCGGTTATCCAAGAAATACCTGAAGTGGAGGTCTTCAGATCTACACGCGTATCCAATGATCTACAGGCCTGTTTTGTAAATGCAATATACCCATTGTGGTACATATAACAGAATCTGCGCATGGAAGATCTTCACGGTTATCCAAGAAATTCCTGAAGTGAAGGCCTTCAGGTCTACACGCGTAACCAATGATCTACAGGCCTGTTTTGTAAATGAAATATACCCATAGTGGTACCTATGATAGAATCTGCGTATGGAAGATCTTCACGGTTATCCACAAAATACCTGAAGTGAAGGCCTTCAGGTCTACACGCGTAACCAATGATCGACAGGCTTGTTTTTTAAATGTTATGTACCCATTGTAGTACATATAACAGAATCTGCGTATGGAAGACGTTCGCGGTTATCCAAGAAATACCTGAAGTGGAGGCCTTCAGATCTACATTCATAACCAATGATCTGCAAGATGGTTTTGTAAATGTAAGGTCCCTTCAATATTGACTCATGGAGGTTTCACAGTAACAGAATCTGCGCATGAAAGCCGTTCGCGGATATCCAAGAAATACCTGAAGTGGATCATTTCAGATCGACACGCGTAAATAACGATATAAAGGCCTGTTTTGAATATATAATGTACCCATTATTTTTGCCTTTCTCATACAACAAAGTTGTACCGAAAGGCTATCATTACACTCCAAGAACGAACTTTTTATAGAAGGCCCGGAGACCCATAGTGTTATATACCAATCTACTCGACTCAACGAACTGTATGCATGTGTGTATGTGTGTGTATTGTTTTTCTACAACGGTTAAAGGCCATCAAAAATATGCGCGACTGACACCTCGGGCATCCACACTATGCTCGAAGGCGAACAGGGATGGGCTCCTCCCGACCTGCTAAAAATGTGCCTCTCGGATAAACCGGGTCCCTTATCCTCCTTGCCTCGATCCCCCCGGGACCTCGGGATGCTGCGATTACTCCGGGGGGTGGTGTTGGGTGGTTGTGCTCATGCACTTCTTCTAAAATTCCGGCCCCTAAGCTTAGGCTAGTTCGCCGACTGGCTTGCTGAGATCCACTTCTACGTTGTCTCGATCCCTCGGCGGTCGTGCTGCAAATTTCCTCACTCGAATTCTCCTGACTTCCCCCGGTGTCGAGGGTGGTCCACCAGTTCCGGTGAAGGAAACTTCCGCACTGATGGTGCCCCGACTACCGGCGGCTTTCGCGCATTGCACCGTCTTCGTCTTCGGGTTGCAGAGGTGGTCCGACAGTTCCGGTGGTGTATGTGTGTATGTGTGTGTGTGTGCACAAAAGCAAAGAAAAACATTAGACAACTTTTTATAGCAATCCTTAGCCGATATTCTCGCAACAAGTTTTATTCGATAGAAGGCAACGCCTAGTTGATCGCGTTTGAAAGTTATTACGAAAATGGTACATTAAACCGAGCCATATAAGCGACATATAAGGTTGGTGTCTTGACTAAATGCGAGAAAGGCAGTATCACTATTCGGTGAACTAAGTTGGGTTTTTTTTTTCTTTGAGGTCGTTCAACAATGATGTCACAGGTTTTAGGAGGGGAGGGGTTTGTAAGATTTTGTGACACTGCATATACAAGGTATACAAAAAAGCGTGACAGAGGAGGGAGGGGGGTCTAGAAATCTAAAAAAATAGTGGACGTCATATTTGAATCATCCCTTTATTTGTGTGTTTTTTAAGTTTAACATCAAGTTCAACACAAATGTATTCAACATGAAGAGAGCATGTACCATATTTAAAATCGGAACATTGGTCTTCAGCTACGCGTGAAGATCAAATTGCTTATTCCAGGGATTTCTTGAATAACCAAGAACATATGCTGTGAGGGCATTCTGTTATTCGTACTACAGAGAGCATGTACCTTATTTGAAACCGGAAAATTGATCTTCAGTTACGCGTGTAGATCGAAAGGCCTTACTCCAGGGATTTCTTGGATGACCAAGAACATAAGCAGTGAACGCATTCTGTTCTTTGTGCTACAGAGAGCATGTACCATATTTGAAACCGGAAAAGTGATCTTCAGTTACGCGTGTAGATCGAAAGGCCTTACTCCAGGGATTTCTTGGATGACCAAGAACATATGCAGTGAACGCATTCTGTTCTTTGTACTACAGAGAGCATGTACCATATTTGAAACCGGAAATTTGATCTTCAGTTACGCGTGTAGATCGAAAGGCCTTACTCCAGTGATTTCTTGGATGACCAAGAACATATGCAGTGAACGCATTCTGTTCTTTGTACTACAGAGAGCATGTACCATATTTGAAACCGGAAAATTGATCTTCAGTTACGCGTGTAGATCGAAAGGCCTTACTCCAGGGATTTCTTGGATGACCAAGAACATATGCAGTGAACGCATTCTGTTCTTTGTACTACAGAGAGCATGTACCATATTTGAAACCGGGAAATTGATCATCTACGTATTCTTTCTCTGTACCACAAGGAGCATGTACCATACTTAAAACAGGACTGCAAATCTTTGTTCCTGAGCTCAAGCCATTTCTTGGATAACTGGATGACTTATCTGTGACTTTATGCAGAATAACGTTCGTTTCGGTCAATTCTGAAAGTCAAACTTAAAAGTTTATTTCGGTTCCAGTTAACAAAAATTTCCTATTGCAGTCCCATTTCGACCGCATAAAAATGGTTTCGATTGTGCTGCCATTCAGTTAAATGCCTCAGTCTGTCAAACAACTAACACACATGCTTAACATGTACGTGGGTAGTGCTGCCAACTGATTTCTGTTATGAAATTATTTCTCCTGTTTCAAACTTTTGGAATAGTGGAAAATTTTAGTGTGAATGACGAGTGTGTATGAAAAATATTTATTTGGAAGACTTTTATTTTATTACACTAGCGGAAAATAATTGAAAAACCCACTTTTATTGACTGCATGATGTATTATCAGATGTGTAACATAAGATTATTTCAGTTCAAACTGCCAGTTTGGCAACGCGTTTTTCGACTATAAACAAGGCGACGAAGAAAATAAATTTCAAACGCTCTAAAGTTTGAAAAAACAGATCATTTGAACGCCTTTCGATAGTTATTTTTGAATAAGTTTTCAGTTGAGCAACAGACATTGCTTTTATTTAGTGCGCAGTGAGAAATTTATGTGAAAAAGTGCGGTGAAAAGCAGTGAATTAAGTTGATTTTGGTGACGGTGTTGCGCGTCTTCTACAGCAGTGAACGAACTGGATTTTCCTTCGTCGCACGGGTAACGTAGGAAATTGTGAAAAAGTCACTGCCGCAAAGTTAAATTTAACTGTATTTCAAGTAAGTAACACCGGAATGTAATTTAAATGAATGCAGATCGTAGTGTACACTTTTTCTATCTCGCCAGATGGTTAGTTCATTATTTTAGTTTACGATTCGCGAGTATTTAGTGATTTAGAATTTGATATGACGAATGCTAGCGCCATGGACGAATTAGCGCATAACCCTATATCGAAGAAATCGAAAGGTTCGTTGCCAGTTCGTTTAAAACATTTTTTGTTGTTTTCTCGAAATTGTGTAAAATGGACTTATGCAGTAAAATGGACTCAAACAAATGATTCAAATGTATCCTTTGTCTTGTCCCTTGTCCCATGCCAGGTGTTAAGTGTTCAGTCTGTACGACCTCTGGTCGAAGACGATGTTCCTGTCTTTTTTATACTGTCACTTCCCTTATTTTCTTCCAATGAATACGTTTGATCAGTATGATGCACGCGTCTGCCTGGTTAAGGCAAAGGTAAAATGTCTTGTCTTCTTAAAATACACGCGTCTGCCCGGTATAATGCGAAGGAGAGTAGATTATGCGTCCCTTAGATGATAGCATCGCCCGGTATTAAAAGAAGACAGAATCACTGTCATAGAAAAAAATACGTTTTGTAAGGTTAAATTTGGCAAAACGGAAAGTTCCCATAATTTCCGGCGCTTGAAAATAGCACCACTCGATTTGTCGTAGAGGAAAGGTATTTTCCGGCGCATCAGGTAGCCGAAATAAAAAGTTACTTTTATGGGTCCGTTTTTCCCAACTGTGCACTCCATTATCTACTGTTTTGACCCAATTCTCCGACATGACTCATATTCCGAACATTGGTAGTAGCATGTTCAATGATTTTTCGTCCAGAGGATGAAGATTGTAAATGAACACAAGATCCTTTGGAAAGAAGTACCTGCGGGCATCAAGCTGAATTGGTCTTAAGCGAGTAGGGGCCCTCCTTAGCCTAGCGAGAAAACGAGAAAGAGACAAAGTTGTGCCCTATACGAATGCACAACTGGTAACTTGGTTTAGGAAACCTCAGGGTTAACAACTGATGTGGAAGTGCTGAACACTAAGCAGCAAGTCCTAACCGAGTGTTCGGTCATTAAATTTAAGTTCAATCGAAGTTAATGGCCTATTAAAACACCCGACTAGGACATTAATTTACAATATTCTGAAAACTCAGATGTGAATATATAGGGGAAATGACGCAGGTTATTATTGTAGGGGGGGGGATTTCTTAAACTAATTATGCTCAAATTTGGCCTAAGCATTCTTTGCATATCAAAGAATATTGTGGCCAAATTTCATGAAATTTGGTCAGCAAAAACCCCCCTGACCATAATAGAACAAAACCTGCCAAAGCCGTCATTTCCCCTATATTATGTGGAAGATTTTGATTTGAAAAATGTTATGGCTGTAACCAATTTCCCTTCGATGGGACTTGAACCCACCTCCCTATGCACATCTGAGTTTTTAGAACATGAGATTTTAGACAAAACGATATATTTTTATTTGTGCTCCCATATTTGCCCAATATGCGAAATATACCCCCGCATCCATATCGGAAACAAAGACGTAGTCCTACGTCATGGACTAGTTCTCAAAATATGATTTACAGTTTTTAAACAAATGGTATAATTACTATCGATACCGTTTCGATGCGATGGTATTATTTTCTGCCGGCACTTCCATGCTCTGTACATATTTGTTTACGATTAACTAACGCCGTTATTAACAGTCTATTGCTGTACAGAATGGTGATGACCTGTTGAAAAGCTTATAAAAGCACTACATCCTGTCTTCATTATTCACGTCTGAATCATCTTTGGGTTGCTTCCCTTTTGTCGCCGGCGCCGAAGCAGGACTTTTCATCAAAAGCATTACAAAGAATCTTCTTCTTCAAAGAAGGTGACAAAACTTTCCAAATGACCGCATGAATTCCTTCCGTGAACAAGATGCACGCCAATGAAGACATCCTGCACATCCCAGCAATAAACTTGATAACCTGGATGGAGAGTCGATTTTCTGCAGGTGAAAGTTGTTTTAACCCCATCAATTTCCAACTTTCTTTTTGTTGTTGTTCTTTTTTCGTATACCAAGATGTAACGAAACGAAAAGGGTTTATGTTCACTGCACAAACGAATTGTGTTCCGTCTAAGTACAAGTACAAAAATCAAAACAGGAGATATAAGAATAATTATGTTTTTCATATAATTTTGGATAATGTATATCTATCTATCTTCCTATATAAAAATAAAAATGAGTTAACATTTCCTTTGAGTCAATACAACTCACTAACGAATGAACCAATTTGCAAGATTTCCGCACTAATCGATTCGTCTTGGATGTGTTCATATATGCAAAGAGTAATGGGAAAAGTTGAAAAATCGTGTAAATACAATAATAGGGTGAGTTGCGAGGAAATCCAATTCGCACAAAATTTGAATTAGAGTGCGGCGTCGTAAAATTGACAAGTTCAATATAAACCCGAGCAAGACCGTATCATGCTAGTGATTAATATAATTTAGAAAAAGAAATTCAGTATTCAAACCCCGTTCCAACAGTAAACAATAGCATTGAAAAAATCCAGAATAAGCCAACTACTGACCCTTTCTTAATCATATGGAAGTTTTTTTTTCAGAATTCAATCCTAAACACAAAACCTTTCGAACAAATCAGCCTAAAACCGGATTCCAAAATCCACGTGAATTTCGTGATGTCGATTTGTTACGTGTAAGTAAAGATCAGTCAAACCGTTTCAAATATGGTGCATGCTCCTCGTGGTAGGGTTAAGGCAGGCATTTTCGTCTTTTCGTCATAGTCTTGGAAACCAATAAAAGAGACACTTTTTTTTAACTCATCCGTACTAAATCGAAGGTTCAGGAAAAACGTTCAGCTGTAGTGGAGTTCTAGCAAATGGACGTTGCTTTCGTTGGTTTTAACCCCTACGACGATGGACGAAAGTACCTGCCGTGTCCCTACCTAGAATAGAACGGACACGTACACAGCATAACTTCTAGTACGTCCAATAAAAATCCTGAAGTGGCACATTTAGACCTTCACGCATAACCAAAATCTATGGATTAGTTTTGATCAACCCGGGCAGAAGCCATGAACATGATTTTACGAAGCAATAATGGGAATGATGTGACAGGATTGAAGCCAAGTGGCCCAGGTACCCTTAGAATATGATTTTCATCAATGTTTTGTAAACTCTTTTTGTGTTTTTTTCCAATTTCGTTTATTTGGTAGGCTCAGGCGTGTATAACACTTTACGGAGCCACGTTTCTTTGAGATATGTACAATCGACATAATCTTATTATTAAATTAGTAAGAGAGGGAAATAAGCCAACGTACTCGTGGTGACTCGAGGTTAGGTTTACAATGTTTAAGGATGGACGGGGATTAGGATTCGGGAATCAGGGAATCATCATAATCAAGGAATTTCAGCAGCTCATCCGGTCATTTGGCGTCAGGGACGATGTGGTGTGTCGTCGTGCTCGAAGAATGGTTCGAATGGGAGCATCTTCCGGACGGCCAGAGCTACGGCGCTCTACGGGACAGAAAGACAGAGACAAAAAAAAAAAACAAAAAAACAAAAAAAAAAAAAAAAAAAAAAAAAAAAAAAAAAAAAAGAAAAAACTCTTTTGTGGTGTGACATGATCTGTCTTGATTCAATTTGAGAAATTGCCATTCAGTTTGTTACTCAATTTGGGACATAGCCATTCCGGAGGTCCCCCGGACTGTGGGCGGATTAAACCCGTGTGGCCCAGGAACCCTAAAAATATTTTTTCCATCAATGTTTTATGGAATCATGAAGTTTGAGGTGTCTTACGCCCTTTTGATTCTTACTCCCAGAATGATTCTTACGCCCAGAATGATTCCAACGGATTCTGGAATAATTCTGGAACCGTACTGAGATAAATCCAGCTTGAATCGAAAATTGCGATCTATCTGGACCGAATGCAACTTGTTGCGAAGGAATCGAATAAGAAATGCGTTTTTTCAGCAGTTTTAAATTTTGAAAGCCCTTTATTACATAGTCCGACAAATCCCGGCTGATATTATTTGGAAGCCTCACTGGTACAGATTCATCGAGGTAGAGGTATATGTTCCACCAACGATAGGAAAATGGGGTACAATATGCCCCAGCTAAGCAAACGCTGGTCCTACACATTCATATCGGAAATATCTCCAAGAATTATTATCCACGAGTTTCGCCGGAAAATTCGACAGGAACTCCCCCGGAAATTCCTTGGGAATTTCTCCAGAAACTCCTCCAAGAGCTTTTGGATAATACTCCAGAAATATCTGCCGGAGTTCATCCGGAAACTCTCCAAGAGATTGTTCCGGAAATTCCTCCAGGAGTACTTCTAGAAGGTCCTCGAGACTTATTCCCGGAGTTCCTCCTGAAAATCTTCCAATTATTCCGGAAATCCTTCAGTAGCTTCTACGGAAATTCCTTTAGGAGTTCCTTCGGAAATTCCTCCCAGAATTATCCACGAGTTTCTCCGAAAATTCGACAGAAACTCCCCGGAAATTCCTACAGGAATTTCTCCAGAAATTCCTCCAAGAGCTTTTTTGGATAATCCTCCAGAAATACCTGCAGAAGTTCTTCCTGAAACTCTTCAAAAGATTGTTCCGGAAATTCCTCCAGGAGTTCTTCTAGAAGGTCTATCAAGAATTATTCCTGGAGTTCCTCCTGAAAATATTCCAAGGGCTCCACCGGAATTTATTTCAGAACTTTCTTCTGAAATACTTCGGCAAGTACTTCCAGGAACTTCTCCAGGAGTTTCTACGGAAATTCCTCCAGAATCTTTTAGGAAATTCTTCCAAGAATTCTTTCATCAATTCCTCCAGGAGTTCTTCAGAAAATTTCTCCAGAAGTTCCTTAGAAACTTCCTTCAGGAGTTCATTCAAAAATTCCCTTGGATTTCATCCTGAAATTCCTCCGAGAAATCCTCCGAAAATTTCTTTAGAAGTTTCTCGAAACAATCCTTCGGAATTTCCTTAAGGAGGTCTTCCACAATTCCTCCAGGAGTTCTTCAGAAATTCCTCCAAAAATACCTCTAAAGAATTATCCCGGAAATCCCTTCGGTAGCTTCTACGGAAATTCCTTCAGGAGTTCCTTCGGAAATTCCTTCAAGAATTATCCACGAGTTTCTCCGGAAAATTCGACAGAAACTCCCCGAAAGTTCCTCCAGGAATTTCTCCAGAAATTCCTCCAGGATCTTTTGGATAATCCTCCAGAAATACCTGCAGAAGTTGTTCCGGAAATTCCTCCAGGAGTTCTTCTAGAAGGTCCATCAAGACTTATTCCCGGAGTTTCTCCTGAAAATCTTCCAAGAGTTCCACCGGAAGTTACTTCAAAACTTTCTTCTGAAATACCTCGGCAAGAACTTCCAGGAACTCCTTCAGGAGTTTCTTCGGAAATTCCTACAAAAGCTTTTAAGAAAATTCTTCCAAGAATTCTTCCATAAATTCCTCCAGGAGTTCTTCCGGAAATTCGACAATTACTCTGGATTTCATTCTGAAATTGCTCCAAGTAATAGGAAATGTTCAGATCTCCATCTCACTGTACATATATCCATCTCATTGCTTAACAAATAAATACGGCACCAAATTCGTCGCTTTCTTTTGTCAACATGCGTGCTCACTGCTGAAAAAAAATCACAAAATAATAAACAAACCAATTCCTTTCCATTGCTTTGTTTTTGATGGGATGTAAATAGGAGCTATGAGATGAAGTGGCGAACCGTTTCCCTACTCCGAAAATTTCTTCAGAAGTTCCTACGGAAATATCTCTAAAGACTTCTTCGGAATTTCCTTACGGAGTTCTTCCACAATTCCTCCAGTTGTTCCTTCAGAAAGTTCTCCGAAAATACCTCTGAGAATTATTTTGGAAATCCTTCAGGAGTTCCTTCGGAAATTCCTCCAAGATTTATCCACGAGTTTCTCCGGAAAGTTCGACAGGAACTACCCCTGATATTCTCTCAGGAATTTCTCCAGAAATTTCTCCAAGAGCTCTTTCGGATATTCCTATAAAAATACCTGCAGAAGTTCTTCCAGAAACTCTTCAGGAGTTTTTTTTCGGAAATTCCGTCAAAAATTCCTCCAGAAGGTCCTTCAAGAATTATTCCAGGAGTTCCTCTTGAAAATCTTTCAGGAAATTCTTCGAAAATTCTTAAAGGAATTCCTCCGGAAAAAGTTCCAGTAGCTTCTCTGAGTATTCCTTTGACTATTCCTTCAGAAAAACCAGGAGTACCTCCGAAAAGTCCTACAGCAGTTTCTTCAGTAAATCCCACAATGTGTCCAGAAAAGTCCCGCAGATATTCCTCTAATATTTTCTCCGAAAATCATCAGTTCAACGATGGAACTCATTCGAACAAATACCTTCTTTCAACATTAGTCTACCGTGCCCACAGTTTACTCCAGATGATGTTCTGGAAACAATTAAGGATCTAAACGCAACTAAAGGACCCGGAACTGACAACCTTCCTCCTGTACATCTGAAGAACTGAAAAACAAAATTATATCTTTCTCTCGCTCAAACAACATTATTGTTCATCAGTATCTAATGGGCATGGGTTATCTGGATCGCGTGAATTCAATTTGTGACCTAGGTGTTACTATCGACTCAAAGTTAACATTCAACACAACACATAAGCATTGCGATCTCCAAAGCATACACGGTACTAAACTTTATCAGACGATATGCAGCTGAATTCTCAGATATTTATTGTCTTAAGACACTGTTTTGCGCGCTAGTACTAGTATCTTAGAATGTACTCCCCTGTATGATCCTTTTTATATCACGCACTCCTTAAGAATTGAACGCTTTCAAAAACATTTCATTGGATTTGCCTTGCGACAATTACCATGGAAAGACCCAGTAAACCTGTACGACATAGTCGAAGATGGTGAACAAATATAAATACAAAAGCGGATGACAGGGTCAGAAATCAGAAATCCAAGAAGTTTTTTTTATTTTAATATTTATTTAATTACGGAATTGCTCCGGACATTATACATGGTTGAACTTTCCGTCTTCAACCTATTTCGCAACTCATTCAGTTTTCAACAGATCAGTTGAAATTTTAAGAAACAGATCAGTAATTATGACATTTTTAATGGATTTTTAACGTATTATGAGCGAGAATGCTGGAAACAAATTTCTTGAAATTCGTGCGGAAAGATATCTCATAAGCACTGTGAGAGTTCCTCCAAAGATCCGAGATATGTACCTGAGCGGCATACTTTTTATAAACGAGTATCCATGGTTCATGTACGACCAAATCGAGTCATATTACAGTTGCTGCAATCAAATCAGTCCGAACTGTGCTAAATGGGTAGTTGCTGCGAGATTTCCGGTTGAAAGTAATTGGATGTCAAGTCCTGTGGAACCTATCGGAATTTTTCTGTAGCGGCAGTCAAAGCTGAAGCTAAAAACATCTCCGGTTGATTTTTCTGAGAAATCACTGCGAAATTTTTGCCGAGAAAATCTGTGGAGATTCTTTCAAGAATTCCTCCAAAATTCCTTTTGAAACTTTCGTGTTAGTTTTTTTTGGGAATATTTACGGTATTTCCTGCTAATAAAGCCCTGAGAATAGAAATTCGATTCCGGGGAATTATCGAACGAATTGCCGTAAGATTTGTTAGAAGAATTTCTTCATTCATTCTGCTGGTGGTCTCAGTAATTCCAAAAATAAATTCTACAGAGTATTTATCCTATTTACGTAGGAATTTCCGGAATTCTCGAAGACTTTCTGCGAAGGAAATAAGAAAATATATTTGCAGTACTTCCCGAATGGTTTTCTGCAGGACTTACCGCAAGAGTCCTGAAAAATACTCCGAGAGAAGTTTTGTACGAACCTCCGGAGGAATTTCTGCCAACATGCCTGAAGGAACCTTCATTCTGTTGGATTCTTCCAACGGGACAGGGAGAACTCAGAGAAACTTTGGATTCACACCGGGAAACGTCCGTATACGTGATGTATCGAGTAAAGAATCATGCCTTGAGCCATCCCTGTTCTGTCGGAGGAATTTCATAGATTATGGGCCCATAATCTGTTGGATTATTTAGACGGGACAGGTTATTCGGCGAATAGAACCATAACCTCTTCCCTTGGTTTCATTTCTGTCCGCCGAATAACCAGTTCCGCTGGAAGAATCCAACCCATAATTCCCGTAGGAGCTTCATCAGGAACTCACGGATGATTTACTGAAGGGATTTTGAAAATTGGCTTTTTTCGGTGATAATTATACTACTCAAAGCGAAAGGGAGTCGATGAAAGTAATGAAGATACAGATTTCATTGACACCGCAAGTGTGAAATGAATAGTAACTGAAGATTAGCAGGGGGCCAGTGATCACCAAGTCACTATCCAAGCCGTTCCTGGGTGGACGTTAGGCAGAATAACAGTGATTTCAACAATATTTTTTCTCTAACATGGCCCTCTGCCTAAAACCCAAAGCCAAAATAATTCCATGATAATACTCCAAAGATTTCCGTAGTAAATTCCACGGGAACTTGGAGAGGAATTCTCAAACGGTTTTCTTGGGGAATTTCTCGTAAAGATATTTTCAACTCCTTTCGAGAGAAATTTTCTTAAGAATTCCAGGTGTATTTCCGTAGAAAATCTGAAAGATCCTTTTCCCTTTCAGACGAAATTTCATTTGGATTTATCGGAAGGAATTTTCCATTATGATGAATATGTTCGAACGAATTTCTACACAAATTGAATAAAATCGTTACAAAATGGCTTTCAATAGTTTTATTCCCAATTACAGTACGGATTCATTATATATTTCCAATTTCTATTCCTTTTGCTAAGCGAAAAGCAATTGAGAATAATATTCTCATACGCTCCATAATTTCCAGGAAGTCTATTGCAACATAATTATCAAGTCCTGATATCGGATGAGCTTCCTATTGATGTTAATTGGTAAGCTTCAGTCTGCAACTTGCAGTACTTTGTATCCAATCCTAACCAGAAAAGATACCGAATAGGAAATATTTCACTATCTGGCGTCAATTAATCATCATAACTGATGTCCCTAACAAACCAACCTAGCGGCCAGGATCCGTTCGCTTCGAACACGGTCGCGAGCATTTTTCAAA
Source organism: Armigeres subalbatus (assembly GCF_024139115.2). NCBI lineage: Eukaryota > Metazoa > Arthropoda > Insecta > Diptera > Culicidae > Armigeres > Armigeres subalbatus. The sequence goes on from NC_085141.1 coordinate 423,424,629, forward strand.
TGTGTGTACTTTCCCGTCAACACTCGCGACATTGATCTTGCTTCGTGCATCATTTTAAGTGAGACCATTTGGCGAATGGGATTCCGTGCAAACACTGCAACTCCCCCTAAATTTAGAATTGATTTGACTTTGATTGATACCAAGCTGCCGAACAGAGCCCGTATCGGAACGGGAATAGTTTGGATGCTGCACAGTGGCTGACGGTGGGACGAAATACTCATGCTGTGCTTTCTAATAATTTCGAACCATTCTTTGGGGTTTGCTTCACCACTGTGCACCATCATCGGGACAATCCCAGCAAATCGACCGAACCGACTGACTGACTGCCTGACTGACTGGCTACCCCAGTGGAATACCCCACTCTCGTCCCGAAAACGACAAGCCGTGGAAATAAGCCAACCGCAATATTTCTTCTTCGGTGATGTTCTCGTTTGTTTTTTGCAGTACCTACAGAATGACGGCACATTCGAGACCATCAGTCAGATGATATTCACCGCAACTCGGTTTGAGAACGGTGCATCGATACGCTGCGAGGCGGACAACATTGTGATGCGCCAGGATGGCGACCGGCCACTGCACGACACCCTTACGCTCGAGGTCATGTGTGAGTATCCAGTTGAAATTGGTAGAGATTTTCCCGAGGCATCGCACTGCTTGGATTGAGGGCTAATTTTGAACCAGTCTACACCAAACTAACACTAGGAATGTTCAATGTCATCAAAATGACATCTGGAATGACAATTGCTTCAAAAAAATATATGAATGTTGAACATCCCTAGCGCTTGCCCCCTTCTCAAAGACCCATCATTCATGCTCACCGCACATACCTCACCCTGCGGGACGGCATTAAATTGCCCCATGTGATGACATGATTTATGCCCGCGGTGGATTATGCTGCTCCCTGGGCCCCAATGAAAATGCTAACCCAAATTCTGCGTGTACATTTGTTTTACTCATCATCTCACACCCATATCCATGTTCTCTGTATTGCCGTATCTGTCTCATTTGTCTTTCGCGCTAAACTGGACATTAAACCTCCCTCCACATGACGGTCGTGCTTTTTGCCGGGACGAGCAGACCCACCGGTGGTCCGGGTCGGGGCGGAGAATATCACAGTCAACGAAACGCAGGATTTTCTGCTCAAGTGCGACTACGAGGCAAATCCGGCCTCGCTCGAAAGTGTCAAGTGGTTCCGCAATGATCAGGAGATCAAGCTGGACAGCGCCCGGCACGACGGGGGTAATCCGGAGAATATCGGGCTCATCATCAAGAACTCGACCCGGGGCGACATCGGAGCGTACAAGTGCGAGCTGGCGAACTCCATCGGGAAGGACCTGTCCGACAACGATATCAATGTCGATGTGTTGTGTATGTATAACTTTGTAGCATTTTCATTTCAGCCTCATCATTGATAAAATGTAGTTATTTGTCGGGGGGTTTCGCAGCGCATTTCAGGGTAACTTGTTTGTGACACGCCATGAATTGGGTTTATGGATACCAGTTGATCATTTTTATCCTCTGCATTGATGAAGAGCGTTTTGTGGAGTGAACTGTTGTTTATCGATTATTATAGAACAACACACATGTGGAGTGTCATAAATCTGGAAAATTACAACAATCTAGATATTCCATTCAGGATTACGTGGCGACGTTATTTGAAAACGAACATCTGATTAGTTTTAAAGCAGATTTATTACCTGTTTTAAATTCAATGAGAAGCATCTGATGGAAACAAATACATTTCTTTACTGAACCAAACCCAGAACAAACAAAAAATACTGCTTTCAGTGATTGATGGGATCTCTTCTAGGAAAATCAGTTGGTAAAGAAAGCCACAGCAATCAATCTGCTTTCTGATCGAATAATAAAGTAATGGCGTTTATTCCGATGAATCTGAACGTGTTCTGAAGGCGTTTTCACTTTGATTTTTTTTTATCTTCATTTAATACAGGATTGAAATGGTTCGAATGCCGTTTAGGAAATGGAGTTAAGAAGGAGTAAACAGAAAAAAGGACAACTGAAAACATATTTCTGGGGTTCCATTGAGTTATTGAAAGTTCAAAATCTTGATGAAGGTCAGGCATCACAACCCATGATTTGGACACTAAATTAATGCATGACCTTTACTTATTTATGAGGCGCCAGTGAGCACCATTTAGGGAATCTATATACATAAAAATGAATTTCTGTCTGTTTGTAGGACTTTTATAGACTCGGAAACTACTGAATATTTATATGCTGTGGTTTTTGGGGCCTTGGAAGGTTCTTATGCAATTAATTGCATATTATTCGGCAACTCGGCCGTACGAAAACCATTTTTTGTGTTAAATATCTTGGCTGTGCATATGCACAGCACATGTTTCGAAATGGACAAATTGATATGAAATTTGCGAAAAAGAATCCACGTGTCTACTAGGAGTAGGATGTTGAGGGTTCGAGTCCCTCCAAGACATGTGGATTCTTTTTCGCAAATTTCATATCAATTTGTCCATTTCGAAACATATGCTGTGCATATGCACAGCCAAGATATTTAACAAAAAAAGGTTCTTATGATTGTTTAAATCCCACACCACCCACTATGGAAGAGAGGGCTCCCTTAAAAATGAAGTACTAAATTATTGATGTAAATTTGGTATGTGAAAAAAAGAAGTTTAAATTATTACGTAACGTACTTCATTCATTTAAGTATCGATTTTATGAACAAAAGCTTCATCTTGATTCGAAATAGTATGAGCATATTAGAAAAATAGCTCTCATGGGAAAGATTGATTCCAAAGGTTTAAAATGCGTTTCAAATTTTCCTTAGCACATTAAAGAAAATCCCATTGGATATACAAAAAGAACTTTTCAAGGAATCTTAAAATGCATCTCAGACAGAGCTCCTGTAGGTATCCCATAAGATAAATTCTCAAGCAATCATAAGAACAATGCTTGAATCCGAAGAAAAATCCTGATGTATTATTTTAAGAAACTCTTGAATGAATTGCTGAAATGTTTCGAATGCATTCTTTTAAGCAAATTACAATATTTGCATCATTGGTTTTTCATTTTGAGTATAGCCTAATTTTTGAAAAATGTCTAAGCGAAACCATTTTGAATATTTTCTAAATTCGGCTCGATTATTTTGTAGTTTTTAGCAAAACTTTAGGCAGGCAATGAAGATTTGTGGAAAAATAAACACTGTGAAAAAAAGTTAAGTTGATTGCGTTGAAAACAAAACTTTAAACAATCAATTCTCGCTTAACTTTTCAAAAGGTCCTAAGTAACATTTTTTTTCATGATTTAATTTGAATACTACAATCAATAGCTTTCGTGTTGTTCTGTTGATTGCGCTATTCAAATTAATTCATGAAAAAAAATGTTACTGAGGTCCTCTTGAAAAGTTAAGCGAGAATTGCGTTTCATTCGTTTTATCTCAAATCCCGAACCCAACTTTCCCGAACACTCCCTTCTAAAGACAATTTCAAGTCCACTTTCAAGGACATAGTCGCTGTTGACGACGCAACCTTGATTTTTGGCAATCTTGTCAGCAAGAGGCAACTGCTCTGAAGCCGAGACAACGAACAATATTCTCATTCCTACGAAGCAACAATAGATTGTAGAGCATCTGACCGAAAGGACAAATGGTTAAAAGACAAAACGACGAAAGGGACAGAAGATCGATAGGACAAAAGATCGAATGGAACAAAAGGGTCGAAAGAGACACAAGGCCGAAAAGTAAATAAAGAAGGAATAAGAAAGTAAGGGTAAGAAAAATGGAAGAAAAAATATGGACGGAGAGAAAAAGGAAGATGGAATAAGAAAGATGGGAAAAGGAGAAGAAAGAAGGAAACAAGTATAAGGAAGAAGAAAAACGAAGAAAGAAGAGTAAAGAAAGAAGAATGAAGAATGGAAGAAGAAAAAAACGAAGAAGGAAGACGTAAGAAAGAACAAGGCAGAAGAATGAAGAATGGAAGAAGAATAAAGAAGGAAGTATGAAAAAGGAAAAAAAAGAAGGAAGAAGGAAGTAGTAAGACGGAAGAAAGAAGAAGAATGAAGGAAGAAAGAAGAAAGAAGGAGAAAGAAGGATAAAGGAAGAAGGAAGAAAGATGAAGGAAGAAAGAAGAAGGAAAAAAGAAGAAGGAAGAAGAAAAGAAGGAGGAAGGAAGAAAAAGTAGAAGGAAGAAAAAAGAAGGAATAAAAAAGAAGAAAAGAAACCAGAAGGAAGAAGAAAACTCTGAATAATCCAGCTAGCGGTGATGGTGCCTTTCTCGTGTACGTATTATAAAACAAGACAACACATAAGAGAGGTCAAAATTGTACTTCAGGGAGATAGATTCAGTTAGATCCATCAATTCACATTTATTTGCGTTTATTTATTTGCCGCAGTTTTTGAAAAAAAAAATCGGATTTGAAATTGTAGCGATATTAAACTAATTTGGTCCGGTCTTGGTGTAAGAAAACTACGCGATTTATTTGCTCTCTTTTGTATAGAGTATGATACAGGGGTAGATGCGTTCGATTTAGATATTTATTTGCGACTGACTCGATCTGGCTCTTATCTACTTGATATATGAGATGCACACGGTCTCACGATATTGGGTTGGATTCTACCTACGTTGCTACGATCGTTGGTGCGATCATTCTATACGATGATTATAAAAGTTATTTGTATATGATGGAGTGAGAGAACTATCTTTCCTAATCAAGTTCCACATTAGGATAGTCCAATTATATTCTGGGCTAATTCAATTCTTAACAAAAATTTTGTTTCCAAGGGGGACTCTTGTGAAAATGTGGAAAAAATCAATATTTTCTAATAACTCCGGAACGCAATGGCCGATTGAGCCAATTTTCAATAGCGAAAAATAAGGAAGGATTCCGCGTCGAATGCAACTTGTTGCGAGTAAATAAGTGTGTCTCACATTTTTTGTACACATACACACATACACACACATATACATACATACATACATACATCACCTCAATTCGTCGAGCTTAGTCGATTGGTATATAATACTATGGGTCTCCGAGCCTTCTATTAAAAGTTCTGTTCTGGAGCAATGCTATAGCCTTTACGTCTTGCTTTACGTATACTTAATATACGAGAAAGGCAAAAAGGAAGAAGGAAGAAGGAAGAAGAAAGTAAGAATATGGAAGAAAGAAGCACGAAGTAGAAATAAGAAAGAAGGAAGAAGAAAAAAGGAAGAAGAGGAAAAGGAAGTATAAATAAGGAAGAAAGAAGAGGGGAAAAGGAAGTAGAAATACGAAAGAGTACGGCATAAGAAAGAAATAAAAAAGAAGGCGAAAGAATGAAGGAGGGAGAAGAAAGAAAGAAGAAGGAAGCAGGGAGAAGGAAGAATAAAGATGGAGTAAGAAAGAAGTAGTAAGGAAGATGAAATAAGAGAAAAAGAAAAAAATAAGGAAGAATGAATAAAGAAGAAACAGAATGGAAGAAGGAAGAAAAAAGGACGAAGAAGGAAAAAGAAAGAAAAAATAAGAAGTAGGGGAAAAGAAAGAAGCAAGAAGGAAAATGGAAGATAGAAGAAGGAAGAAGTATGAAATAGTAAGGAAGAAAAGAAGTTTGAAGAAGGGAGAAGAAATGCGAATGACAGAAAATGGATGAATTAAGTAGGAATGAGATAGAAGAAAGAAGGAAAGAAGATGAGAGAAGAAAAACGAGGAAGGAAGAAAGGACGGAAGAATCAATGAGAAAAAAAGAAGGTCGATGGGGAAAGGGAGAAGGAAGGTGGAAGATGGAAAAGAAAGAAGAAAGAATGAAGAAAGAAGAGGAAGAAAGGGTAAGAAGGAAATAAGATTCAAGAAGATGGACAGAAGAAGGAAAAATGAAGAAGGAAGTAGAAATAAGGAAGAAGAAGAAAGAAGAAAGAAGCAAAAAGAAATGAAGATAGGAACAAGAAGCAAGAAGAAAAATCAGGAAGAAAGAAGAAAAAGGAAATAATTTGTTATCATATTCTTCCTTTCGACCTTTTGTCCTTCTCGACCATTTGTCCCTTCACCATTGTGGCAATTACAAAATTCACAAGGTTCAAACGGAGAAGGGTTGTTTGGCCAAAACCCATTTGGCTGAATGCCACTAGGCCGAACAAACCATTAGGCCGAAACCCATCTTGACAAAAGCCATTTGGCAAAACGGGTCATCCGGCTGAATAGGTCATTTTGCCGAATAGAACATTTGGCCGAATAAGACATTTGGCCGAATGGATCATTTGGTCGAATTTGGCTGATCATTTGGCTGAATACGACATTTTACCGAATGGTTTATTCAACAAAGCAGATCATTTGGCCAAATAGGTCATTTGACCGAATAGGCCTCACTTCTCATTACTTATTTCGCACTTCCCAACTGTAAAAAGAGAGTAGTGCCAACTGAGAAATGAGACGTCTCACTACTCACTTCTCACTTCTTACAGTGAGAAATGAGGTGTGAGACGTCCAAATTCTAACTCCTTATTTCACGCTTCCTGAGCAGTGAGACGATAGGCTACGAAGAAATACGAAGAAGGAAGAAGGAAGATGTATGAAGGAAGGAGGAAGTGAAAGAGAATAAAAGGAAAAGGATCAAGGAACAAGGAAAAAAGAGGAAGAAAGATGGAAGACGGAAGAAAAGGCAAAAAGGAAGGAAGAAGAAAGAAGGAAGACCGGAGGAGGAAGAAGGAAAAAGAGGTAGAAAAATTAAAGAAAATATATATAACACAGACGTAAGAAGAAAGAGTAAAGAAATAAAAAAAGAAGAAAGTAGATGGAAGACAGAAGAAGGTAGACGAAAGTTTGAAGAAGGAATGAGAAAGAAAGTAGGAGGAAGAAGGATCATGGAAGAAGGAAAAAAGAATGAAGAAGGTAGGTGGAAGACAGAAGAAGGATGCAAAAATGGAGAACGAACAAGGAAGGAAGGATAATGAAAAGAAAGACTAAAAGGAAGAAGAAATAAAAAAGGAAAACGAAGACACCAGGAAGAAATAAGGAATAAGGGAAAAGGATGAAACTACAAGGAGGCAGACAAAAGAAGAAAGAAGGAATAAAGAAGGAAGAAGAAAAAAGAAAGAACAAGGAAGGAACAAGGAGGAAGGAAGAAGATAGATTGAAAACAAAATAAAGAAGATGGAAGAAGGAAGAAGGAAGAAGAAAAAAGGAGAAAGAAGGAAGATGGAATAAAAGAAGAAGGAACCAGGTAGGAAGAACAAGGGAATAATAAGGGAAGAAGGTAGAAGAAAGGCGGAAAAATATAGATGACAAAGAAACAAGGAAGAAAAAACGAGAGAAAGATAAAGGAAAGATAGAATAAGGTGGAAAAACAAGGGGAACATCAAAGAATGAAAAAGGAAGACGAATTGGGAAAGAATACGAAGAAAGAATAATAATATATATATGATATGGAAATGCTAATATCATCTTCCAAACTTGGACGTACATGTTCATGATAGCATTAGAGGCGAAAGTATAGAATTGATAGTTCCGTTAGGATACGGCAGGCATGAAGAATATTTTTATAGAAGTCGATTTGAAAGCGAGCGGAGGGCTATATTTGTGATGGCATGTATCGCACGACCTTCCTTCTGCCAAGCTCCCGTATGAAGGGGAGTGGAGAATATCAGTGTGGAAGCTGATATATCTCCACTGGCAAAAGGAAGGTGGTTTGACTTGCTCATATGCCATCGCGTGCGGAAGGATTTGCTATCGACGAGTACTGTCTCCAAATTTCTAATATGACATCAGCATTTAGTCGAATAGGATTTTTATTGCACAGTTCTGTTTTCTCATTGCGTCCGTCTCGTCGCAACCAACTTGGCTGCCTCGGAGAGAACAAAGCAGAGAAAGGCACTGCTGCTGTACCGTCGACCAATAACAGCTGAATTGATGGATGCCCCCATCGAGGGTAGTACACTAAATTAATGATTTCGTGTGTGTTACTTCTACGTGAAGTTAAACGATTTACAATGATATGGAAATGCTAATATCATCTTCCAAACTTGGACGTACATGTTCATGATAGAATTAGAGGTGAAAGTATAGAATTGATAGTTCCGTTAGGATACGGCAGGCATGAAGAATGTTTTTATAGAAGTCGATTTGAAAGCGAGCGGAGGGCAATATTTGTGATGGTATATATCGCACGACCTTCCTTCTGCCAAACTCCCGTATGAAGGGGGAGGGAAGAATATCAGTGTGGAAGCTGATAGCCAGTGGAGATATATCAGCTTAGCCTTTCGCGTTCATCCTTATGAGTTTTCAGCCTTATGTAGAAGACCCGTTTTGTTTGACGTAGGACTACGTCTACGTTTTCGGATATGGGAGTATATTTCATGATTTTGCCATCAATTGATTTTAAATGTATATAAGAATCACGGAAATCTAAAAAAATAAACATTTGTGATTTATTGATTTGCGTCTTAATCTTAAACACTAATCTCAAGCACATCACCAATCTGTCAATTATCGCAAGATTTCACACTATTCTACCAGTTTCCACCGATCCATTCGCTTCATTTATAGCATGGGTTCAATTGTGGAATTGACTGGTGAAATAGATGAGTGAGGAGAATGGTTTTAAATACATGAAACCTTTCATAAAATCGTTTTCACTATTTTTAGCGAATTTCTAAAAGCAAGGAAAACCAACAGAGAGTTTGTAATGTTTTAAAGCCACAAAGGGTTAATTGATTTGAGTGAAAGATTAATATGGTAGGCTATGTTTTATGATTTTTGATGTTGTACATTTTTAACGGATTTTGAAAATTGATGGATTCTACTTATCAGCGTAGTCATTCGTCCATAGTTCGTACAGTCGATCGTAGAGCTGATTCTTGATTTTTTTTTTAATTTAAATGGATGAAAATAGAAAGAAGGCAAACCTTCTTATTCACTGAATAGATTCAGGTTCTATTGCATAAGTTAACAAAATGGAACTGTAAATAACGGGAAAAGTGGCTCTCCACTACAAGCCTTCTATCCAAAAAATTGTCTGAACCTTTCGTTATTTCGTGAAATAAAAATGATTTCATCTCGAGCTCATCACATACTATGAAGCGTTATGAGTTTCAACCCTGAAATTTAAGTTTTGATTTTTTCAGCTGTGTGAATCTCGGTTACTTGCTGGTAGTGATGGAAAGAATTCACTAGCTTTTGATCGTCATGCATATTATAGCAATAGCAACAATACCTGTATAAAGTTTCAAAATTAATTTTCGTCTTATCAATAAGTTTTTTGAAATTGTAATGTAACATCCATCATTACGCATTTTTGTCCGAGGTTTCTCCTAGGGTTATTGAAGATACCCCAGACTGAGAACCGCTGTTCTAAGCAAAAAAAAAAAAGAATAAGTTATTTAATTGAAGAAGCTTAGTTGTATTTATACACGGAAGCTTCTTCAATCAAATAGCTCGTAATTACGGAAACAACACTGCACAACACTAATAGAATAATAGGTTTCGAAGTTATCGGTTTGCTGATGACGTTGTAGATTTTTATTTCCTTAATTGTTCATAAAAATGGAAAGGAAGAGGAAGTCAAGTTGGAAAGGAGAATGGAACAGGTTTCAGGAGAAGGAGGATACATTCAATAATACATACATACGATACATTTTGTAAAACGCAATGAAACGCGAAGCATAAAATATACTGGATAAATCAAACAATGCAAATGCATATGATATACCATTTATAGGAAAGCCAATTATGTAGGCTCACACGCATTAAATTAGGGACTAAATAGAGGTGTCACAAAAACACTGAGGACGTAACAATGGACGAACGTTAAGGTCACTCCTGACGGAATCCAAATTCCAAAGTGCTCGCGTTTTCGGGGGCACATCAATCGATTCAGAGGCGGCGCTCAACTGTCATTTTTGTTGATTTAGCTTTGCTGCGTCGCAGCATGCGTGAAATAATAAAAATGACAGTTGTGCATTGCTTCCGTTGTGCATTGAATTCCGTCAGAGTACACTGTGAAAAACGCATAATGTGAATCCATATAGGTGACAATTTGTTGAAAAGCTAAGAAACCGAACGTCAAAGACGACACACCGAGTATATTGTGAAAAACGCATAATGCGAATCCATATAGGTGACAATTTGTTGAAAAACTAAGTCAAAAACATATTCATAACCCCATCTTTATTTAACCTCATGTTGAGATTGAACAAGAGTAGCCGATTATTTCGGGGAAGCAAAAGGTCAACTACGCCATATCTCCGGCTACCACTGGAACCAGGCAATCCGTAATGTTATTCTTAGCCAGATAACCAGCTGCCGACAACATGGCTATCTAGGCTGTTCGCGGAGAGAAGTTGACATTGGCTTTACATCAACTCTCAATTTAGCCGAACAGCCGAAAACGTTGTGGGTTTTTATTTCCCTAATTGTTTAGCAAACGATACCCTTTTCTTTCAACCATGTTTTTTTGTTAAGGAAATTTCTTTCGAGTCTAGGTCCATTTATTGAAATCCATTGAGTCCATTGATTGAACTTTTGTGATTGGTTGGTGGAGTAATCCATTAGGAATTCCACTAGGTGCTGGGCTGGTCCAGCAGTTTGTTGGGCACTTCCTTTCTTTCAGGGACCGTTCTGGTGGTTCTCAAATATTTTTTGTCTTTATTATCGAGACTTTCAGCCTGAGGCTGCCTCGTCTCGTTAATTCTCAAATAATTCTCTGGTTCTCCCTGAAATTAGTTTAAAAGATACTCCAGGATATTTATAATTGTATCCAACATATTTCTTATTGTTCTTCTCCAGAAAGTTTCTAATTTCCAGAGAATTTCTTACGGGAATTCTTTAAAAATTTAATTTTGAAAATTCGTCCGAAACTTCAACATAAAATCTTTTAGAAATTACTTCAAAAACTATTCTAGAAACTCCTTTGAGAATAACAATTCCTATAGGAATTGCTCCGGGGATATCTTCATCAAACTTCAAGGATAAGTAAATTAACTTATGACGGATAAAGTTTCATTCAAAACTAGTTATAATTCAACTATATGGGGAGATCCTTTAGTGCCGGACACATAAGCCAACTAACGAAAAGCTCTCTAACTATCCAGATTTTGTTTACTTGCATGCTATATACACCAAATTGCATAATTTTCAAATGTGATCATGTTCATGTTACATGAGTAAATAAAAACGTAATTTAGAATAGTAATATTTTTAACTTGCTCTAAATTGTAGATATTAAAATGTGTTAGTAGAGTTTATTTGACTCACAAGATTAATTTCTTACACCCTACTCCAAACTCCCACCTTTTCAATGACATCTTCAGTTTTTGTTGCAGCTTATTTCTGTGGCTATCTGATACCTTGGAAAAAAGAAACAATTGAATTGAAGTACATTTAATAAAACACGAGTAATGAATGGCGTTTTGGTCTCAAGAAAAAACTCACTGTCCGGTCGTTGGGCACAGCTACCGGATACAGAAATGGATTTTGCACCACAGTTTATTAAACAAATCTTGATAGTTATTGAAAATATGCCTGATTGTGATCATCTCCACATAATCAGAATACATCCGATTGATTTTAATACTGTTGATTCGAACCTTATTAAGTAAGGTGAAACATTGAAATTTTGATCATTTTTGTTCAATTTCAAAGTTTGTAAGCATTAGGAGGTATCAGGCGCTGGGGGACTTCCCCATATATATAATAGTATGATTTAAAAATAAACGAAATAATATACATAATGACCCAAAACGTCAGATGAATAAAACATAATTATTAGTATCGTAGAATTTATCGTAAACTTGGGCCTATCCTTTTGACAGTGCATGAGAAGGTTTTATGAGGGGTATACTAAAATGAAGGATATAAAGCTCTTATGTGAATTGATTAGATTTTACTTTTACTGATAGAAATAGAAACATTAAAAGGATAGCAATTCATTTTTTGTTCACTTCGCCGATAAAAGCTCGAAAAACATACAATCGATATCAATAACCCCCGTTCGTTCGTTTTCATTAATTGTTCTGCCACATCAGCTTGTGTGATTGATTGTATCTCATATTTTTGAATACGGTCGGCACTGCCGCGAGCCTGTGGCCATCGCCATTCTGTTCTAGTTTGTGAATTGTTCTCTAATCCCGCTGGCCAACCTGTCCGACCGTATCAGATTCAATCAATCAAGCTGGGGCGGACTCAATGTTAAAAATCTCCATGCATGAACAGCTCACAAAGCAATAACGTTTTGATTGCATCGAACTAGAGCTGTGTGAGCTCGCTGGGCTCCTGCGGGCCATTTCATAACGACATGTCATGGATTCCACGAATTTCTGATAGACAAAAGCGACTGACTGCCATTCGCTTTCGAATTGGCATTTTGGCGTTATCGAATAAATTTTATGTCATATTCAAAAATTATCGCATTAAAGTGTGAACTAACGACCGCTCCTTTCACAGACAAACCAACGGTGGTGCTCAATATGGACCCGGAAACACCGGTGATTGAAAACGACCAAGCCAACATCACCCTGCTGTGCAACATTGTAGACGGCAATCCACTGCTGCTGACCAAGGTGCGTTGGTTTTTGGATGGTGAGTTCCTGAAAGAGCTGCCAGAGTGCGACGATAATGGCGATGGAAACAGCTTGGGCGACGAAAACCTATGTGAGGTGGACCCGACTAAGATGTTGCTGCAAAACGTCGGGCGGGAATTCATCGGCAACTATTCCTGCCAAGGTTTCAACCTTGGTGGGTGGGGGGACATCAGCGAGGAGAACTCGTTGGACATCTTCTACGAGCCGGGAAATGCAACAATAACGCATTTTCCCTATATTGGAATAAAGAGACGAAGCGTTACATTCAACTGCTCGGTGGAAGACCGTGGCAATCCACATGCTACCCGTTTCCGCTGGCTGCGGGGAGATAAGCCAGCCAAGGACGTGGTAACCCCATCGTGGACTGTGGATCCGGTGGGGTTGGACTCGAGAACGACGTTCACATGCTTCGCTTACAATGAAGGTGGCGCAGGAAACGCTGCAGTGGTGCACTTGGAAGTGCATGCTCCACCGGCTTTTGTACAAAAGCTGCATCCGTACACCGGAGCTCTGTATTCGACTTCGAATATTTCGCTGGCTTGCCGGGTGGAATGCGTTCCGGCGTGCTCCATTTCCTGGTTCAAGGAAGGCGTTGGGATTGAGAACTCGGACGAACGGTATTACATCACAAGCACGTATCTGCCTGCCGAACCGGCGACCGGAGATTTCGAGAGTGCATACTCGGTGTTGGTAAGGATGAATATTTTTCTTCAATGTTGTTGATTAGAGTAGGTAGTTAATCAATGGTTGAATAATTTCAGCATTTCAACATGTCTGCCTGGCCGGACGGCATGTTAGATCGTATCCGTGATAGCTCCCACTATTCGTGTGTCTCATCAAACAACTCAGCAGGCCCTGGCGTTCGCAGTACGACATATTTCGGCGTGGAATGTAATTAATCACGGCAGCCTGCTTTGATGAATGGTGCAGAGAAACTAAGAAGCTCCTTTCTCTATATGTTTTGCAGATCCTCCGGAGAACACATCCCTTTCGAGCTCTTCCATTTCGGTGGAGGAGGCAAAATTCCCCGCGAATTGTGTGCTCGTCCTGGCCTACCAGAGCCAGAGTTCAGTTGGTGGCGGAATGCGGTCAATATTGTGAATGGTAGCTCGCTGATCGTAAACACCGTGATGGAGAGGTCCGACGCTGGCGTTTACACGTGTGTAGCGTCCAACAAACACGGCAACCACTCGACCGATGCCGTCATCGACATCCACTGTACGTATTCGCATTCGCAGTGCGAGCTTTAGGGGGAGTGGTGGGTGGAATTCGCTGCTGACTCTTCGGCACGTTGGTGGCTTTCGGGTGTAGTTGATTAGTTTGCTTTGAGGTTGGCGCGTTTGGGCAACGACGCGCGGTAATCCTCCAGTTGAATGGGATTTATGCGCTGTCTGCTTTGGTTACAGGGGACGCTTGGTTTTATTTTTGTTTCACACCTGGTTAGGCTTGATCCCTTTACCTGCGTTGCGTAATTTCTGCCACCGCAAATTGATATTGTATAAGCCTGAACAAATAATAAGTTTAGTGTCTATGCGGATCATTTTTATTCAGCTTTTTTAGCTGGCTACATATAAATGACTATTTTTATAGACAATTGCCCTATTCAAGTGGGTAGAAAAAGATGTAAGCTCGACAAAAATCACGGTTGTTTATTGGTATCAGATTTATCCAATCGACTTTTTCTAAAAATATTTCTATGTTCCATGAATTTTTTAAAAAGCTTGGCATAATCGATAGTTTTTTCCATAATGAAAGTCACTCTATTCATACTACTAATTTGAACCAGAACTGATATTTCGTATATTAAATTTTTCGTTAATGTAGCTTTGTTCTTGTTTTTAGATATATCTATTAGGATAATGTAGTTTTATGTCCTCTGGTCACACAGTCACAATAAGGATAAAAAATCCATATTTATGTATTCTTAAGTTTTATTTTTAAATTAAATTAAAGTTAGAGTAGTTTAATTTTTGAAGGACCACCAACTCAGACAAGAGTATAGGAAAAAAAAGAAATCCTATTTGACCAAATAAAAATAATAACCGCAATGTATACAATTTTTAATGCATAAGAAATTGCTCAGAAATTGTCAGTCGAGTTTTAACATTATTTTAATTTACCTTCAGACAAACCTACGTGCACCATCACCCGAAAGGAGGTCAACGACGAGGACATTCTGATCTGTACCGCAATCGGCAGCCCCAAGGAGTCCGAGTTTGACTGGAGCCTCAAGTACGAGAACGACACCCTTCAGAACCACCAGACGAGAGGCGACGCCTACGAGAGTATCCTGGTGCTGGAAAGCGACGTGTCCGCTATGCGGACGTACGTCTGCGTGGCCACCAATGGCGTCGGGATGGGAAAGCCCTGCGAAATCGAAGTTGCAGGTGAGTGTGGATGGCATAATTTCATTTGGAAAGTGGTTTAACTTTTTTCACACTTTTTTTTAGGATACGTGGCATGGTGGCTCAAGGGAGATATTCTGACGCCGTACATTCTGATTGCAGCCGTTGCTGCACTGCTGCTCGCGGTAATATTGATTTGCGTCATCATCATCTGCATTTGTCGCCGAAAACGCAGGCAGGATAAATGTGAGTATTGGATGTTGACAGGACATTGATTACAACACCAGCAGCACATTTTTTCGCCCAGACACAGCCGCACACTGTCTCTCTTTCTGTGTCTCTTTAGTATATAGAATCATCATTCCTCCTCCGGTCTAAAAGAGACCGTTGTAGAACCCAATGGCAGGTAGTATATCTAGTGGTTTGAATATTTTTCCATATCTAGTTGTGAGCTCTAGACGTGTAACAATAGTGCAATTATATTCCGCTGCCGAAAGCTTGCATAATCAACTGCTGGCTTTCAGCTTCAATCCTAGTTGGTAGTCATTCGTAATCTCTTTTGATAATTTACTAATTTTCAACTAATGCTAACCATGTGAGTGCTACTTACTACTAATTTGCTTCAATTCAAGTTAAAATATGCTAATTTTCTCGTGGCCGTATTTTGCTAGATCAAAAATATCGATCAAAGCAAGTAACATTTCCCTTGCCAAAATCGTAGGCCTGTAGAAAGTTTCAAAGTGCACGTTCCATTTTCATCAACCATCCACCACTAACTGTAGTTCCCCTAGCTCCACTATTTTCAACCATTTCTTACACTCATCTACCATTTGAATTTTTAAACTCATTTCGCTTCTTTTCTCGTTTTTTCTATTCCTTCATCCACACGTGTTTCAAAATCTATCGATCAAAATTCAACGCCCAAAATGTTTTGTGATGTTTGTTCCGTTTCTGCAACATTTAACCACACATTATGTAAAACTTCAAAAATCGATCAATGTTTTATTTGTACGCGTGTCCGTGCTGTCCTGTTCCTGTTCGTTTTTCGATAATCCAATACTATAACTGCAAATGCATTTGCAACACATAACGCGCCGGTACGGTCAACGGCTAACTGCAACCAAACAGCGTCCATACAAATCGAGGAGATCGAAGATGGGGAATTTTCCTTTATGAAAAATCAAAGGTAAGCGTAACAATGTTGATGCTTTGCAACTAGAGTAAGCAGAATTGATCATTTACACTTAACTAACATTAAATTCGAGTAAGTACATCGAAACAACAAGTGCTAGACTTTCTTACATTTGAAAAGCAAAATAAAAATAGGTTCGAAAACATGAACTATGCAAATTTGTCAGATTTGTAGTCAAGTACAATGCTTGCGAATCCGCCAGCTTGTACTTATTTTCAAGAGATAAAATCACATGCTTGGGGTACACTTTTCTATTAATTTAGCTTCTTAAGAAATTTAGCACTTGTTGTTTGGGTGAAAATAACTGAGGTGCATGATTAATCATTTCATTAGGCTAACCTTTCGTTGTTATATTTCTTAATCATTCTCTATGATTTTACTCAATAGTTTCGATAATATTTGTTTAAACACGAATAACTACACTCCACTAGCAAATGTCAGATTTTCTAGCAATTCTGTATAAGAGCCTGCCAAAATCTGTATAAGAACTGGGCATATTTTAAATTGCTTGATACTAATACAAATATTGTATAAAACCATTACTGCCTGTAATGGCATATCTGTCCCATATTGATTGGAAACCCAGCAAAGATGGGAAAATATGCGGTTACAGGCAGATAACCTGAATAAAAAGCTTACTTTTTTGTAAAAGAATCTAACAATTTTGCATATGCCCAGTTCTTGTACAGGTTTCGGAAGGTTCTTATGCAGAATTGTAAGAAAATCTGACATCCGCTTGTTGGGTGTGATGATAATTTTAAAATAGGACTTCAATGAAAGTGATAAAATAGAAACAAAAGATAAAGTTCCTTCGAATTCAAATTGTCATTGTGAGTATTTGATGATCAGAATGCGTTAAATCAGAAGAAAAAGAGAAGAACTTTCCTCCAACTTTCTGTTTCTTTTTCTAATTTTATGTATAAGGCCGTTACAAATATCTAATCTAATTAATTTTTGTCATACTGGTCTCCGAAAAGTCAAGGGGGGGGGGGATAATAAAAAAATAAATATTAAAATTAAAAAAATCAAAAACCTCCTCGGATTTGTTAAAGAATGTTTTGAAAATCCTCAAAATTGTCCGAGTTTTTTTTGTTGCCCCCTCAAAATATTATTTTTCAGAAAAAAAATCCAAAGGGAAGGATGATAAAATAATTTTTAAATATTTGTATCGGCCTAATATAAATGTAAATTTTCTTACACCTACTGTGTATATCATCGATTTGTACAGAACTTCTTTTCCTATAATAATAGACGGTGAGAATCTAAGGTGAACAAATTGTATACTGCAACTTTTGATTAATGTCTTCAGCATATGCTACATGATATATCAAATCGTCGGTAACTTCTCTTGAATCCTATCATGAATTGCCTTCTTCTCTACCAACCACTATCTTCTTGAAGAAGTTTATAACCCGAAACAAATGCTTCACACAGCACATAGTTTTGAAAATTCAGCGACGTGTGAAATTCCAGCCGAAATAACTTAACCATACTAAAAATGAACGTTTATCTTCTAAAAGCAGACGTAATTCAACGTAGTTTGTAGATAGACCAGCAATGTTTAAATAAAAAATATCGAATTTATTCATATTTCTGCTAGAACTTGGCTCTCTTTACGATTATTTAATCTTCTATACACTTTCCATTCAGTACTAAATGCTCCGTGGTTATCCAAATTTGTTTGTTCTTGATTCATTTTAATACAATTAACACTTTTCAATTCAGTTGACGTACATTCTGATGTCTTGTGACGTTCACTACACTTTGAGCTTTGAGGGCCCTCCTTAGCCGTGCGGTAAGATGCGCGGCTACAAAGCAAGACCATGCTGAGGGTGGCTGGGTTCGATTCCCGGTGCCGGTCTAGGCAATTTTCGGATTGGAAATTGTCTCGACTTCCCTGGGCATTAGGTATCATCGTGTTAGCCTCATGATATACGAATGCAAAATGGTAACTTGGCTAAGAAACCTCGCAGTTAATAACTGTGGAAGTGCTTAATGAACACTAAGCTGCGAGGCGGCTCTGTCCCAGTTTAGGGATGTAATGCCAATAAGAAGAAGAAGACACTTTGAGCAAGCCATAGAGTATTTGAAATCCGTGCTCAGCTCATGTGTCCAAATTATCCACATTGGGAACACCTAAGAACACTAATCTCAGGAACAACAAGGCACCGATCAAACCTTATGTTTTCTTTCTTCGCGGTCAACCAACAGCTATGACTGTCTTTATCGACTTCAATCCCAACGTTGTACTTGTTGTAGTTGAAACGTGGATTTTTATACATCCGTATCACTTTTACTTTATTGATAGTGATGTCTTTATTCTGACCTTTCGAAAGTTTTTCGCTCAGGGGAAGGGTCGTTTGGTCGAAACCCATTCTGCCGAAAACCACTGGCCGAATGCCACTAGGCCAAACAAACCATTAGACCGAAACCCAGGGTCGTCTGGCTGAGAAGGTCATTTGCCCGAATAGGTCATTTGAAAAGTGAAAAATGAGGAGTGAGAAGTGAAACGTAACACTTCTCACTCTTCATTTTTCCCTTCTCACTGTAAAAAGTGAAAAGCACAAAATGAGTAGACGTCTTACTACCCACTTCGAGAGAGAGAGGAGAAATGAGGAGTAAGAAGTGAGACGTCGCTTTTCCTACTCCTAATTTCTCATTTTTTAAATGTCCTATTCGTCCAAATGTTTCATTTGGTCAAATGTCCTTTCGGCCAAATGAGCCTTTCGGCCTTATGACCCTTTCTGCCTAATGACCCTTTCGGCCAAATGACCCTTTCAGCCTAACGACTCTTTCGGCCAAATGATCCTTTAGGCCAAAATACCCTCTCGGCCAAATGACCCTTTCGGCTACATAACTCTTTCGGCCAAACGACCCTTTCGGCCAAATGACTTTCTGTCTAATCGTTTGATCGGCCAAACAACTTTCGGCCTAGTGGCATTCGGCCGAATGGGTTTCGGCCAAACGACCCTTCCCCCTCGCTCATGCCCATCATTTTAAGCTTCGGCACCGATGAGGGAACAACAGCATTGTAATTTTCACCCAACTCATTTTAAATGCCAACTTTCACAACATCAATACGAAATCCAGTTGCACACTCAGCACACAGAGCCGTCTTTCCCGCTCCCAAAGTTACTGATTTTGTGTGTTTTTGGATCCTTTTAGTGGTCAAAATTTCCGTGTATCATCACTACTCTGATTGGACTCTTTCGGTTTTATCACTACAACCGTACGAGCCTTACAAGCAACCTTCACATTATTAGCGGTCGTACTTGTCTTATTTTTAATACTACTATTACTTTTTCTTAACAACCTCCGTGAAACTAATCTTTTCGTTGAAAACATCATCAGACTCTGCTTCCTGAACCTTCCGCTTTTTACCTCTGGGATTAAGTGCAGACTCCGAAGTCAAACGAGATGAACCTTGCAGTACATTCATTGTAGCTACTGTATTGCTTGCATCAAATTATAAAAAAAAAAACCTTTTCGGAAACCGGAGACAGCATTGTCTAAGGCATTTTGTACATTTTTCCACAATTGCTTCATCCCGTCTTTCAACGCGATATTTATCTGAGCAGCAATATTGTCTCCAAAACATCTCTTCTAAAGCTTTTGTGCATTCGAGAACAGAACATTCTGCTCGCCATAACACTGCAGTGCACTGGCTTTAACATTAACATTAAACATTGATCACACTTAAACACAACATTTACATTCTCCGTGACCAGCTTTGTCAATGGTTTGGTCATGGAAGGTCACTTGTAGTAGACCTGTATCGCCAAAGTATTTGTAAACGGCGGCGGCGTAAGACCATTTTTACACCGGCGGCGTCACGCCATAAGAAATGTTCGGCGACGGCGGCGTGATTCGGCGTGAAGGATTTTGAGTTGAGAAAAAAATGCACTCATGCACTTCTACTACAATTCCGGCCCCTAGCTTAGTTAGCCGACTGACTTGCAGAGATCCACTGCTACGTTGTCTCGATCCCTCGGCGGTCGTGCCACAAACTACCTCACTCGAATTCTCCTGACTTTCCCCGGCGTCGAGGGTGGTCCACCAGTTCCGGTGAAGGAAACTTCCGCACTGATGGTGCCCCGACTACCGGCGGCTACCCAAGCAGCACGCGCAACATCTTTCAAATAGGTGTTTGTTCCAAATAAATTGCATTGAAGACACTGGCAATACATCGAGTCACATTAAAGCCACTTCCCAGTTTCAGAAAAATCACAATGTTTCATTTCCGTTTAAGTGGCGTTGCAATATTCTACCCATCTGACTTCTTGGGTGGTTTAAAATTCGATGTGTTTCATATCAGAAACAAAACAGATAAGTTGCAGAATTAATAACACTTCGGTTTATTGCTGTTACGACAATGTTTCTAATACGTTGCAAAACACTTTGAGCTCAGCTGAGCAGTATTTAATTTTTGACACTCCCCTGCATGTTCCTTTAATGGTACAATGCAGTTACAAATGACTTTGTTGTTTATACTGTGCATTTGTAAGCAGAACCTGCAAACAGAATCGATGGTGTAATATAGTAGTAGGTTGCAAATCTCACCGTCGATGGTTCGATTCCCAGTTGGTTTTTGTGTTTTTATTTTCATTGTAGCCGCAAGAATAATAGGCTCCACCTCTTGCGCTTTTGTGTCCCAAAGGAGTTCCAAATACGATGCGTTGTGCATAAGTCAGACCTTTAGTAAGTCACACCACAGTTGTTGTTACTCACTGAGAAACAAGAGGTGTTGCTTGGGTATCGTAGGGGACGCTTTCGCACATTGCGTCGACTTCGACTTCGGGTTGCAGAGGTGGTCTGACAATTCCGATGGTGGATGACGTCTGCACTGGCGGTGCCCTACATAACCTAAGCACTTCCTTCTTCCTTGTTTCTTCTTCAGGTTGGTGGTTCGAGTGCCGAGGTCGGTCCGACGATTTCGGTTGGCAGAAGACTTCCGGCGCCCCGACGACCCGACACCAAACACTGTTCACTGTGCTGGATTTCCCTCCAAACCGACGCTTATTTGCTGGTACAGGGGTTAGACAAAAAGGTTGAGATAGGTAAAAATAGGTTCAAATTTAAATCAGCATAACTTTGCGAATAATCCGATTTTGATAAAACCAGGACCATCAGAAGCGGACACTCTTCTAGTACACTGTCCCTCTGCAAAACCTGAGACTGGTCCTTGGCCACCGGAAATGTTCCGGATTTTCCGAGGGTATGTTCAAGATGCATTTTTTCCATGCATTTGCATGCATTTCACGAAAATGGTCATATCTCTGCGTATACCTAACGGATTTTCGATCTGCAGCCAGAATTGGTCAGCATATCAGTTCTAGTTTCTGGGGAAAACATAAAACATAATGGCAGCAAACGTCATATAAAATGACAAGCAGCAGCAGAAAATACGGTAGCCAATGGCCATTCAGAGGTTTCATATAGGGCCAGTATACTAGAAGAGTTTCCGCGTCCGATGGTCCCAGTTTTATCAAAATCGGATGATTCTACACAAAGTTATGCTGATTTGAACATCGACAATTTTTTGCCTATCTCAACCTTTTGTCTGACCCCTGTACTTCCTCCATCGATGCTGCAGCTCTGACAGTATTTGTGTCACGACTCTGCTTACCGCATTCCACGTCCCTTCATCGCGACACATTCGCTCTGCAATGTTGTCTTCTACGTGCCTCCGCAAACCTCAGGCGGTCGAATACCACGTGCTCTGGAGTCTCCGCTACGTTGACAAGCCGGGCAAAATGACGATGACCCATGGCCGCACCGGTGCAAACATTGACAGAAACAACCGTGTCCGAACTGGAACTGTTTACCCACGTCGACACATTGGGGATGAGCCGATGGGTCCACCTTCTATTATCCGCATTGTCCCACTCCTGCTGCCACTTCACCATCGAGTCCAGTCTCACCGCCTTCTTCACATTTCTGGTTATTCTCAGTTGGTAGCACTCGATATCCTCTGCTAGGGTTATGCAGATTGGAATCATCCCTGCGATAACGCAAACTGCCTCCGACCAAATAGTTCGGTACGCGCACGCGACTCGAATGGCCATTAGACGAAACACACTATTCCTCCGGTTAAATTTCGTCTTGAGCGTAGCTCCTCAGGCTGAAACTCCGTACCTTAGTATCGAGGATGATACTGTCGCCAGAAGACGCCTACTGCTGCCTTTCGGAACGCCGACGTCCGGCATGATCCTTGCTAACGCACTGATCATTTTAGCCGCCTTTTCACAAAAATAGTCCACGTGGGTATTGAAGTTCAACCGGTTATCAATCATCACACTTACATGTCTCAGAGTCCGCACCGACTGGATGTCTGGCCCTCCGATGGTAATCCGCTGGATTACTTTGCAGTTGCTGACCGTTTGTGGTGAGCAAGCTGCAGCTTGACTCCATTCATTCAGGTTTCTACTGCGTCGGTCGATTCCGCCACCAGCATTTCCACCTCCTCCAGTGACTCACCGGTTTTCGTTAGGACGACATCATCCGCTCCTAAGGATCTTACACAGGAAGTCGCGGATCCGCATTCCGTGCAGCGCTTCGGCGATGACCTCCCAGCTGGCACTATTGAACGCGTTTTTGACGTCAATCGTCACTACCTCTTCCTTTTGGACGTCCTCTCTGCATCTTCAATGACTGTCCTAATTGCATCCACAGTCGATCTGCCTTTACGGAATCCGATCTGTTTTTCCGATAAACCAGTCTCGCCCCCCGTAAACTGCGTAAGTCTATTAACCCGAGCAGCACAAGTCAGACAAAAATGGTTGCAGCAACTTGAATGTGACTGAATCCGGTCACATATGAGTTGCAGTAACCTATGTGGAATATGTGTGCTGCTAGGGAAGGATAACCCTTTCCAGAAGCGTCCCCAGTGTATCCAGCAGACATATGGGCCTATACGATGCTGGATTCCCGGCGGTTCACCTGGTTTCGGCAGCAGCACCAGTTTCTATATCTTCCACGTATACGGAAAATAATTATCTACTAAACACTTCTGCAGCACCATCCTGAACAGGTCCGGAAACGCCAAATTCGTGGATTTTAATGCCACATTAGGAATTCCATCCGCATCCGGAGATTTCTTTATCTTCAAAGCTTTCGCCATTGATGATAGCTCGTCAATGGAGACTTGCATACCTGCAGCAGTTACTCGGTCTTCATCTTCATATGGCGCACGCGTCGGGCACGTCGTAGAGCTATGCTGCGGGAAAAGGCCGTCCACGATGATCTTCAGCTTGTCCGGGCACATTTCGGCTGGCGTCGCATCTGATCTTTTTGTTATGACTCGATAAGCATTGCCCAAGGATCAGCGTCAGCTTCTCGGCACAACCCTTGAAGCAGTTGAACTTGTTTATTTGGATCGCCCGTTTGAAAGCCGCTCTAGCTTCACCGAAAACTATTTTCGCTCAGTCTCTGACCGTTTCAGACCTTACCCTCTGGAAACGTCTCCTGGTTCTGAGACAGGCAGCGCGAAGGTTGGCAATAGTTTCGTTCCACCAGTATTTGGGTCGCCGGCTATTTGTTGGCTCTACTTTCCTCGGCATAGTTGCGTCGCAAGTCCTCGCTGGCATTTCCGTCAGCTGGTCTGCATCAACGTTTGTAGCGTCGCTGTCCACTCGAAGTGGATCGATAAAAAGATCCTTATCGAAGTCCTTTGCTTATCCGTGAGTGCATCCAGCAGCCGGTTATACTGCTCTAAAGTTCATCTTGGGGTGCGTAGCAGCTACAAACGAAGATCCCGTTGATTTTGACGACAAAACAGCCTTCGCTATTTGCTATTTGAAGGGATTAGATAAGACTCAGCAATAATTGCCACGTCGCACATTGCTTCTATTGTTGACTACCACAACAGTTGCTGTGCGGTGTCACAATGATTAAGGTTTAACTGTATGAGCTCCATAAATTCCGCCCCGTCATCGCCTTCTTATATGCAGAACATTGGACGCCACCTGTCGCGTCGTATGGTCGTTTCCAACATCCGGTTTGCAGAGCGAGCATCTCGATTGCTCCGTGCAGTCCCTAGCAACGTGTCATTATTCGCCACACACATTTTCTACATAGACCTGATTGTCGTAACCAAGCAAATCCTCGTCCGAATCTCTCATTTTTTTTACTTCTTTGGAAAACCGGAATCAGAGGCCGGTTTTCAAGAAGCATCTTACGCCTCAAGAAACGAACACTGAAAGCCCGATCGTTCTCATCGTTCCACTCAAGTGCATTTGTTAAATGCATGCTATCTCGTTCATGCACATTGCAAATAATCTCGTATGACGCTTTTGCTCGCTCTAACGATTTCTGAGGCTTTTAGCTGAGATAAAAGACATACGTGTCAGAAGATTGCGTTCGGAAAATTCCCTACCTTTTTCATAATCTTGTATCTCACACTGTTATTAAGAAATAACAAATATGTACTAAATCACAAACCAAAGTGTGACCCAAAGTTCAATTGATTTTCTCATTCTCGCTATATACTCCACAATATTCCCCTTCCCTACTCTTTCGGTTGGATATGGAGTTCATATTATGTTATCTTCACATACTAACTATAAAAACTAGTGATCTATTATTGTTTGAATATTGTTTCATTAATAACAACAATGAGATTCGTAAATCACAGCGCTAAGGAGTTAAAAACATAAAGTCTCAAGGTAGCGTATGGTTCAAGGTATAAATTACAGTCCCATGTTCACTTTATTCGCTAAGAAAATTTTATAGAAGACAGAAACATTCTAGAACTCACAGATTTTTAAATACAGTAGATGTTCGATAACTGCAAGTCATTTAACTGCAATGTTTTCCAACTGTAATTCGTTAGTTGCAACCGATTTGTAGTTATTGGATTGCTTTGCTAAATTACAGATGCATTTTATTTCACCTGATGTCGGCCAACAACCGTTTAAAGTCTAACATACGTTGCAGTTATTGAACGGTTAATGTATCTGGGGCCCTTCTTAGCCTAGCATTAAATCTCAGTTCTGTTGCGCGTTGCAGTGCATTTTACCGCTGAACTACAGAAGACCTCATTTTGGTGACATAAAATCTCTCTTATCTAAATCAATCAAATAACAGTCGAAATATAAGCAAAGCTTGCTGAGCGTTCACAAAGGAGTATACATCTCGAGCTTAGTTTCATATATAAAAAGATAATAGTCATTACAATCGGTTTGAACTTCCGAACCACTTGATATTCCACACAGAATCCAAGATGTCCAACAAATTTTGTATACTCATGTTAACAAACACCGCCGAATATATATTCCAAACTGAACAGATATTGAACACATTTATTCTGACCTTTTGAACATCTTTTTAAGACGTTCTATTTTACGCAGATTCCGAGATACCGAAAAACTGATAACAGATGTACGTTAGCATCGCCAGAGAGATATTTTTTTGGAAAAACAGTCATCATAATTGATTTGACCATACGAACCACTGGAAAATGCCTTTAAATAAAAATGACGCAAGTATATCTACCTATAAACCTTGTACTTGATTGGAACAACTAATTTGATAGGAAACGCGCTGTTTCAATTGTTAAATTGCGTCCTTCTGTTATAAATCCAGCCTCACTACTAATTCGTGCAGATTCCGAGATATTCAAAAAAACGGATGGACTACTGTTCTTTAGTGGATCAATTGATTTTGACCTTCCAAACAACTTTTTGTACAGTAGCAGATTCGAACATATCTAAAAAACGGTATACTCTTGTTCACTTACGCTGCCAAGCGGATATATTACGCAGTAAACAAATTTTAAACAGATTGATTTTGACACTCCGAACCACTTTTTAGAAGACTGGCACAATTTATATATTTTACGATCCGAACCATTTTATAAAAGGCGGCTACTTTCTATTTCTCTCTGATTCTGAGCCAAACTAGCTCATGTTCTCTTGCGCCTCCAAGCGGATTGATTCTAAACAAAACAGGTTTTGAACAAAATGGTTTTGATCTACAGAATATTTAAAAAAATGTAACTCTCTTTTATACAGATTCAGAGTTATCCAACAAAACTGGTGAGCTTATGTTCACTAACGCAGCCAAGCAGAATAATTCGAAAGAACAGCTTTGAAGAAGGCAACAACGTTCTATTACACAGAAGTTTCAAGATTTCTAACAATATTGGTAATCTTAGTCTAGTATCGCTTCGAAGTAAAAATGAGATCGTTACAAATAGGTTTTGCAAATACTTGTTTTCTTGTATTTGTAATAAAATGGCTTACCATATTTTTTGCCATACTCTCAGTGTGTCTGTGGCTTATCATTATTTTTGCCCGACGTATTCAATGGCTTATCTTCTTTTTTGCCACATCAATATTTCTCTTTTTCCAACTATCAGATTCATGCTAAATTTTCTTGGTTAACGTATTATCTTACCTGTAGGGAGCAACGACCACGCCAATTGTCGTAACCAAGCAAATCTTCGTCCGAATCAAGATGAATACACCACTTTGGTGTTCCAATGTGCCAAATTATCGATTCAGCCATCTTGGATTTTAGTATGGGAGAGCCAGCCGGTTTGTTTATGTTTTGCACCGAAAATGAACTTTTCACCCCGCCTTCTTCTCACCCATTAACTGGGCAGATTGAAACACCTAGCTGTGCATTCATCTTGGTCCGAATCACTCATTTTTTTACTTCTTTGGAAAACCGGAATCAGAGGCCGGTTTTCAAGAAGCGTCTTACGCCTCAAGAAACGAACACTGAAAGCCCGATCGTTCTCATCGTTCCACTCAAGTGCATTTGTCAAATGCATGCTATCTCGTTCATGCACATTGCAAATAATCTCGTATAACGCTTTTGCTCGCTCTAACGATTTCTGAGGCTTTTAGCTGAGATAAAATACATACGTGTCAGAAGATTGCGTTCGGAAAATTCCCTACCTTTTTCATAATCTTGTGTATCTTACACTGTTCTTAAGAAATAACAAATATGTACTAAATCACAAACCAAAGTGTGACCCAAAGTTCAATTGATTTTCTCATTCTCGCTATATACTCCACACTGATCTGTACGGACCTTTGCATTTTCGCGCCTGGTGTCTAAACGCCATGCATTTGAAGCATCGCTCCATCTCTTTAGGTGACCGCGGAGTGAGTCTCAACGAGCACACCGACCATCCGACTTTCAGCTTGCCCACTTCCACCATTTTGTTGGCAGCAACTGCTGGTAATCGTATCGCTGCTACTTGTGTACCACCGTACGCTTTCCTCAGCCGGATCGTCACCTGTACCTTACTCAGCATACATTGCGATACTAGAGCCTCCCTCAGTTCGGCTTCCGACGTAATCTCGTCCAGGTCTCTGCACTCGACTACTGCCTCCTGTGTTAGAGCTCTAACGTTTGTTTCGCTACCTAAAGAATTGGCAACGAGCTCCCGGAAGGCCGAGCTTTTGGTCATAGGATCTTTCTTCAGCTCGAACAGCAACTCTTCCTTCTGGGTACACTTAGTTTTTACTACTTTCTCACCCAAGTCCTTGAGCTCAGGGTTTTCTCTCACTTTCCTCAGGATTGTTGCATACGTCGTCCTATCGCTCGCTTCGATGATCAGGGCGTCGCCCTTGACTCTCTCTCGAGGAGATCGATGTTTTTATTTCTTCTTCTGTTTCTTCTTTTTTTCCACAGTCACCTTCTGCTTCTTCCTCTTCTCTAGCTGGCTTTTCACGGTTTGTCAATCACCGTTCTTGGCGCCATCCTTTAGTACGCTAGCACAATCGTGCACGTTCCGCTGCTTCTTCGGGACTTCCTGCTCTCCTGGCGAGTCCCTGCTTCGCTTCTCCGTGCTAATGTTTCGGATGCTCATTGGTATCTGCTGTGTGTCTACTATATGCTCCGCTCCCTCTCTCAGCGTGTTTTCAGCTGCTTCAGCTCTGTTCGTGTTCGGCAGCTTTAACGGCGGATTTGATGCTCGTCACTAGAACCTTTAACTTAGTGTGGACATTGTGTTTGTTCTTCACGAAGTCATAAAGCTCGTTGACTCGCTTCCGCACCTCCATTAGGTTGGACCTCCCAAGTTGAAAAACACTATTTGCCGATTTTGTTGTGGACACCCTATTCTCGGATCCTATCTCCTGTTGGCCTGCCTGGTTCTCAGAAGTCTTAGCCATACTGTTGGTACTTGCGACTGCTTCCTGCGCCATCACGCTGCAGCTTCCCACTTTTTGCGAAAACGTTCGCTTCGCCTGCTCCTTCGTTGTTTTTTGTATTCGTTTCCATGTTAAAAGGGTCCCCCCTCCGGGCCGTTATCTCTACCTATTGTAGATAGTCGCCTCGTCTGATTCCATGGGTGGCTTTGTAAACAGTGAGGTCCATGCAAGGTTTGACTCCGGTGCCTTATACCACCGTGTTCAGAACCGAATCGGCGTAAATCAGCTATTCCGGAGGGATTTCTGAAGGAATCCTTGGATTCATGTCCAAATTAATTCCAATTTTCAAAAGCCAATTTTTGCGTAACGTAAATAATGGATCTTCTCTTTTCTAAAGAGATTTTCAAAGAAATTCATGGAGGAATTTCCGACTCAATTATTAAAGGAATAACCGAAAGAGAACCGGAAAAGATGTTTGAACAGAGCTTTTGAATGAATTTCTGAAGGAATATCCGAAGAAGTTCTGAAAGGAATTTACGAAGGAGTTTTTAATGGATTTTCCAAACAAATAGCTGTTGAAATTTACATAGAAATTCCTATATTTCTCCTGAAATTTTTTCAAAAATCCGGACGATAGTAGAACAAGCTCAGTATTGATTCTAGAATGCCAAAAAACTCCCAAAATATCGAGATTGCGGCTTTTTAGACATTCGCAAGATTTCCTTGGGAATGTACTATAGGAGTTCCTTTGAAAATTCCTACAGATTTTTTTTTCGTAAATACCTAAAATAATTCCCTAGGAAATACATTCAGGAATTAATTCGGGAAGTCATCAAGAAACTCATTCAAGTATACCTTGAAAAATTTCGCCAGGAATTTGATCGGGAATTTCTCCAGGGATTCCCTTAAAAAATCTCCACCCCATCCCCATCTTTCTTAATGAATTCTTCTGGAAATTCTTTCAAAAATTCTTCTAAGATTATTTCTGACAATTCCATCAGAAACTCCTTCTGAAATTCTTTTTGGAATACTTTCAAAATTGTCTACCCATGTAGATGGGTACACTTCCCCACAGATGAAATGGATTCGATGCGCCCATTCTTGGAAAGCTGAAAATGGATTGCAAATTTATTTATTAGTCTGTTGGATTTCATTGCTGAAATAAGATTCTCTCTATCCCGTGGGCTTCGCCAAAGTATCTTTGCTATAAAAAAATACATACACACTTTTAAAAATTTCTACAACATTTCTTCGGACATTATTTTAACAATTCCACTGGAACTTTTCCAGCTATTCCATTCCTTCAGAAATTCATCTAGCAATTCCTTCGGAATTTCTTTCGCTATTTCCTTCCAAAATTCTAGGAGGAGTTTTCAGATATCTACATTCCTAGAGCAATTTTCAAAAGAACTCCTAAACGAATTACCGACATTCTTAAATTTCTTTGGACATTCCTCCAAGAGTTCCTTCGAAATTTTCTCCAGGGATTCCTTCAGAAAACCCCCCGAAATTAATTCGGAGATAAATCCAGAAATTCCTTAAGACTCTAAAAATTTTCTTCAGGTATTCCTTCAGGACTTCCTTCAGGATTTCCTTCGGAAATTATTTCAGAAAAACCAAGAAATTTCTTCGGAAATTGTTTATCAAAATAAACCGAAACCAGTTTTTCCCTTTTCAGAACAATCCTGGCAATTTAAGTACAATGAGGGGGGAAGAATATGCACAATTTGATGAGTCACGTGCCCCATCTTGCTCAAGTTCCAGAAGCCAAATTAACATTTTTGCATTCGCAAATCACGAGGCTAACACAATGATACTCCATGCCTATTGAAGTCAAAATAAATCTTACCAGACTGTAAATCCAAATCCAACATTTATTATGGTGTTGACTTGTAGCCGGGTATATAAGCACTAGGCCAATTAAGATATGTAACATTCAAACATTTGAAAAGATGATGAACTGAAGTTGTGGAGTTTCATATAAGATTAGAAGTTCATCGCTTCGCTCGTTGATTTGCAGGTCTGTAGCCAAGAAGTTCTTGGATGACTTAACATTTAACAAGCCAATACGGGTAAAAGTGACAGACATAAAAGCAAACGAATCTGCTTAAGATATAATAGCTATTTAATTAATAGGTTGCCTTGGTTCGGCAGATAACAGAAAAAAATCGATTAGTTAATTTGCTAAAAAAAAATAAAGAGACACTAACCATATGTTGCTAAAATCGAGAAGGGACCGTAGTATAAAACAGAGTAACAAACTATCTGGTGATCAGTCTAAAACCATTTAACTATTTACCCGGTGATGGCAATACCTGACAAGTATTCAATCAAACTTCAATTCACATTCTGTGCCATCGCATATTTTCACATTCATTCAGGTCCCCACCCAAACCTGAGCCAGATGCGTCGGAAAACATCCAGCAGTATGATAAAACTGTCCGATGGCGAATCCGCCGGTTCTTCGAAAAGCGAAACAGTATTGATCTGCTCAAACTGTCAACACAAAATGGTATCATCATTGAGAAATTCTTATTTATTCAACTGACTAACATTCAACTCATTTGTTTGTATTTCTTTTCTTTTTTTCGTTTTCATGGTTTATCGCTTTCTAATTTGATTTAACCGCCTGTGTTTCCCGTTGTACCTGATTTAATAGTTATTACTTATGTTAAAAAGCCTCAAGTGCCACCAACGCAATCAGCAAACACAACAACAATCACCTCCAAAGAACCTCAGCAAACAAGCGGTGATAGAAATGAGAATGTACCGCCAACTGGTACAGATGTAGTAGGTATGACTGAACTGAATCTTATTTTGTATTCACAGCTCCGAATTAATGACCACAACCGAACACGATATCCATTTCACTTGATGTGGCAGCGAATATTCATGAGATGGTTCTGATGTTTTTGTGTGTTTGTTATATTTCAGTTACTGGCGGATCGTCGACTGCTGGAGAATCCCAAATAGAACCCGGAGAATATGAGAACCTACCCTTCCATGGTATGCAGACTCCTCCTAAGAAGGTAAGTTACAAAACTCGGTGACTTTATTTTAATCGAACTACCACATTAAGCTGATTGGCTTCAAACTAACCGCAACCCTTGAATGAATTCGTAAATGTGATTGTGTTTCAGGCTATGCTCGCAAAGAATAGTCTCGCTCCGGCAGTGAAGTGTCCTAACAAGTCGCTAACACCCTCATGTTTCCCAACTCATCCGTACAACTACATCAACTATCAGCAACGAGACAGCAATAGCAAACCAACCCCAAGCCTTTCATCCTACAACACAAGCCAATCGACTGTGCTAACTAACCAAAGCAATATGTCCTCGCTGTCCAACAGCCAGGACTCGTCAAGCAACACTAACAACTCCTATCTCAGTAAGACCGTTGATCGGAAGAAACCAAGCCAACACCAGCAGCTGCTGGACAACAGCGATACTCTTTCGACCCACAGTTTCTCTTCGGGGAAATCGCTCAAACGGCCGCCAGGTCCGGCTGGAACCTGTGGTGAAAACAAAAGCTTATCGACCTCGAAACGGTCACCCCGCTGTACGAGAACCTAACCGACTCGATCCAGATCCACGAGTCGCCGATGGGAAGCGCCGGGTGTGGCATCGGAGCCAAATTTGCAATCGACGGCCAGGAGCGGTACAAAATTAGTTTGCGAAAGCCGCGGAAATCGAACAGTCGGTCGAACAGTGCCGTGTCCAACAGCTACTACGACTGCATTAAACCCATCCCGGCGCCACGACACCGGAAGTATGCGTCCACCAATTCGCTGCTTTCGAAGAATATCCAAATGTACAGCAATAAGCTCGATCCGATCTACATGAACCTGCCGGTCAGCTCCGGCTACGAAACGGATCCCCGATCGAACGATGAGTTCAACGGTGCCGAGGTGAGTATGTCATGAAGGCAAATTTGTTAATCAATAAAAAATACACTTAGCTTTTGAAGATAAATTGCTGATTTTTTAATGATGTTTCGGATGAGAAACGGAAATTCTTCCAAATTTCCGCTGAGAATTCTTCTAGAGCACAGTAGTGGAGTGTCTTCACTTAATAAGAATTCATAAGTTTTATACCTCGTTGAAACGAAATCCGACGCACTTGGATTGGTTTTATGAGCCCAGTTATCAATATCAGCATTTAATTATCTTCGGCTTGTTTGCATGCATGTTCTAACACAGCTTTTAAACTGACTTTCAGTGCCCCACATCATATGACAACCAATACTTTGAGATCACACAACACCAGACACGAATCCTGATACCGAAAGAGCTCTTCCCCGTAGATAGAAGCAACCAAGTCAAGATTAATCAATTACTGAAAAAGAACCTAGTTTCCTCGAATCGACGTCACATTAAACTGCCTTTACAAAAACATCATAGCTTTAATTTCCAATCCTCCCAAACCGTGGAAGCGACCGTGCGCGATCTCAAGATCAAGTCCCACTCGATCAGTTCAAAAACCCTGCGAGACTATCGAAACAGCAGCAATATCAGCAGCAGCGGCAACAACAACCACGTCAACAGCAGCAGCAGCAACAACATCTGCGGCAGCGCCCACAGCAACAACAACATCATCAATAGTAGCAATTTTATCAGTAGCAATAGCAATAGCAAGTTCCCCATTAACAGTTCCACCAATCCGTTCATCAACAGTAGCAACACACTGGCAACCCTGACCAGCAGCAGTAGCAGTCGTCGATCGCTCGCGGTGGCCCGTCAGCACACCACCCTGGCGACGGCAACACTTGCCACGGTTCGACAGCACCCGACCAGCAGCCAATCGCAGAGCGAGGACGAAAGCAGCAGCGATCAGGAGCCGATCAAACCGCCGCCACCACCCCCACTCTATCATCACCAGCAGAGCAAACCCAAGCACTTGCACCACAGTTCCCTTGTAGTAGGAGGCGGAGGAGTAGGCATGATCACATCGACGGCGGCCGCGGGGCCAATCACATCACAAGTCTACAAGTATGATACTAACTCGATAGCCTTCAAACCTATCACTCCTGTGCCAACGAGTACTCCAGCAATAACTAACTCTAAATCAACGGTTAATAATATGTGTAAAGATAAATTTGCTATTAAATAATAAAACTAATTACAAAAAAAACGGAGACGGATAGAAAAGCAAGCAAATGGAAGTAAGACGAAGCAACTGAAATCTGAGATAACAAAGCTAACTAAACTGACTAGAAGTGTGGTCTGCTTTCGGGCACGTGTTTTATTCGCTTTTGGTTTGTTTTATTTGATTTTTGTGGTGGTTTGTATAATGCATGATGATGACACGAGACTTCAGTGCGTAGAAAACAAGTAAGTATGCGACTATGGGTTCCAGAATAGGTACCTAATTGGAATGGAAAGCTTTTACTAACAACTGTTAGCCTTTGTTGCTTCTAAACTATTTTGGATTTATGTCTAAACTACTGCTGGCTTAAAACTCAAACAATTTGCACTTTCACGGCCCTTTGTTCATGCTATAATGCTCATTGATGCTAACAGTAAGTTAGTAAAATAACCTCTTCCATATGAGAACCTGAGGTTTTCACATCGTGAATTGTTGAAATTGATGAAACCGATTTCCAAAATGAGAAAAAAACATAATTTTATCAATACTTAGATGTTTAGATTTGCCGTACAAGTTTGAGAACGCTTTATTTGTAGTATGTAATTGTCGCTTGTTAAAATTTGTGCAAATATCAGATATATTTTTTTTTTTGACTCAGTTGGTCGCTTGGGAATTCAACAACCGTATCAGGCATGGTGGTATTACGGATTTTGCAAATTTATAGTTCATTCCTTTTCTAGATTGTTTACCAAATGCTCATGTTAATTTTTTCTTATTTTCTCAGTTGAGGGACAAAATATCTGGAGTTTTTGAATAAATTTTAGACTAGGTATTCTAGGTAAATATACCTAAAATAAGTGCTTAGCGACCATGATGCGAAATGTTGGTTCGATGTTCCATTGTGGAATACAAAATTAGATAAGCTAGAAAAATCTTCCGCAAGGGAATTCAATTAATTGATATTCTCACCGCAAGGCTCTGACAGAGTGCAATTAAGAAACACTAAGAGTCGATCTCTGTAGTCGTAAGACTCCATTAGTATCGAATATACGTGCAGAAGGTACTAAAGTTGATGACTCTATTACTCGTACTACTATTGATATTGCATTGTTTGCAAAGTTTGAGTATTCTGGTAGCAGAGTAGAAAGACAAGACTAACCCCAAGCATTTGAACCGATCGGTCATGCAGAAATGTGCGGAGAAGGTATTTTTTGAACATATAACTCCTGATTAATACCTCTCTCTGAATCCCGATTTGATCACCAAAGCGGAAAATATATTACCTCAGTACTGCTTATGGTCGGGGTTCTGCTGATGCGGACCAATTCATCCAATAACAGAGCACTTAGATAGGAGTTCTGTGGAGCTCCATCTGCAAGAAATCTTTCAGTAGAAGTTTCTCCGTCGAGTTTGACATCTTGATTCCTGTTTTGCTAGAAACATTTCATTAGTTTGATAGCATGGATAAAGATCCGAAGTCCCTTGGCAGCTTCTGCCGTAACTTCGTATGTTTCACGCCGTTGTAGGCGTCAAGCAGCATTAAGGTAAAGTGACCAGACGTCCCGGATTATGCGGGACAGCCCCGGATTCAGACTACATGTCCCGCATTGCCAGGCGTCCCGGAAAACGTCCCGCATTATATGATAAATCTGTAATGCCTGGAGTAGCTATGGAACCCGTAGAAAATGAGATGCCAAGAAAATCTGTAACTGATCCGAGTAATCAGAAGTGAATTGGGAACTTCGGCAGTCTAGAGGGTCTATTGAATTTGGTGGATTAAGGTTAGAGTAATTTTGAGAATCTAGACAATTTCTATATGCATTAGCATATCTATGCATCCAGAAGGATAAACAAAAGTTGAGTTGATTTGTCAGACTTTGGACGATCCTAATATCTCTGGAATCTGAAGCATTTAGATAACCTGGATGGTCCAGAAAATGTGGGAATATTAATGATGTGTATGATCAACAAAATCAAAAATATCTGGAGATATTTAGAAAAATTTAAGTCACGATAATGATCTGAATCGGAAGGATCTGAGTCAGTTCAAGAATCTGGAAAAATGTTATATCAGAAAATGTGTTTCATCTGCACCATCGTTAAATCTGCACAGATATAAAAATTTACTTACAGAATCAGGAGAACGCCTGAAAGATCCGAAGGTTGAAAAGACCGTATTCAACTAGTTGCTGTATAGATCGAACACTTTATAAGACAAATATCCACTAGGTCAGGGAAGAATGTTTCGTTTATCAAAGAGCTTCCATGACAGGAGCGGGAATCGAACTACTAATTTCATTATTACGCATTACTTTCAGAAGACCAACGTCGCTGATTGCGTGGCCACGAGGTCTAGATTATAAAACACTTTTATGTGTGTGTGTATCTTCAATCTAACCCCCACTGTCCGGCAGTGGTATTATGGAAGAAAGCTGTCTTTAATAGAGTCAGCTTTAGCCCGGGAGTTAGAAGGTGCTAGCTCTACTGCAGCTCCAGTGACCCATTTCAGACTGCCTGGTAACTCACGTCCAGTCCGAGGTCACTTTCACTAGCAATAAGCCCCGCCTGTTTATGCTACCATTATCAATTGGATAATGGATCCATAAACAAACTTCCGGATTTTTTTTAATCCAGCGTGCATTTAATTTTGGAATCATATAAAAACATATTGAAACAATCTCACCAAATTGATCCAATCACTTCCACGAACAATTTACTTCACTATTTCAATCTCTGGTATTATCACACAGCCACACATATTTCAACAAAAACATCCCCGCACCGCATACACAAACGACTTCGCACTCAATTAAGAAATACATTTTATTAAAGGTAAATTCCAAACTTCATAACACTTTTCTAGTACATGCAAAATATAAACATCAGCCGAATCTGTTTCTTGCGCGAACGAACAAAAACGTGACAGCAAATTCAAAACCAACCATCCACACGCATGGCTTGCTGCGATCTCAGGTCTAGATTATAAAACACTTTTATATTAAAAATATTTAAGAAATTCAATGATTTTAGTGTGTTTGTTTCTATGAAATCGTGAAGTTAGCATCATAATTGGTGTTTTTTAGGGAAAAAAATGGAATCGATTTAATATGCTTTTAAAGTAGGGTAAAGAACCATTTGGGCAGCACCCCCTATTCCCGTCAGCAACGTTCATTACTCGAGCTCATTACAATCGAATTGCTTGTTTTTTAGTTAGTTTCTGTCGATATCTAGTGATGTACAAACAATCAAGCAATTTGGTTGGAACGCGGTCGAGTTATTAACGTTGCGGACGGGAATAAGGGGTGCAGCCCAAATGGTCCCGCTCCCTTATTTATTATTTATTCAAACTAAGGCCGAAGTGGCCTGTGCGGTATATAAGAGTCTTCTCCATTCGGCTCGGTCCATGGCTACACGTCGCCAACCACGCAGTCTACGGAGGGTCCGGAAGTCATCTTCCACCTGATCGATCCACCTGTCGGAACGTTGTCGAGAACTTTTTTCATCGGATTGCTATTCGACATTCGGGCTACGTGACTGGCCCACTGCAGCCGTCCGATTTTCGCGGTGTGAACGACGGATGGTTCTCCCAATAGCTGATGCAACTCGTGGTTCGAACCGTCCGCATCTGCACCACACCATAGATGGTACGCAGCACTTTCTGTTCGAAAACTCTGAGTGTGCGTTGGTCCTACACGAGCATCGTCCAGGTCTCGTGTCCGTAGAGGCCTACCGATCTAATGAGCGTTTTGTAGATTGTCAGTTTGGTACGGCGGCGAACTCTATTCGATCGGAGCGTCTTACGGAGTCCAAAGTACGTACGATTTCCAGCCACTATGCGTCTCCGAATTTCTCTGCTGGTATCATTTTCGGCAGTCACCAGTGAGCCCAAGTACACAAATTCTTCTACCACCTCGATTTCGTCACCATCGATGCCAACTCGCGGTGGGTGGCTCACATTGTCTTCTCTTGAACCTCTTCCTATCATGTACTTCGTCTTCGACGTGTTAATGACTAGCTCCGTGTTAATAACCGTGTTAGTGACGTGTTAATAACCGATCCGCTTGGCTTCCCTCTTCAGTCTGATGTAGGCTTACTCCATCTTCTCAAAGTTACGTGCCATAATATCTATGTCGTCGGCGAAGCCAAATAGCTGGACGGACTTATTGAAAATTGTACCACTTGTGTTAATCCCTGCTCTTCGTATTATCCCTTCCAAAGCGATGTTGAATAGCAGACACGAAAGCTTACCTTACCTTACCGTAACCCTCTGCAGGTTTCGAAGGGACTCGAGAATGCCCCTGAAACTCGAACTACGCACATCACCCGTTCCATCGTCGCTTTGATCAACCGAGTCAGTTTATCCGGAAATCCGTGTTTGTGCATTAGCTGCCATAGCTGGTCTCGATCGATTGTATCATATGCGGCTTTGAAGTCAATGCATATATGATGTGTGTGTACGTCGTATTCGCAGCATTTCTGCAATACTTGGAGAATGGCGAACACCTGGTCTGTGGTGGAGCGTTCGCCCATAAAACCCGCCTGGTACTGCCCACGAACTCCCTTTGCAGTTGGTGCTAGTCGACGGCATAAAATTTGGGAGAGTACCTTGTAGGCGTTCAGCAATGTGATTGCGCGGTTGTTGCTACAATCCAGCTTATCGCCCTTTTTGTAGATGGGACACGATACCTTCCACCCACTCGGCAAAACTTCCTCCTCCCAAATCTTGGTAATGACCCAGTGCAGCGCTCTAGCCAGTGCCTAACCACCGTGTTTAAATAGCTCTCTTGGTAGTTGGTCAAGCCTAGGAGCTTTGTTGGATTTTCTGCCGGCCAATCTCCTTCTGGGTTTCCTGGGGATCAGGAGCCGGTAGAATTATATCCTGCACGCGTTCTCCCAGGTCCATCACCATACCGCCATCTTCGTCTGCCGCATCGCCATTCAGGTGCTCTTCGTAGAGCTGCCGCCACCTTTGGATCACCTCAGGCTCGTTCGTAAGAAGGTTCCCGTTTATGTCTTTACACATATCAGGCTGTGGCACGTGGCCCTTACGTGAACGGTTTAACTTCTCATAGAACTTTCGTGTGTTATTAGCGCGGTACAGTTGCTCCGTCTCTTCACGGTTTCGATCTTCCTGCTGGCGCTTCTTCCTCCGGAAAATCTAGTTTTGTCTGTTTATATCGTGCCTCGTTCGCCCTCGTGCGGTGTTGCAGCAATCTCGCCCATGCTGCATTCTTCTCTTCCACTAACTGCTCACATTCGCCGTCATACCAGTCGTTTCTCTGATCCGGGGGCACCGTGCCAAGTGCAGCGGTTGCGGTGCTACCAATGGCGGATCGAATATCTCACCAGCCATCTTCTAGAGACGCTGCGCCTAGCTGCTCTTCCGTTGGGAGTGCCACTTCCAGCTGCTGCGCGTATTATTGGGCTAGTCTACCGTCTTGTAGCCGCCCAATGTTAAGCCGCGGCGTCCGACTTCGACGCGTGTTGTACACCGTCGAGAGTTTTGAGCGCAGGCATACTGAAACGAGGTAGTGGTCGGATTTAATATTCGCACTGCGGTAAGTGCGGACGTTCGTGATGTCGGAGAAGAATTTACCGTCGATTAGA
Organism: Armigeres subalbatus; assembly: GCF_024139115.2. NCBI lineage: Eukaryota > Metazoa > Arthropoda > Insecta > Diptera > Culicidae > Armigeres > Armigeres subalbatus. The sequence goes on from NC_085141.1 coordinate 423,463,485, forward strand.
ACGTGGTCGATTTGGTTTTCCGTTTCTTGGTTAGGTGATCTCCAAGTGGCCTTGTAGATATTTTTGCGGGGGAAGAAGGTGCTTCGGACTACCTAAGGCCACAATAGTCACGCTTATTCTTGTTTACGTACAAACGCGCTTTCGAACGAATGCTGATACGCATTCTCGTTTACGCCAGCAAAATCAAATGGGAAAACGATTCGAACGAACTGCATTCGTTCGAAAGTTTCGTTCGTCCGTAAACAAGAATTTGGGTGAGTATCCAATAGTTCCTTTCAAGAGGCATCATTTTATTAGCAGAATCAATCTTTATAATAATCATTCTAGGCTAAATGTGAATCTTGTTGTAACTCAACCAAAAACTCACTGGATTATTTTTTTTTCTCAAAAACTCCCCAAAAACTGGAAATTTCGTAACATGCTAAATTCAAAAAGCTTCTACAAGAATTTTCGGAAATCCTGAAGTAATTTTAGAAAATCTTCCACTAATCACCCTTATTCTTGTTTACGTCCATATCGAACTTTCAAACGAACGTCTCGATTCGAATGAGTTCGAAAATGGTATTCCAGCTTTCAATCGAATGCTTTACGGATACGATTCGTATGCGAAAAAGTGTTGCCCTGTCGACAATCAATTTCGCAACAATTCTAAGCTGTCAAAAAACAAAGATCAAAAAGTTTCCGGTTAGAATGTTTTAATTCTAAATGAACATCAGTTTCTTTCGCAATTTTTAATCAAACATCGCGATAACGGTATCGGAAAGAACTATTAAATTAGACGGGTTATCAGACGATTGTTAGGAATCCCGCACCGGTGGGTTCCAGCTGCTGATGGTACCTACGACCAAATTTGCCCAGCTTGTTGCGGATATCCAATAAATGCTGACCCTCGCCTGTATGGAATCATTTGCGGGAAAATACAACCATTATTCGAAGGATCTGTTACCACGAATCTCCGAGGATTACATAACGAGTGACCAACATTGTGTCATTTCCAGAAACAGCTGTTTCAAGAACCGAAAACAAGACGGAGAGGATTACAGTGCGCTGAAGCTTTCCCTGCTATCCGTCGCTGGGATTAGTTTTACAATTTTGCATGTTTGATTGAATGATATTTGAGGTGTGAATGTTGAGTTCCGTACGATACAACATTCAAAGAAATTCTAAAAATCAGTTCCGAAGAAAATAAAATAAATGCTAATGGTGTTAATGAAACAAATATAAATTAAACCCTAGCGTATAAATTTATTGAAATCCGTTGATTTCTCTAATTATAAATAAGGTGCTCTACTATTAAACAATTACATGTGAAGTCTTGAAACGAGATTCAGATTTTCATTTCTTCTTCTGGGATTCTTCTGAAAATTCCCCTAGGAATTCCTCCGGAAGTTCTTCCTGCGATTCCTCCGGAAGTTCTTCCTGGAATTCTTCCAGAAGTTCCTCCATGAATTTCTCTGGAAGTTCCTTCTAGAATTCTATCGGAAGTTCCTCCAGGAATTCTTCTGGAAGTTCCTCCAGGAATTCCTCCGGAAGTTCCTCCGGGAACTCATTCGGAAATTCCACCAGGAGTTTCTTCAGGAACTTTTCTTGGAGCTGCTGTAGAAATTCCTCAGGGAGTTTATCTAACCCAAGTAACATTTTATGTTTTATAACGCTATTGTAGACCATTATTAACTCTACAAGAATGCATAATATCAAAATGTTACTAGGGAAGCATCCCTTCGGGAGTTTCTCTGAGCATCCCCCCGGGAGTTCCTCACAACATCCCTCCGGGAGTTCCTCAAAGACTTCTTTCGGAAGTTCCTCTAGGAATCCTTTCGGGAGTTCCTCCGGAAGTTCCTCCTGGAATTCCTCCGGAAGTTCCTCCTGGAATTCCTCCGGAAGTTCCTCCTGGAATTCCTCCTGGAACTCCTGCGGTAGTTCCTCTTGGAACTCCTGCGGAAGTTCCTCTTGGAACTCCTGCGGAAGTCCCTAGCAGCACAGTTCGGATTGATTTGGTTTCAGCAACTCATATGTGACTTAATTTGGTCTTGAATGAGTAACAGAATCTGGTCTACAACAAGTGTGCTACTCGGGGTTCCTCTTGGAACTCCTGCGGAAGTTCCTCTTGAAACTCCTGCGGAAGTTCCTCTTGGAACTCCTGCGGAAGTTCCTCTTGGAACTCCTGCGGAAGTTCCTCTTGGAACTCCTGCGGAAGTTCCTCTTGGAACTCCTGCGGAAGTTCCTCCTGGTACTCCTACGGAAGTTCCTCCTGGAACTCCTACGGAAGTTCCTCCTGGAACTCCTACGGAAGTTCCTCCTGGTACTCCTACGGAAGTTCCTCCTGGAACTCCTACGGAAGTTCCTCCTGGAACTCCTACAGAAGTTCCTCCTGGAACTCCTACGGAAATTCCTCCTGGAACTCCTGCAGGAAGTTCCTCCTGGAACTCCTACGGAAATTCCTCCTGGAACTCCTACGGAAGTTCCTCCTGGAACTCCTACGGAAGTTCCTCCTGGAACTCCTACGGAAGTTCCTCCTGGAACTCCTACGGAAGTTCCTCCTGGAACTCCTACGGAAGTTCCTCCTGGATCTCCTAGGGAAGTTCCGCCTGGATCGTCTACGGAAGTTCCTCCTGGAACTCCTACGGAAGTTCCTCCTGGAACTCCTACGGAAGTTCCTCCTGGAACTCCTACGGAAGTTCCTCCTGGAACTCCTACGGAAGTTCCTCCTGGAACTCCTACGGAAGTTCCTCCTGGAACTCCTACGGAAGTTCCTCCTGGAACTCCTACGGAAGTTCCTCCTGGAACATCCACCGACGTCCCTCCTCGACCCCCTACGGAAGCTCCTCCTGGAACTCCTACGGAAGTTCCTCCTGGAACTCCTACGGAAGTTCCTCCTGGAACTCCTCCGGAAGTTCCTCCTGGAACTCCTCCGGAAGTTCCTCCTGGAACTCCTCCGGAAGTTCCTCCTGGAACTCCTCCGGAAGTTCCTCCTGGAACTCCTCCGGAAGTTCCTCCTGGAACTCCTCCGGAAGTTCCTCCTGGAACTCCTCCGGAAGTTCCTCCTGGAACTCCTCCGGAAGTTCCTCCTGGAACTCCTCCGGAAGTTCCTCCTGGAACTCCTCCGGAAGTTCCTCCTGGAACTCCTACGGAAGTTCCTCCTGGAACTCCTACGGAAGTTCCTCCTGGAACTCCTACGGAAGTTCCTCCTGGAACTCCTACGGAAGTTCCTCCTGGAACTCCTACGGAAGTTCCTCCTGGAACTCCTACGGAAGTTCCTCCTGGAACTCCTACGGAAGTTCCTCCTGGAACTCCTACAGGAAGTTCCTCCTGGAACTCCTCCGGAAGTTCCTCCTGGAACTCCTACGGAAGCTCCTCCTGGAACTCCTACGGAAGTTCCTCCTGGAACTCCCCACGGAAGTTCCTCCTGGAACTCCTACGGAAGTTCCTCCTGGAACTCCTACGGAAGTTCCTCCTGGAACTCCACGGAAGTTCCCCCTGGAACTCCTACGGAAGTTCCTCCTGGAACTCCTACGGAAGTTCCTCCTGGAACTCCTACGGAAGTTCCTCCTGGAACTCCCTACGGAAGTTCCTCCTGGAACTCTGGAAGTTCCTCCTGGAACTCCTACGGAAGTTCCTCCTGGAACTCTACGGAAGTTCCTCCTGGAACTCCTACGGAAGTTCCTCCTGGAACTCCTACGGAAGTTCCTCCTGGAACTCCTACGGAAGTTCCTCCTGGAACTCTACGGAAGTTCCTCCTGGAACTCCTACGGAAGTTCCTCCTGGAACTCCTCCGGAAGTTCCTCCTGGAACTCCTCCGGAAGTTCCTCCCGGAACTCCTACGGAAGTTCCTCCTGGAACTCCTACGGAAGTTCCGCCTGGAACTCCTACGGAGTTTCCTCCTGGAACCCTGACGGAAGTTCCTCCTAGAACTTCTACGGAAGTTCCTCCTGCACCTCCTACGGAAGTTCCTCCTGGAACTCCTACGGAAGTTCCTCCTGGAACTCCTACGGAAGTTCCTCCTGGAACTCCTACGGAAGTTCCTCCTGGAACTCCTACGGAAGTTCCTCCTGGAACTCCTACGGAAGTTCCTCCTGGAACTCCCTACGGAAGTTCCTCCTGAACTCCTACGGAAGTTCCTCCTGGAACTCCTACGGAAGTTCCTCCTGGCACTCTACAGAAGTTCCTCCTGGAACTCCTACGGAAGTTCCTCCTGGAACTCCATGGAAGTTCCTCCTGGAACTCCTACAGAAGTTCCTCCTGGAACTCCTACGGAAGTTCCTCCTGGAACTCTACAGAAGTTCCTCCTGGAACTCCTCCGGAAGTTCCTCTTGGAACTCCGCCGGAAGTTCCTCTTGGAACTCCGCCGGAAGTTCCTCTTGGAACTCCGCCGGAAGTTCCTCTTGGAACTCCTTCGGAACTTCCTCTTGGAACTCCTGCGGAAGTTCCTCTTGGAACTCCTGCGAAAGTTTCTCTTGGAATTCCTGCGGAAGTTCCTCTTGGAACTCCTGCGGAAGTTCCTCCTAGAACTCCCCCGGAAGTTCTTTCTGGAACTCCTCCGAAAGTTCCTTCTGGAACTCCTTCGAAAGTTCCTTCTGGAACTCCTCCGAAAGTTCCTAGTTTCTCCAGGAATTCCACCGGAAGTTCCTCCAGAAAATCCTCAGGAAGTTCCTTCTGGAATTCATCCGAAAGTTCCTCCAGAAGTTCTTCTAGAAATTCCTTCGTTTGTTTATCCAGGAATTTCACCGGAAGTTCCTCCAGAAAATCCTCAGCAAGTTCTTCCAGGAATTTTTCCTGAAGTTCCTCCGGAAGTGTCTCTAAGCATCCCTCCGGGAGTTCCTCAAGGGTTTCTTTCGGGAGTCCCTAAAGGGTTCTTTTTGGGAGCTCTTCAAGGGTTCCTTTCGGGAGTTCCTCGAGGATTTCTTTAGGAAGTTCCTCCAGGAATGTAAGCAGTTCCTCCTGGATTTCTTTCAGGAATTCCTTCAGGCATTTCTCCGGCTGTTCCTAAAGCAGTTCGGTCAGGAATTACTTCGGAAGTTTCTCCAGGAATTCCTTCGAAAGATCCTCCAGGAATTTCTTCGCATGTTTCTCCAGGAATTCCTTCAAACTTCCACGGAAAAGTTTTCTGTATTTCCAGGAAAAACTCTACAGAAATTCCACGGATTTTTTTTTGCCACGGAAAATTTTCTAAACGGGAAATTCGTCTAAATTTGCAAACTCTACTTCCCTCAGGACATGTATCTGATATTCTAGGAAAAAATCTCCAAAATTTCCACGCGATTTTTTTTTAATTCCAAAGAAAATTCTATCGAACATCTACAGAGAATTCTTCTGACTCTCCTCGGTTAACTTCTGCACTTCTACTTTCTTTTCTTCTTAATTTTCACGGGAAATTTTATTCAAACTTTCACGGATAAGAATTCTGAAATTCCACGCAAAATTCTCCTTAGATTCCATGAGAAAATTCTTCAGAATTTGATCGGAAAATGTTTACTCGGGATGTCTTACTGAATTTCCACGGCAAACTCTTCTGTATTTTCACAGGAAATTATTCTGCGATTCCAGTAAAAAAATCTGATATTCCACGAGAAATTCTGTTGAATCTCTATGGAAACAATTCTGAATCTCTACCGGACACTATTTTGAAATTCCAGAAAAAACGATCAGAATTTCCAGAAATCTACAGAGATTCCATGAAAAATTGTCTTGGAATTCAGGAAAATTCTTTTGAGTTCCCACGGGAAATTATTCTAAAATTTCAACGTTTTTCAACTTCTGAGATTCTAGAAAAATTGATCTGAATTTCCACATATATTTATTTCCACAATTTTGAGTTTTATCGGAAAATTAATCTGCATTTCTCTGTGAAATTCCTTTGCACAGATTCCAGTTTCTTGGAAACGATTGATTTGCAATAAACGCATTTCAATTCGCAAGTTCAGAGTGACGAATTGAAAAGGTATCAAAATACGCGTTCGAACGAAAACGGGAATGCGACAAACATTCGAAAGAGTGAAGTTCGAAAAATCGAATGGTTAGAATTGGTTCGAACGAAAACGGGAATGCGAATTAGTGAAACGTTGTCACGTATTCATTTCGAACGTAAACCAGAATGAGGGTGAATATCTACATCTTACATGTAACTCTGAATAAATTCTAAAGGGCATTCTTCTAGAATTCTGAGAAAAACCTAGTAGAATTCTGAAAGGAATTCCTGGGAGATATTGCTGAAGATATTACCACAAGAATTCGTTGAACAAAACCTGAAGGAATTCCAAGAACAGAATCCTTCAGAATTTAATCCTCAAGTCCTCCAGAAATTCATTCGGAATTCCTTCAGGAAATTCACAAGAATTCCTGGAGGAATCCAGCTCCATTTTTCTTTTAATTCATCTGATAAGAAGTTCTCGTCTCATCGGTGATCCATTGTTTTCTCTGGGTGCGCAGTTCGCCCAGATAGTTCTCGCTGGTGGCGATGAAGGCATTCTTGATGGCGTACCATTGGTCTATCACGCTGCCACCTTCCGGAATATTCACTTCACTTCATAAGCGCAGAGTGTGCCTGAGCGCTTAGTAGGAAGCCAACTCCGCGATGTCGGGGAGCGTGTTTACCTTTTAAACCAGAGAATAGTCAAATTTTTTTAAAGTCTCACCCCACACCAGGACTAGGCTGGTGCGGTTTGAGCGACACACGGTCGCTTTGATGGGGCCTGCTTGGGACACATGCAGTTTTTTATAAAAGTTCAACAGAGCCCACTGTCGAACCCCACCACATCCTAGGCAGACCCCACATGCCATTCTCTGCCATTCCAAGTATCAGTGCCGTGACAGAACTTGCTACACATGTTTTGATGTGACTGGATGTTGCCATTTCAATCGATTTGTGATACTGCTCACATTCGATTGTCTTTTTTCTCAAAATGTATCCATTCATCTTTCTCTAAGCTTGTATTTTTTCCTCTCGTTTCTCTGCCTAGCCACCATTATCGACATTTTGGATAGCTATTTTTCGCGAGATCAAACCCCACCGAAGGAAGTGGCTACCTCCAATACATGTTTCGAACTACATAAATCTCATGTTGTACATATGCACAAATAGAGTTTCGTACACAATAAATTCTATTGGCAAAAGATTTGTATTTTTCAATGCGTCTAAAATAAAGTTTCTTGAAAATATGTATATTAGGATTGATTTTTCGGCGATTTCGGCGAGAGTAGTCTAAATAAGTAGCAAATACTTTGTTGCTCCTAGATCCGACGTTTCGGATAATTTATTTTACTGTCGGATGCAGGAACAACAAAGTATTTGCCACTTATTAGGATTGTTATCGCCGAAAGAAATAAATCTGAATAGCAAAACATCAGTCGTCAACTCCCAGATAAAAAATTGATTTAGCGCGATTGCCTCTGGTTTCAAAAGCTCTAATAGAGAAATATTTGCTAAAATTTTAAACAATTTTTCATATATGGTTTGAAATATTATTTGAGCCTTACAGTAAATCTAATTATAACAAAAATTCTATCTGAGAATGCTTCAAACTATTCCATGTTTTTACGGAAGATAGCTAATGTGATTTATCATGGTTTCGAATGCTTTTTAATTGATCGGCAAACGCTTATCTAACCAGGCCCATCTAACATAATCACCTTGCAGCAAAATAAAATTGCCCCCTTTCCCGCTGTGTAAAAATTTGCAACCAGAAATTTTCCCTAAGTTCATTTCAATACCGAACCGATCCTAAAACCGAAATTCTTCTCTTCATTTTCTAGGAAAAGGAAGCAATCACAGCCAAAAGTAACACCTACATATACTAGCAGTTGGAATAATATTTATTTGTAAATTTCTAAATTAATTAGGGCATATTTTACTTTAAGCTAGTCAGTTCTCGAGAAAAGGAAGAATCGAAATCGAAAAATCAATGTTTCATTAAAATGCTTCTTATTATCATCGACATAAGTTTTCACCCTTTGATCAAAGTCGAAAATCGAGGGAATCACAATATACCGTTTCTGTTATCATCGTTGTTGGAGTAAATAAAATTTACAATTTTATTTTGCACATGCCAATCTGTTCTATTCGTTGTTCATTGCTGTTATGGTGTTTTAACTAAACACGACTGTTTGTTACTAAATTAATAATAAAATAAATTCACATTATCATACGCTGGAGAGATGCTTCCTAGCTTGAGCACGTGGTGATTTGGAATTGTAAGTAACAAAATTTTGCCAGAAATGAGTACAAAAGCAGACTAATGCTGATTGCTATCATGTATGTGTCACGTGAATCGATTGAGGAAATTTGAGCAACTTTTCAAATTTCTCATTTCTTCGAACAAACAGCCCCTGCACGACATCGCAGACGATCAGGTGTACGCCGACCTGGACGAGATCAACTACGGTCCCATCAACTACAAGGCCGCGTCCATCTACAACATGTGGTGAAGTTCAAGGACGAACTCAGAACTAATATTTCATTTGATTGGGAGAACAGGAAGGGGTGTTAAACTGCTGTGCTTTGTAACTTTTGAATAATTGAAAGAAAATTTGCACTCATTGCAAACTATAATCCGTGAAGTGACGTGACTGTGTTTAATAAAGCTTATGCGTATACTATCGAGGATCAAAATACGATACTTCTATGCTTTTTTACATCCGAAACAATTCATGTCTTTTTGAGAGCAAAAAATCATTAAAGCAACGGATGGCGTAGCCAGAGGGAACGATGCCTTCTCCCACAGCTTCGTACAACACCTATTGAGTACGCAGTCGTAAACAGGCTGTAATACGTCGTCCTTTCTACTCTGGAAAGATGAACGATCCATCTACTGGGTAAACGCGCCACTAAGTGTATAGAACAATTTGACGCTTTCCGGACCTGGAAGGCCAAACCCATACGGACCCATACAGCCAATGTATCATTGCCTGTGCGGTAACATTATCTTCGTCAACCTGTTCTACAAAGCACAACTCTAAAGCTTTGTTAATGAAGTAAAGAAGCAGAAATCCCTCGAATATGCACTTTGATGGGGCCCTTCTTAGCCGTGCGGTAAGATGCGCGGCTACAAAGCAAGACCATGCTGAGGGTGGCTGGGTTCGATTCCCGGTGCCGGTCTAGGCAATTTTCGGATTGGAAATTGTCTCGACTACCCTGGGCATAAAAGTATCATCGTGTTAGCCTCATGATATACGAATGCAGAAATGGTATCCTGGCTTAGAAACCTCATGATTTAATAACTGTGGAAGTGCTTAATGAACACATACTGAGGACGGCAGTATAGATCCATTGGGGATGTAATAATGAAGAAGAAGAAGAGACACTTTGATTTCTATTTGAGGTCGAGCGTCAGTCAAGGTCAAGGTCAAGGTCAAGGTCAAAGATCACAGTCAAAGGTCAAGTCAAGGTCAAGTCAAATGTGAAGTCAAAGATCAAAGTCAGATCAAGTCAAGGTCAAGTCAAGGTCAAGTCGAGGAGTCAAGTAGAGTCACGCAAGGTCAAAGTAGAGGTCAAGTAAAGGTCAGTAAAAGTCAAAAGTCAAGGTCAAGTCAAGGTCAAAACAGAAGTCAAGTAGAGGTCAAGTGAAAGGTCAAGTAAAAGGTCAGTCAAGGTCAAGTCAAAGGTCAAGAAGTAAGAGGTCAAAGCTGAAGTCAAGTAGAGAGTCAAGTAAGGTCAAGTAAAAGGTCAAGTAAAGGTCAAGTCAAGGTCAAGTCAAGAATTAAGTCAAAGTCAAAATTCAAAAGGTCAAGTCGAGGTCGAAATTACGGAAGTCAAGTCAAGTCAAGTCAAGAATCAAGCCAAGGAGTCAAGTCAAAGTCAAGTTAAAGGTCAAGGGTCCAAGTCAAGAGTCGTCAAAGTCCAGTCAAGGTCAAGCCAAAGGTCAAGTCAAGGTCAAGTCAAGGTCAAGAGTCAAGTCAAGGTCAGTTAAAAGGTCAAGTAAAGGTCAAGGTAAAGTAAAGGTCAAGGTCAAGTCAAGGTCAAGTCAAGTCAAGTCGAGTCAAGTCGAGGTCAAGGGCAAGTGAAGGTCAAGTTAAGGTCAAGTCAAGGTCAAGTCGAGGTCAAATCAAGGTCAAGTCAAGGTCAAGCCAAAGGTCAAGTCAAGGGGCCAAGTCAAGGTCGGAAATTCAAGGCCAAGTCAAGGTCAAGAGGTCAAGTCCAAGGTCAAGAGTCAGGTCATGTGAGGTCAAGTAGAGGTCAAGTAGAGGTCAAGCGAAGGTCAAGTAGAGGTCAAGTGGAGAGTCGAAGTAGAGTCAAGTAGAGGTCAGAAGGGTGAAGTAGAGTCAAGTCGAGGTCAAGTCGAGGTCAAGTAGAGGTCAAAGTGGAGGGGGTAAAGCAGAGGTCAGAGTCAAGGTCAAGTCAAGGTCAAGAGTCAAAGGTCAAGTCAAGTCAAGTCGAAATCAAGTCAGAAGTTCAAGTCAGGTGCGATAGAGATCAAGTGAGGTCAAATCCAAGGTCAAGTCAACATCAAGTCAGGTCGAGTCAATGTCAAGTCAAGGTCAAGTCAAGGTCCAAGTCGAGTCAAGTCGAGGATCAAGTCAAAGATTAGAGTCAAGGTCAAGTCAAGGTCAAGTCAAGGTCAAGGTCAAGTCAAAGATCAAGTGAGTCAAGTAGGTCAGAGGTCAGAGTGAAGGTCCAAGTTAAGTGAGGTCAAGTGAAGGTCCGCAAAGTTAAAGTCAAGGTCAGAAGTCAGTCAAGTCAAAGGTCAAATCAAGAGTCAAAAGTCAAGGTCAAGCCAAGGTCAAGTCAAGGTCAAGTCAAGTCAAAGTCGAGTCAAGTCAGGAGTCCAAGTCAAGAAGACAAGTGAAGAGGTCAAAGTTAAGAGTCCAAGTCAAGAGTCAAGTCGAGGTCAAATCAAAGGTCAAGTCAAGGTCAAGCCAAAAGGTCAAGTCAAGGCCAAGTCAAGGTCAAGTCAAGGCCAAGTCAAAATTCAAGAGGTCAAAGTCTAAGGTCAAGTCAGTCCTTGAAGGTCAAGTAGAGGTCAAAGTAGAGGAGGTCAAGTAAAAATTAGTAGAGTCAAGTGGAGGTCAAGTAGAGGTCAAGTAGAGAGTCAAGAAGAGGTCCAAGTAGAGGTCAAGTCAAGGTCATCGAGGAGGTCAGTAGAGTCAGAAGTGGAGGTCAAGCAGAGGTCAGAAGTAGAGTCAAGTGAGGTCAGTAGAGGTCAAGTAGAGGTCAAGTGAAGGTCAAATGAAAGTCGAGGTCAAGTGAGTCAAGTCAAAATTAAGTCAAAGTCAAGTAGAGGTCAAAATTCAAGTCAAAAGTTAAGTAAGGTCAAGTCAAAGAGATCAGTCAGGTCAGAGTCAAGGTCAGAAGTAGAGGTCAAGCAGAGGAATAAAATTAAAGGTCAAGTCAAGGTCGGAAGTCAAGGTCCAAGTCCAAGTCAAGAATTGAAGTCAAGTCGAAGTTCAGAGTCAAGGTCAAAGTGAGAGATCAAGTCAGAGTCAAATCAAGGTCAAGTCAACATCAAGTCAAGAGTCCAGAGTCAATGTCAAGTAAAAGTCAAGTCAAGGTCAAGTCAAGGTCAAGTCAAGAATTCCAAGTCAAAATTCAGTCAAAGGTCAAGTCAAGGTCAAGAGTCAAGTCAAGAATTAAGTGAGGTCAAGTAGGTCAAGAGGTCAAGTGAAAGGTCAAGTTAAGTAGAGTCGACGAGTCACGCCAAAGTTAAGTCAAATTCGAAGTCGAGGTCAGTCAAGGTCAAATCAAAAGGTCAAATTAAAGTCGAAGGCCAAGAGTCAAGCCAAGGTCGAGTCAATGTCAAGTCAAGAGTCAAGTCGAATTCAAGTCAAAGGTCAAATGAGGTCAGAAAGTAGAGGTCAAGCAGAGAGGTCCAATGAAATTGGTAGAGAATTGAAGAGACAAGGTCAAAGGTCAAGTCAAAGGTCAAGTAAAGGTCAAAGTCAAGGTCAAGTCGGTGAAATTACAGGTCAGAAGTGAAGGTCAAGTAAGGTCAAGGTCAAGTCAAGGTCAAGTCAAGGTCAAATCAAAGGTCAAGTCAAGGTCAGAGTCAAGGAGTCCAAGTCAAGGTCAGAAGTAAAGGCCAAGTCAGGTCAAGTAAGGTCAAAAGAGGTCAAGTCGAGAATCCAAAGGGGCAGGTCAGTAAAATTAAAGTGAAGTAAAGGTTAAGGAGGTCAAGTCAGGTCAAGTCAAGTCAAGTCCAGAACAGAGTCAGTCCAAGGCAAGTGAAGGTCAGAAGTTAAGGTCAAGTCAAGGTCCAAGTCGAGGTCAAATCAAAAAGTCAAATCAAAAAATTCAAGCCAAAGGTCAAGTCAATGCAAGTCAAAGTCAAGGCCAAGTCAAGGCCAAGAGGTCAAATCAAGGTCATACCAGAGGTCCAGTAGAGGTCAAGTGGAGGACTAAGTAGAGGTCAAAGTAGGGGTCAAGAAAGGGTCAAGTAGAGATCAAGTCAAGGTCAAAGTCGAGGTCAGAAGTAGAGGTCAAGTGGAGGTCAAGTAGAGATCAAGTAGGGTGAAGTAGAGTTCAGTAGAGGTCAAATGAGGAGATGAAGTGAAGGTCAAATAGAACAGGGTCGGTAGAGTCTCAAGTCAAGGTCAAGTCAAAGGTCAAGTAGAGGTCAAGCAGAGGTCAGTCAAGGTCAAGTGAGTCAAGTAAGGTCAAGTCGAGGTCAAGTCGAGGTCAAGTCAAAGAGTCTGAAGGTCAAGTCAAGGTCAAGTCAAGGACAAATTAAAGGTCAAGTCAAGGTCAGTCAAGGTCAAGTAAGGTCAACATAAGAAAGGCCAGAGTCGAGGTCAAGTAGAAGGTCAAATAGGTCAAGAAGGTCACAAGGTCAAGTCAAGGTCAAGTAGAGGGTCAAGTAGGAGTGGCAAGTAGAGGTCAAGTAAAGAGTCAAGTCAGAGGTCAAGTCAAGGTCAAGTAGAGGTCAAGTCAGAGGTCAAGTAGAGTCAGTCAAAGTCAGTCAAAAGGTCAAGTAGGAGTCAAGTCAGAGTCAAGAGCTCAGGGAGTCAAGAGATCAAGTCAAAGAGTCAAGTAAGGTCAAGTGAGGGTCCAAGCAGGTCGGTAAAGTCAAGTCAAGGTCAAGCCAGGTCAAGTCAGGTCAAAGTCTTAGGTCAAGTAAGGTCAAGTCAAGGTCAAGTCAAGGTCAAGTCAAGGTCAAGCCAAAGATCAGAAGTCAAAGATCAAGCATCAGGTCAAGAGGTCAATCAGGTCAAGTTAAGGTCAAGTAAAGGTCAAAGTGTAAAGTAAAGGTCAAGAGTCAATCAAAGGTCCAAGTCAAGGTCAAGTCAGAGTCAAGTCGAGTCAAAGTCAAAAGGCAAGTGAAGGTCAAAGTTTAAGGTCATGTCGAAATCATGGTCCAAATCAAGGTCAAGTCAAGAGTCAGCAAGGTCAAGTCAAGGCCAAGTCAAAGTCGAAGAGGCTGTCCAAGGTCAAGAGGGTCAGTCAAAATTGAGTCAAGTCAAGCATGAAGGTATGAGTCAAGTAAGGAAGTAGAGTCAAGTGAGGTCAAGTAAGGTCAAGTAAAGTCAGAGAAGTCAATAGAGTCAAGTCAAGGTCAAGTCGAGAGAGTAAGATCAGGGAGTCCACGGAAGTCAACAAGAGATCAAGGTCAATCAAGGTCAAGCAAGCAAGGTCAGAATTGGTCAAGAGTCAAGTCCAAGTGGTCAGAAGTAGGTCAATGAAATGTCAAAAAGTCCAGGTCAAGTCAAGGCTCAAGTCAAAAGGTCAGCAGTCAAGTAGTCAGTAGGTCAAGTCAGAGTTCAAGGTCAAGTGAAAGTGACATTGAAGTCACGAGGTCAGTAGGCAAGTAGGTCAAGTAGCAAGCGAGGTCAAGTAAGGTCAAGTCAAGGCAAGTCAAAGGTCAAGTCAAAGGTCAAGTAAGGTCAAGTAAAGCCGGTCAACAAGGATTCATTAGTCAAGGCAGAATTTAAGTAGAGTCAACGGTAAGGTCGATCGCAAAGGTCAAGTCAGAAGTACAGGTCAGAGGTCAAAGTCGAGAGTCAAATTCAAATGGTCAAATCAAGGTCAGAAGTCAAAGGTCAAGCCAAAGGTCAATAAATCAAGTAAATCAGGTCAATCAAGGTCAATGAAGGGGTCAAGTCAAGAGAAGTCAAGGTCAAGTCGAAATCACAGGTCAAGTCAAGGTCAAGCAAGTCAAGTCAAAGGTCCAAGTCAAAGGTCAAGTCAACAAAATTCAAGAATCAAAGGTCAAGCCAAAAGGTCAAGTCAAGGTCAAGTGAAGGTCAGGGTTAAAAGGTCAAATGCAAAGGTCAAGTCAAGCCCAATTAAAATTGATAAAGGTCAAGTCAAGGCCAAGAATCAAGATCAAGAGTCAAGTCAAAGATCAAATCATGTCAAGTGAGGTCAAGTAGAGTCAAGTAGAGGTCAAGTAGAGGTCAAGTGGGGGTCAAGTCAAGGTCAAGTCAATCGGTCAAGCTCAGAGGTCAAGTAAGGTCAAACAGAGTCACCATGGCAGCAGAGGTCATAGAGTCAACGAGTCAAGTCAAGGTCAAGTAAGGTCAAGTCGAGGTCAAGTAGAGTCACAGTTGGAGGTCAAGTAGAGGTCAAGTAGAAGATCAAGGCAGCAAGTCAAGTAGTAGAGGCTCGGTAGAGGTCAGAAGTAGAGGTCAAGATGGAATCCAAGTGGGAAAAGTCAAGTCAAGAGTCAAGTCAAAAGGTCAAGTAGAGGGATTAAGAGAGTCAAGATGGCCGCATAAGGTCAAGAGTCACAGTAGGTCAAGTCAAGCAGTGTCAAGTGCAACAAGGTCAGGAGTCGGCGTCGGTCAAGTAAGAGCAGTCAGTCAAGGCCATACCGAAGGCCACAAGGTCAAGGCTCAAGGGTCCGTCGTCAAGTCAAGAAGATCAAAAGGTTTGGGCTCAAGTAAGCCAAGGTCAAGTACAAGGTCAAGTCAAGTCAAGTCAAGTCAATCAAGTCAAGCAGTCAGAGGGGTTCAAGTCAAGGTCAGAAAGGTCAAGTTAAGGATGCAAAGGTCCAAGTCAAGTAGGTCAAATAAGGTCTATGCGCCAAGTCAAGCCAGCCAGTGGCACAAGCAAGGCAAGTCAAAGGTCAAAGGTCGTAAGGTCAAGGCATGAGTCAAGTAGGTCAAGAGAGGTCAAGTAAGCATGAGGTCAAGGGCCGAAGTAATAGAGGCTAGTCAAGAGAGTTCAGCCAGTCGAGGTCAAGTAGAGAGTGGAGTCAAGATGTCAAGGTCAAGCCTAAGGTCAAGCTAAGGCGTCAGTCAAGGTCGAAGATCAAGTCGAGAGTCAAGATCAAGGTCACAGTAAGAGTCAAGTCAGCACATTCAGCTCACTCAGGAGTCAGGTCGATCACGTCAAGTCAAGTCAACAAGGTCAGTGTAGCAGCGTCAAGTGCAAGGTGCAGTCAAGAAGGTCAAGTGGAAGGTCAAGCGGCAGAGGCTCAAGTCAGAGGCTCAAGGTCAAGTAGCAGGTCAAGTGAAGGTCACAGTAGCAAGGCTGCAGTAAGTCAAATAGGTCAAGTCGTTTTGAGCGTTCAAGGTCAGCCAGGTCAAGTCGAGGCGAGTCAAGTCAAGGGCAGAGGTCAGTAAGGTCAAGTCAGGTCAAGGAGAGTCAACTACAAGAGTCTAAGTCAAGGTCAAGCAAAGGTCAATTCGGTCAAGGCCAAGTCAAGTAAGCAAGTCATAGTCAAGGTCAAGTCGAGGTCAAGCTGTGGTCAGAAGCTGGGAGCATAAGACTAGGCAAAGGCCGGCAGAGAGTAGGAGGTCAGCGAGGTCAAGAGAGGAATAAGAGTCAGACGTCGAGAGGTCAAGTCAAGAGTCAAGGTACGAGGCTGCAGAGGTCAAGTAGAGGTCAAGTAGGGGTCAAGGTAGAGTCAGCAGAAAGGTCAAGTCAGGAGAGTCGAAAGATTCAAGGTCAAGTGAAAAGGTCACAAAGTAGAATCAAGGTCGTATCAAGGGTCAAGTCAAGGTCAAGTCAAGTCAAGTCAAAGGTCAAGCGAGTCAGGTCAGTCAGAGTCAACAAGGTCAAGTCAGCCAAGTCAAGGTCAAAGTGTCAAGTTCAAGTAGTCAAGTCAGTCAACGAAGTCAAGTAGAGGTCAGTCAGTAAGTCGAGGCTCAGGGTCGTCAAGGTAAGTCAAGGTCAACTAAAGGTCAAGTAAGGTCGAAGTGGGTCAAGGAAGGTCAAGTAAGACAAGTCAAGTCAAAGGCGTCAAGTCAAGGCATCAGAGTCAAGGCTATTCACGCAAGTCAAGGAGCCGGCACAGTGCGTCAAGTCAAGGCGTGCAAGAAGGTAGTCAAGGCCGGCCGGCTGCAAGTAGAGGCTTCAAGTATGAAGAGTCAAGTGAGCAGTGAGTCAAGTCACGTTGTAGGAGTCACTGGACAAACATAAGTCAGGTCAAGGTCAAGGTCTCAATGTAGTAAGTTCAAGTCAGCAAAGTCAAGGTCTAGAGGTCAAGTAGAGGTCAAGTAGAGGTCAAGATGAGGTCAAGTAAGGTCAGGAAAGTCAAGTCAAGTGTCAGAGAGTATGGTCAGCAGGTAAAGTTGATCAAGGTCAAGTGAAGGTCAAGTAAGGTCAAGGTAACAGAGTCAAGGTCAAGTCGAGAGTCAAGTAAGAAGTCAAGTGACGCAGAGAGTCAAGTAGGCAATCAGGGGCTCAAGCAAGGCCAGTAGGTCGAATAAGTCAAAGGTCAAGAGTTAAAGCTCAAAGTCAAGGTCGTAGAGGTCAAGTAGAGGTCATAGGTAGTAAGTAAAGGTCAAGGTCAAGTAAGGTCAGTCAAGCGTGAGTCAGTCGGGCGGAAGTGAGTCAATTGGTCAGGTCAGAGTCAAGGTCAAGTCAAATAGGTCAAGTCAAGGTCAAGCCAGAGGTCAAGCAAGCCAGTCAAAGGCAAGAGCCAAGAGGTAAGTCAAGGTCAGAGGTCCAGTAGGATCAAGTGGTCAAGTAGGGAGGGGTCAGGCAGAGGTCAAGGAAGAGGTCAAGGCAAGTCGGCTCAAAATTCAAGTCATGTCAAGTGGGGGTCAATAGAGGCTTGCAAGTCAATAGAGCGACAAGTAAGGTCAAGTCAAGTCGGCAAGGTCAAGTCAAGTCAAGTAAGTCGAGGTCAAAGAAAGGTCAAGTCAAGGTCAAGTCAAGGAAGTAGGAGGTCAAGCAGGCTGCAAGGCTGGCAGAGGCTCAAGGGTAAAGGTCAAGGTCAAATTGAGGTCAAGCAGTCAAGGCCTTGCACAGTCAGCAGTGGCAGTGCGAAGCGGTCAGACAAGTCAAGGTCAAGTCAAGGCAAGTCAAGGTAAGTAGTCAAGTCAAAGGTCAAGATTAAAGGTCAAGCCAAGGCTTCAGAGGTTGCGAAGCCATAGAGTCAATAGCAGGTCCTTCAAGAGTGCAATGCCAAGGTCAAGAGGTCAAGGTCAAGGTCAAGCATCAAGAGAGTGCGAGAGCTCAAGGTCAAGCAAGGTAAGCTAAGGTCAAGTCGAGGTCAATAGAGGTCAAGAAGGCTGCAGAGGCGGAAGCTGCTGAGTGCAGAGGCTGCCAGAGGTAAGAGGGCGTCATGCAAGTCAGCCAAAGGCGTGCGAGGTCAGGGGCCGTCAAGGTAAGCAGGTCAATCAGTGCGGTCGTTGTCAGGCTTCCAAAGGCTAAGAGTAGCCGCGTCAGCAGTCAAGAAAGTCTAAGGTAAGAAGAGTCAGAGGTCAAGTCAAGGTCAAGTGCGTCGAGCTCAAGTCGGCTGCCTGGCAAGTATAGTGTTAAGTCAAAGTCGAGTCAACAAGGTCGCAAGGAATCCAGATCAAGGCAAGTAAGTGGCACAAGTCAAGGTCAAAGAGGTCAAGCTCAAGGCTCGCAGTCCAGTAGAGGTCAAGTAAGGTCAAGTCAAAGGTCACGAGTCGAGGTCAAGTAGGCTGTCAAGGTCAAGTGAAGTCAACAGGGTCAAGTCAATCAAGGTCAAGGTGCTTAGAGTCAAAGTGGCAAGAGCCTAAGCCGGGCAGAGGTCAAGGTAATGAGAGCTGTCAAAGGCTAAAGTCAAGGTCAAGCAGGTCAAGTCAAGGTCAAGTAAAGTCAAGTAGAGGTCCAATAGAGGTCAAGTGAGGGTCAAGTCAAAGGTCAAGTGAAGAGGTACAAGTAAGTGAGGTCAAATAGGGAAGTCAATAAGGAATCATGGTCAAAAGTCGAAGTGCAAGAGAGTCAATAGAGTCAAGTCAGTGTCAATAGGTCACAAGTCAAGGTCAAAGTGAGAGGTCAAGTGAAGGTCAAGCTGAAGTCAAGTACAAGTCAACAGGGTCAAAGATCAAAAGTAGTCAAGTCAAGGTCGTACAGGTCGAAGGTCCAAGTAAAGGTCAAGGTCAAGTGTGCCAAGTCAACAATAAGGTCGAACGTCAAGTCAAGGTCAAGCTCAAGGTCAAGGGTCAAGTCAAAGTCAAGTCAAGGCGCAAGTGTCAAGGTCAAGCTCAAGGTCAAGTCAAGGTCAAGTCAAAGGCTCAAGTCAAGGAGTAGGCGGAGTCAAGGTCAAGCCAGTGTCAACCAATGTCAAATGAAGGTCAAGCTAAGTCAGATGTTCAAATCGAGTCACGAGTTCAAGTCCGAGTCAAGTCAGAAGTCAAGTCAAGAAGTCAAGGTCAAGAGTCAAGTAAGCCGGAATCAAGATGCAGAGGCTCAGAGCCGGAGTCAAGCTCAGAGTCAAGTCAGAGTAAGTCAGGTCAAAGTCGAGGTTCAAGTAGAGGTCAAAGTCGAAGTCAAGTACGAGGCCAGCAGAGCTCAAGTGAGTCAAGTCGAGTCAGGAGCAAGGCTCGTCGTCCAGGTCAAGTAGAAGTCAAAGTCGAGGTAGCGAGATCAAGTGAGTGTCTAGTAGAGTCGAGTAGAGTCAAGTGGAGGCTCCAGAGTCGGTCAGAGGCTCGGAGCCGCAGTCAGGTCATGGTGGAGGTCGAAGGCAAGTCAGAGCAAGTCGAGGTCAAGTCAAAGGTCAAGTACGAGTCAAGTAGAGGTCAAGTGGGTCAGTAATGAGTCAAGTACGAGTCAAGTCGAGGGTCCAAGTAGAGGTCAAGTCAAAGATCAGAGTCAAGGTCAAGTCAAGGTCAGAAGCGATCAAGTCAGGTCAAGCTCGAGTCAAGTCCGGAGTCGAGTCAGCATGCAGAGAGTCAGTAAGGTCAAGTAGCGCAGGTAAAACAAGGTCAAGTCACACGCTCCAGCAGGTCAAGTCAGGCCAAGTCAAGTCAAAGGTCAAGTCAGGAAGTAGGGCCAAGATGAGTCAAGGTCAAGGAGTCAAGTCGAGTCAAGGAAGTCAACTCGAGTGGTCAAGTAAGGTCAAGTCAGTCAAGCAAGGCTCGGTCAAGAGGTCAAGAATCAGAGTCAGGTCAAGTGAGGCTCAGTGAGTCAGAGACCAAGTCCAAGTCCCGAGTCAAGCAAGGCAAGTACGAGTCAAGATGAGGTCAAAAGATCGAGGTCAAGCTCAGGTCAAGCCAGGGTCGAGCTCAGCAGTAGGTCAAGTCAGAGTCAAGTCGAGGTCAAGTCGAGTCAAGTAGGAGATCAAGTCGAGGATCAAGTCGAGCAGAGTCAAGAGCTTCAAGTCAAGGTCAAGTCAAGGTCAAGTGTCAAGGTCAAGTCAAGGTCAAGTAACAAGAGGTCAGTCAAGGTCAGCAGGCAGGTAGGCTCAGTCGAGGTCGTCAGGTACAAGACGAGACTGTGAGCTGGTGAGAGGTCAAGTCAAGTCAAGTCAGAGGTCAAGTCGAGCGGGTAGAGGTCAAGGGCTCAGTCTCAGAGTCAAGCAAGTCGAGGTCAGCAGTCAAGTCAATGAGTCAAGTCAAGAACAAGTAAACGAGCCAAGTCAGAGTACAATTACGTACAAAGTCGATGTCAATCAAGGTTGTTCGAGTCAAGTCGATGTCAGTTATGCGAGGGTCGATTCAAATCAAGGTCAAGTCAAGGAAGTCAAGGTCAGAGGTAGGTCAAGTCAGGGTCAGTCAAGTCAAGAGTCGTAGCAAGTCAAGGTCAAGGTCAAGGGTCAGAGGTAGTCAAGACACAAGGTCAAGTAGGCATAGAGGTCAGGAGGTCAAGTAAGGTCAAGTCAAGGTCGTAGGGCAAGTCAAGGTCAGGTCAAGGTCAAGTCAGTCGAGGCGGTCAGAGGTCAAGGTCAAGAGCAAGTAGGTCAGAGGTCGATCAAGTCAGGTGAAGTCGAGGTCACGAGTCGAGGGTCAGTAGATCGAGGGTCAAGTAACAGGTCAAGTAAGGTCAGACGAGTCAGAGTCAAGCCGGTCAAGTCGGTCAAGTGGGGTCAAGTAGTATCAGTGAGTGCAGTCGAAAGGCCAAGTCGAGGTCAGAGGTCAAGTGAGTCAAGTAGACTAGGTTCTGAGAGTAGCAATAAGGCGAGCAGGTCAATAGTCCAGGTCAGGTCAAGTCAAGTCAAGCCGCGTAAGCTCAGAGTCAGAGGTCGGGCAGTGCAAGTAAGGTCAAGTCAGGTAAGAGGTCAATCCGTCAAGTGAGTCAAGTCACCACAAGTCAAGTCAAGGTCAAGTCAGTCAGGTCAAGTTGCAAGGTCAGAGAAGTCGAGGTCAAGATCGAGTCAGGCAGAGTCAAGTCGAGGTCAAGTCAGTCAGAGTCAAGTCAAGTCTGGAGAGTCAATAGGGTAAGTTAGGTCAAAGTCAAAGGTCAGAGTGATGTCAAGATCAGAGGTCAAAGTCGGCAGCTCAAGTCTCGCTAGTCAAGTCGTAAGTCGAAGTCAGTAAGTCAAGATTCGAAGTCAGAGTCAAGGTCAAGTGAGGTCACAGTCGAGTCAGTCGAGTAGAGTCAAGTACGTCAAGGTCAAGAAGTGCACAGGTTAGTCAAGGTCGTAAGGTCAGACGTTGTTAACTTCAAAGGTCAGAGTCAAGCTGGCTCAAGGTCAGAGTCAAATCAGGAGTCAAAGGCTACAAGGAGTCCAAGTCAAGTCAAGTCAAAGGTTGAAACTCAGAGTCAAGTCAAGGATGTGGCGAAGAGGTCAGGTCAGTAGAGTCAAGACAGTAGCAGAGGTCAAGTCAGGAGTGGTCAAGTGGTCAAGGGTCAAGTCTAGAGGGTCAGTGGGCAAGTCCCAGTCGAGGTCAAGTCAAGGTCAAGTCAGGTAAGTCGCGCAGCAAGTCGGACAGAGTCAATCAAGGTCGCCAAGGTCAAGAGGTCAGTCAAGCCAGTCAAGGTAGCAGTCAAGTCAGGCTGTCAAGTAGTCAGTAGGTCAGTCAGTATCAAGTAAGTCAAGTCGAGTCAAGCCGCTGCCAAGTCCAGGTCAATGAGGTCCTAAGGCAGTCAAGCCAGGCTGCAAAGGTCAGGAGTTCCACCAGTCAAGGTCAAGTCAGGGAAGGTCAAGTAAGCAAAGGCGGAGGCGGACAAGTCAAGGTCAAGTCAAAGGTCAGTCAAGGTCAAGTGATCAGGGTCCAGGTCAAGTCGGAAGCAGGCGGAGGAGTCGAAGGCTCGGAAGCGCAGTCGCCACGTCAAGGTCAGATTCGCAAGGTCAGACAGGCTCAAGAATGCGCAGTAATTCGGAAGGCCAACGCCACCCCCGGTCAGCTGGCTCAAGCCAGCGCACGTCAAGGCGTCCGTAAGGTCAAGCGGGTCAAGCGATGCAATCAAGTCGAGTCTAGACAGTTTGCTTAAGTCGATTTAGGTCGATCAAGTTTTTTCCGAGTCAAGTCGAGCTCAGTCAGCCGTCATAAGTCAGAGCAAGTCGAGCTAGTCGAGACAAGTCGAGCCGTGATCTAAATCAGACGAGTCAAGTCAGTCGTGAGTCCAAGTCAAGCGTCCGGACGATGCTCAGTCAAGTCGAGTGTCAAGCCTTTGGTCAAGTCAAGGCGAGTCAATCCAAGTGTCTAGTCAAGCTTGTCAAGTCGACGAGGTCAGTCCGAAGGTCAAGTCGAAAGCTCGAGCCAAGTCAGGCAGAGTGTCACAAAGCTCGGCGCGAGTCGTGGTGAGCAAGTCGAGGCCGCCTCCCAGCCGAGTGCGAGCAAGCCGAGTCAAGTCGAGTCAAGTCCGACGGCCGTCCAGGTCGAGGGAGCCGAGTTCGGGAGCGCCGAGCTCCGAGCAAAGTCGAGCTCAGTCGAGTCGCAGTCAAGCGTCGAGCAGTCGACGCAGCTGCCGAGTCAAGTCGATCAAGTCGACGAGCGCTCACTAGTCGAGCCAAGTCGAGCTGCACAATCCGAGGTCAAGTCGGGAGGTACGTCGAGTCAGCTGCCAGTCAAGTCGAGCTCAGTCGTAGTCCAGAGAGCTCAGGTCAAGTCGAGTCCAGTCAGGTCAAGCAGTCAAGTCGAGTCCAAGTCCAAGGGTCGATCAAGTCCAGGTCAGTCAAGGCAAGCAAGGTCTAAGTCGAGTCAAGGTCAGGCGAGTCAAGTCGAGGTCAGGTAGATGTCAATGTCATCAAGTCGAGTCAAGTCGATGTCCCGTCGACATTCAGTCGAGCCTAAGCTCAGGTCAATGTCCAGAGTCGCCAAGTCGAGCTCGTCAAGTCACAACGAGTCAAGTCGAGATCAAGCCGAGAAAGTCAAGGTCAGAGTCAAGTCCAGTCAAGTCGAGCCAAATTAGGGTCACCGAGGTATTACTAAAGTCAAGTCGGTCTTCAAAGACATGAGTCAAGGTCAAGTTCAAACAGTCCAAGGTTAGTGGCAAGGCAAGTCAAGGTCGGCAAGTCCAAGCTGCCAAGTCAAGGCCGGTCGAGAGTCACCAGTGTCAGTCAAGCCGCAAGTCAGAAGTCAAGTCAGGTCGAGATCAAGGTCGAGTCAAGGATAAGTCGAGGTCAAGTCGAGTCAAGTCGACTCGAGGGTCGATCAAGCCCTGCGATCGAGCCAGTCGAGCATGGAGCCGATCGAGACGCCTACCGGAGGTCAGCAGGCCGGTCCATGCGCAGCGCGCCGTCAAGCAGCTCGAGTGCAGTCAAGTCGATTGCGATGATCGCGAGAACAGCTTAGGTGAGTGCTCGACCGCAGCGCCGCCACTCGAGCTGATCAGTCAAGCATGCGAGTCACAAGTAAGCAGGCGAATGTCATGTCGAGCTGCCGTCACGAGCTCAGTCAAGCGTCAGTTAAGCAGGGCCGAGTCAGCCAGCAAGTGGCAAGGTCGGCCGAGCGCCAAGGCTCAGTCAAGCGAGGTTGGTCAGGGTCAAGTCGAAGCTCAAGTCGAGTCAGAGTCAGAGTCAATCTCAGTCCGGGTCAAGTCGAAAAGTTCAGTCGAGTCAAGTCAAGGATTAAGTCTAAGAGCTCAAGTCAGTCAAGTCCGAGTCAGTGAACAGCAAAGTTAGTCAAGGTCGAAGTCAAGGTCAAGCCGGAGTCGGAGTCGAGTCAAGTCAGCGTCGAAGTCAAGGTCAAGTCGAGTTCAAGATACGAAGTGCGGCGTCGAGCTGTCGAGTCAAGTCGAGTCAGTGAGTCGCCAGAGTCGTCAGTCAAGTGTCAAGTCGAGTCAGCAGA
Organism: Armigeres subalbatus; assembly: GCF_024139115.2. Lineage (NCBI taxonomy): Eukaryota > Metazoa > Arthropoda > Insecta > Diptera > Culicidae > Armigeres > Armigeres subalbatus. The sequence goes on from NC_085141.1 coordinate 423,486,783, forward strand.
CAGCTCGGCGTCAAGGTCAAGTCAAGGTCAGCTCAAGGTCAGCAGGTCAAGGTCGAAGCTGCAGCGTCAAGTCAGATAAGTCGAGATTCAAGTCGATTGAGGTCGAGTCAAAGTCTGATTCCAGCCAAGTCGCAGTGCTGCAAAGTCAGAGTCAACCAAGTCAGAGTGCAAGCGTGAGTCAAGGAATCGAGTGCAAGCAGCGTCGAGACATCGATTAAGTCGAGCTCCTCCGGCTAATCAAGTCCAGTTCAAGATCCCGGGTAAGTCAAGTGTTGTAGGCTTCAAGCCGTCGCACAGTCTAGCAAGTCAGTCAAGCAGGTCAAGTCAGCGCCTGTCAAGTCGAGAAGTCAGCAAGTCAGCCAGAGTCACAGCCGAGTCAAGTCAGTCAAGTCGAGCTCTACGACGATCGAGTCAAGTCGAGTTCAACGAGCCGCGGCTCAAGCCAGCTAGTCAAGTCGAGTCGAGTCGAAGCCTTGATCAAGTCGAGTCAATGCGCATTAAGCCGAGTGTCGATGGAGCTCAGGTCGGCGCCACCAAGCGCTCCGTAAGGAGCTCAGCTCAGTGCGAGTCAAGATCGAGCTGCCGAAAGCTAGTCGGGACCAGTGACGGAGTCAAGCCGGGGTCAGGCTCCAGTGCGTCGAGTCGTCAGCAGCGATGGCACAAGCACTCGAGCTCTCCTAGCTGCACAATAGCGTCAAGGCGCATCAAATCATAAGTCAACACCAAAGCCAGCCGTTACAGACGCTCAGCCGAAGTCGCTCAAGCGGCGCCGCTCAAGCTGGCTGCAAGCCGCGCATCAGTCAAGCGCCTGCAAGGTTGCACAGTACGCGAAGAGTCAAGAGTCAGGTCAGCGTGAGTCAAGGGTCAAGTCGTGTCAACCGTCACGCCGCGTCATAAGTCATAAGCTGTAACCAGGCGAGTGCGGAGTCAAGTGAGTCAAGTGAAAGGTCAAGGTCAGAGGTCAAGCGAGTAGTCGCGAGTCAATAAGTCGCAGGTCAAGCTGCGAAGTGTCCGGTCAAGCGGGCGTCGCACGGGTGCACAAGCTGGCGCCAGCAACGTCAAGGTCGAGTCAAGCCGCCGTGCGCCAAAGTCAGTAAGGTCAAGTGAATCTGAAGCTCGGTGTCAAAGCTCAAGGTCAAGTCGATCGCGATCAAGTCGAGTGGATCGAGTCGATCAAGTTCATCTAAGTCCGAGTCAAGCCGCGTAATCAGAGTCAAGTCGAGTCAAGTCGAAAGTCCAAGTGAGTCAGCCCGAGTCAAGTCGAGTCAAGTAGTCGATCGAGTCATCCGAGTAAGTCGATCACAGCAAGCGAGTCAAGTCGATCAAGTCGAGCGTCGATTCGATAATCAGCCTCAGTGCTGAGTCATAAGTCGAGTCAAGCTCGAGCTCCGAAGTCGAGCCGTCAGCATGCTCAGCCGCCCCAAGCTGAGCCGTCAGAGATCCGTCAGCAAGTCGAGTCCAAGTCAGCGCCAAGCTCGTCAGTCAAGTCAGCTGTCGAAGCTGCCAGCAGTCAAGCTCGAGCTAATCAAGTCAAGCCACCCCGAGTCAGAGTGCGAGCGTCACAGCTCGAGGTCAAGCGTGCCGGAGTGCCAGTCAAGTCCAGTCAAGCGAGCGTCAGCCAGGTAGCGTCCGACGGACATCGACAGTATGCAAGTGTCGAGCTGCCAGCAAGTCGAGCCACTCAGTCGACTGCCGGTGCGAGTCAAGCCGAGTCAAGTCGAGCTGCGAGTCAGTCGAGTCAAGTCGGCCAGTCAAGTCGACAAGTGAGCTCGCGACGGAGCTGAGTGCCGAGCAAGAGCAGCATGGAGCCAAGCAGCTGCCGAGCAGTGCAGCCGAGCATCACCCAGCCCGAGTCAAGTCACACGCCAGAGTCAGTTCAAGGTCAGTCAACGTCGTAGTCATCAGAGTGAAACAAGGCAGAGTCAAAGTCTAAGTCAGGTCAGCAAAGATTCGAGTGCGGTCGAGTCGAGGTCGACAAGTCAGTCAAGTCGAGTCAAGTCGAAGTCAAGTCGAAAGTCAAGTCAAGGTCAAGCCACAGAGTCGAGCAGCACCAATCGACGTCGAGCCGGGTCACCAGCTCGAGTGCAGTGCGCCAAGTCGACTGCGAGTCAAGGTCAGGTAAAGTCTGAGTGCGGTCAACCGATGGTAAGTCAAGTCGAAGTCAAGTCAGGCTCAAGAGCTGCGAGGTCAAGTCAAGGCTCAGAGTCAACTGCTCGACGAGTCGGTCATCGATGCCGCCAAGGCGCTTCGCTTGTGCAATTCGAAGTCAAGTCAAGGTCAGAGTAAAGCCAAGGTCAAGTCAAGGGCGGTGTGGTCGAGCCAAGGTCAAGTCAAGGCTCAAGCGGTCAAGGCAGAGGTCAAGTCAAGGTCAAGTCAAAGGTCAAGCTCAAAGGCTCAAGTCAAGGTCAAGAAGTCAACCAAGGTCAGGCGAGTCAAGGTCAAGAGTCAAAGGTCAAGTCAAGGTCAAGTCAAGGTCAAGTCAAGTCAAGGTCAAGTACCGCAGGTCAAGTCAAGGTCAAGTCAAGGTCAAGTCAAAGGTCAAGTCAAGGTCAAGCCAAGGTCGTAAGGTCTGCTAGTCAAGTCAAGTCCATACGTCAGGTCAAGCAGGTCAAGTCAAGGTCAAGTCAGGATCAAGTCAAGGCCAAGTCAATGGTCAAGTCAGGAAGGTCAAGTCGGTCAAGCCAAGGTCAAGTCCCGGACTAAGTTCAAGCTGAGCCAGTCAAGTCGAGTCAAGCAGTCAAGTCAGTGTCATGCGATCATCGAGTCAAGGAGCACCGAGCCAAGTCGAGTCAAGTCGAGCGTCAAGGCGTGAGTCAAGTCGAGCTGTTGCCGAGCCAAGTCGAGTCAACACTGCCAGAGCGAGCCAAGTCGAGTCAAGTCAGCCAAGCGAGTCAAATCAGCCAAGTCGAGTCGATCGAGTCAAGTCAGAAGCCAAACTGAAAGGCGTCATCAGGTCAAGTCAAGCTCAGGCACAGTCAAGTCGAGTCATATTCAGACACTTTCCCAACAAATAACCTTTTCTTATCTTTTATATATATCTACTGAAACAGAGTATAGAAAGTTGCTCATTGTGGAACATTGGCTTTCTGTCTCTAACTCATCGTCGTTGGATCGCTCAAGGAGAATTGGATTTGTTTTCATTGGAAGGCATCCGAAGTGTTTCATGACAACAAATCTGTATCCTCCTTGCACGCGTCAGAAAGATCATTAAACGTCAGAAGCCTTCTCAAGTAATATTTTATCAATCATAATTTACTTTTCAAGAGTGTTATAAAACCAGCATGAAAAACATGTATAGAGGAAGTTTCCCAAAGTGGTGAATCGCGACCCCCGACTTTGAGAAGCTTGTATTAATATACGATCATCTCCTCAGCGGCCCTATATCTCTATTAGTGGAATATTTAACCGTCACACGACAGTTTAGTACTTTCCATTTGATACCACCGTTTTGTAATCTTTGCAGATACGTATTGCGGCCTCAACTGTGAGGGCGTCCCAGTATCTCTGCATTGACTCGACTGACGGTTAGAAACAAAAATGTTTTAGCTAAACAACAGAAATTTCATATTGTTCTGGCATCAAAATAAATAAGTACGATTGAAATAATAACATAATGTTGCATTTCAAACGACCTAATCTATTTAAAATCCTTCAAATATGCATTTCGAACTGAATCATTTGTTTGAGAATCAGCAGTTATCCATTTGAATCAATTACGAGGATATCAATTAAAAAGCTGTTTGAATGCATAGTTATATATGGCTTATAATTCGATGTTTTTCTACATTTAGATTGTATTATCCAACGAATAAGCTCGATTTATGCAAAGCTTGTAATTTAACCCTGCGAGATATATCAGATTATAATTAGTTGTCTAAGTTCATCCATCTAAATTTTATATGTAAAATTATTTTGAGTTTTTGATCTCACTTGTCATAGACAGTTTTACATCATTGAATTCCACCATAATTGTATCTGACAGATGGTATCGACCTCAACAGTGATATTCAGTGTCTCGTACTTGACTCGAAAATGCGCAAACTTTTATCCGTAGGTATAATAATTTGGTCATTGTACATTGGCATGTTACTTCTATCTCGCTTGTTGGATAATGTAGTATAAACTTGACCAGGCTACCATTCTGCGTTCAACACGCGACTGATCGAGTAGTTAATCGAACATATTACAATAATTTTTGATACGTTAGTGTTCTCTGATGTCGTTATATATAAAAATTTTCTTGATTTAATGGCACTTAGCCTAAAGTTCAATCAATCCTATTCATCTTGTTTCTTTTAGTTCACTTGCTTCTGCAATATGATTCTTGAACCTTACATCTAACGATCTTTGTTTGACCTACATACTTGCTTCTCACACTGTGAACAATTAATTTCGATAAACCTCGGCCTTATTTAACATTTCTACTTCTAATCTTTGTAGAGGCAAAAGTGTCTGATTGGCTCTAGCTGGAGAATACTAAATCGATGCCAATTTCCCAGTCGATGGCGTAGCTGTGGTGATGTGTCGGTCTGCGGACCGATAATGCCCTTTTCAGCGGTTCATCGATCGGTGTCAGTGTTGTCAGTTCGTTTTCCGTGGGTTCTCTGCTTTTTGTGATGATTGCTTGTACTGTTTTTCTTATGCCGTTGATCTGCTGTTTCAAAGATGTGTTGTGAGCTCCTTCGTTTTCCTTCTTCGCTCAGGAATCGTCTGATCCTGTGTGTATGTGACGAAAAGCTGCCATTTTATGCTGATACGGCCAAGATTTGATGTGTATGGGATACTCTTGGTGTTGGTGGGCTTCTCTGTAGATTTCAGAAGCCATGTTGCATTTGTTCCTTGATAACTTGTAGATCCAAGAAATAATTACCTTCCTTTTCACTCCTCGTGCGTTGAATTTGATGTCTTATGCACATTGCTTTTATCCTTCCAAAATCCTGGGTAGCCTCGGTTGATGATGCTGAAATGTCGTCCACTTATTCCACCATTTCAGGTAAAAGTTCCTTGTTCCTCAGGTTGTCCTCAAATTCGCCATGAATAACGTGCATACAAAAACGGTGATAACGGATTTTCCATAGGTGCATTTCGTTTGTTTGTAGAGCTTCCACGGAATGTAAAGTGGTTTCATTCATGGTTAATCTTGCAAGCTTGAGATCATTTTTCACTCTCGCCATGCTGTATCCGTCTGTGGTCCTGGTAGCCAATCCTCCAAAGGAAAAACAACGACAACACTGAGCATGATCGATGAACGCTGAAAGGTATCGGTCCCTATGACACGACATCACCACCACTACGCCAATCGACTGACGGAAATTCGCATCGATTATATTCTCAGCAGAAGCCACAATCACTAGAAGACACTTTTGGGCTGCTCAAAGGATAGAGTAGAATGCTTCGTGAGGCGAGTTTAGTAATGAGAATTTGTTCACAGTGTGATAGTGCATAAGGTAGGTCAAACAAAAGATCGTTAGATGTAAGGTTCAAAGAACATATGAGAAGTAAGTAAAGGCTAAAAAGGAACGATTAAGGATGAATTATGAGTTTAGTCTAAGGTAAGCTGAACATGTATCGGTCGAAAATCTGGCCAACATTGACATCAATACATAAATTTTGAAAATGTCTCTTCTCCGTAAAGCTTGATGTTGCTGAGAGTTTGGCAAATCTACCTGACAGGTACAAACGCGTTGTTGAATAAAGATCAAAGGAAATGAGCTCCTGTAAATACAAGTTTATACTCTAAGCATTAAGCGCAAACAAGCAGAGTAGAAGTAAGTACTGCACGAACGAACTAGATAAGATTATAGATAAATTATTATACCTGAATTATATATAAATAGTGTAAATTGGTATCATTTTTCTAAGTTCGGATCAGCTACGAGCACTGAAGACGGTACCTTACTGTTGAGGTCGAAATACGTATCTGATCCAAAGATACAATTATGGTGGAATTCAATGGGATTGTATAAACTCGTCTTATGATCCATTTTATAATCAAAGTAGGCATTTGACGTTTGAAGCTTTCTTAACTTTTCCTTTAAAACGCCATTAAAAGTGGGCTGCTTATTATGGTGATTGTTGTCATTAATCCGCAATAAGAATTGAATAAAACTAAGAAGCACTAAGCATCTAAAGTAGTTGTTACTTAGGATAGCCATTACGTATTTAGTGTACGATAAAAGCAGAAACATAAAGCTTTTTATCCTCAGTAGTTGGAGAGCTATTGTTAATTTATTGTTGAAATTTGTTTTACCCAATTTTTAAAAAGCTTAAAAAGTCCAGCTTTCTTGACAGCCTGTTCGAGCAAAAGTGACGACAGGACAATCATCCTCTTCGTTTACTATCTCTTAGGGTTTGTATCATCCATATGCTTCTAATGCTATAGCTGATGCTCTTTTCAAAGTGGCAGATATTCAAGCAATGTGAAATGTCACCCACCTATAATTCACTTGGCAGTATTTTCCATCCGAAAGAATTCTTGGATAAATCCACTCTACTAACCATAATGCAAATGCCACCATCCGTTTCCCCTTACCCGAGCAGGCTGCAACAACCGGTCGCAGAATTGTTTGCGCCAACATCACCATTCCGACCGTCCGCGTTGCCTATAAAAGTCCCCATCCCGAATAGTGTCTTACAGGAACTCATCCAGCAATCGATATTCCTCATCGCTAGTGCTAGGCACTTTGTTGTTGCAACGAATGCCAGGGAACGAATGAAGGACTAACGTGTCAATGCAAACATCTTTCAAATGCAACTATTTTTGACCGCTCCTCGGCAACAGAGAATTAAATTTCCCTGGCTGGGGGCATCTCTTAATAATAAATGAGAGCTTTTTGTGTTTGTTCTTATAGTTGCACTGCAAATGTATTGAAGAACAGTTCGATGTACAACAGCGGCGAGAGGGAATACAAAAGCGCATGTCGTACCCTCGGAGATGACCGATTACGCTTGGATTAATCGTCGAAGACAATGGATACGTCCCCACTATTGGGGATTTGTGAAAAAAATCACAATGGCTGCATAATTTCAAGTGAACAGTGATTGCGTCTTTAAAATGTTTCTTTTTTGTTTAATTTGATTGAACTAATAAGATTTTCAATTGGTACGATATATATCTGAATTTTTATTGGAGTAAAAAGTGGCTATCAATTATCTTTTACACGGTATGATTATGACTAAACTCTGTTATGAAACTATTAAAGAAAGTGAATTTAAATTTTAGACAAAACGATATGTAATTTTCATTGGTAGGAATTCAACATTAACAAGTTGAGTTTAGTTAATATGAGCATTAGACTAGACGTTCAGCGAAACGATCAATAAAGCCAGTGTTTTCTGCGATGATCTGAAAATAGGATTGAGGAATTTTAAAATCTACAATTTTCCAATTACGTTGATTGCACTCTATACTAATGAATAATAAGTCGAAAAACGACAAAATGAAAAAGTTTTGAACTATTTCCAAAAGTCATCCTGGGACTGACATTAAGAAACAAAACACTACTAACACAAAATAATTTGTCTTTGTAAAAATAGTATCTCAACTATTCTAGACTTATTATTCTCTTCATTTATTTCACTAAATCCAATTTTTGTTATCAACAAGTAGACTTTCAGTTTTCTATTTGAAAACTTTTTCTGAGGATTTATTATCGACGAACCACTGAAGTAAAAGCAAACAGAACGAAAATACTGTTGGTACAATAAAGATGTGGACTATAGTAAAGTGAAGTGGAAAATTATAAAGTCTTATAACTTCAAATTTCCCGAAACGATTTCTAAATAATAAGATTTGAACTAGAAAATTTGTAAGAATCAATATCATATTTTGACTTCTAGAGCAGATAAAACAATCGTTCATAAGAGAACAGTTGATAGTAACTTTTCCTACAACTTTTACAATATTTTTTTATGTGGAAGAAGAAAATTTTTTATTCCACTTTGGGAGAATTAATATAAAAGGATTGAACATATGGACATATTGACATTTGAAAATCATTTCGCCCACGTCCCCAAATAATCTTTTCAGGGTTAAAATATGTTCGGATCATGAATTTTGATATAACATTATGGCACGTTTTGACATTGAAATTGAGTATTTTCTTTTCCTGCTTCGGAAACATCAGGAATTTTTTCAAAACTTTTCTCAAGAATTTCTTTAGATTTCTCTGAAACATCTTAAAGAATTGTTTTGGGAATTCGAAATTCCATTGCAGATTTTTTGAAATTCCTCTAGACATTTATTTGCAAATATTTTGAAATTTTTTTGAAATTCCTTCAAGAATTCCTTGGAAGTTACATTAGAACTTCTTGAAAATATCTCTATAAACATTCATTCAGAAATTCTTTGAAAATCCTTCAGATGAAACGAAAAAATTAAATTACGTTATAAACAAGAGGATCACTCTATCCCCAACAACGAGGTCTGATCCCTGTTAATAAACATCTGACTGTGGATATACAACAGATAAAGCACATGTAAGGATTGAGACAATCAAGCATCCGAAATATTCAATTTGCAAAAAGAGCTAACCGCGGTGGAGGTTGGTACTCGGATTCTGATGGCTTTTCCTGCAAACAGACCTTAAGTGGTCTTATGTTAATGAGTTATCACGCTTATCTAGAGACTAGAGGTTGAGGTCTGAATCCTCCCAAGACAAATTTACATTCAATTTGTTCATTCTTAAGACATGTGCTGTGTATATGCATAGCCAAGATATTTAACAAAAAACATTTTTCAATGGCCAATTAGGAATAATAGCAATTATTTGTCATGTAGGAATTCATATTTTCAACTTAAACTAACCCTAACATTTATACTAAGGGTACAAGGAGTAAGGTCGTTGCAATAGAAGATTGCAACGATTCTTGTCTAAAATTGGATATTATTTTGTTGGAATGTCTCAATATTAGAAATTTAATGAAGTTCTATACCACGGAGGCAAATTCAGAATCATTTTAAATTTTATTTTGAATCCTCTATGCCCTCTTCTGGATGCAGCAACTAGTCCATATTGCACAGCTATACAACATGGCAGTCTAAAAATTGTTTGTAAATCAAAGTTTGTCTTAAGACAAAGTTTTGATTTTCTGTTTTAAGTGAATAGACACTTAATATATTTGTTACATTTGGCTTGAACCTTCAATGTGATTTTAAAGTTAATTTTGATCTAGGAATCCTAAATATTTGCTTCGCTAGACCAATTAATTGAACCCCATTCATAGTGACAATATGTTATAGAGAGGTTTCAAATGAAGCTTCGGCATTGGGAAAATTATAAGCTGAGTTTGGAAGCATTCGGGGAAATTTTCATTTGCAATAAGTGGAAAAATATCCAACTTTTTGCAATCTACTATGAAGAAGCTTCGCCCTTTGGCTGAAAGACCTGTGTCATCTACAAAAAATTTTAACACCCTGGTGTAAATCAGGTAATCAAAGTAAAAATGTTATACAAATATATGCTGCCTTGAAACATAGCTCTTACAGGTAATCTATCAGATTTGAAATTCTGAGACGATCTTGATAAATATTTTGAATCAGTTTAATATGTACAGAGGAAAATTAAAATCCATCAATTTTACACCAATACTTCATGCCAAACACTGTCAAATGTTTTCTCTATATCGAAGACGCAACTCAGTCAATACCCTTGATTGTTGAGCCGAATTAATTCGTAATCTTAATAACTGATGGTGGTAGAATGCGGGCGAAAACCAAATTGCTCATCAGCAAAATAGATTGTCATTAATATGAACCATCATTCTATTAAAATAATTTTTCAAAAGTTTGCTTATTGAAGAAAGCAAACTGATTAGGCATAACTAGAACCTCAGCTGGATTTTGTTCTTCAAATTGGAACAACTTTGATTTTTCCATTTATCTGGAAAGTACCAATGAAAACATTTGTAATTAAATTAACAAAAAGAATAAAACTCTCAGGAAGGTTTTTAATAAGTATAGAAAATACCATCATCACCCAGGGCTTTCATATTTTATTTTTCTAAGTAATAGATCTCACTTCATCCAAATTGTTTCCCAACGAAGGTCAAAAACATTATCTTGGTTGAGAATGTCTTCGAAGCTTCGTGCAGCCTGATCCTTAATTTGTTTCTACCAGAAACTCCCAAGGTTTGAAAACTTTGGTTCAAACGAAGAATATAAATTTATGTTTGATACGTCTATTAATGACAATGGACCCCTTACAGACTGCTGTCAAGACGATCATTTCGCAAATAAAATAATTTGATCTTTTGCCTTTCTCGTATACTAAGTATCAGTAAAGGCTATAGCATTATCAAGAACAAACTTTTATAGAAGGCCAGGACCCATAATGTTATATATAATCGACTCAGTTCTGAATCGAATTGATGTCTGTGTGTGTGTGTGTGTGTGTGTGTGTGTGTGTGTGTGTGTGTGTGTGTGTTTTTCTTCCTATGACAATGGAGGGAATCTGCTCAACAGACATCCTGGGTTGACCAGGGAAGTTAACTGGATTGAGGCCACCTCAATAGAGAACAGGGCTGCATCCCGACCAGCTAAACCGTTTGCATTACCATGACCCATCGTCCTTCGGTACAGCAAGTAATGCTTCAAGGGAGGGCCAGTGCATAAACGCACCCTCGGGGTTATACGTGTCCTTGCAGCATCGAACATCGTGACTCGCTTTTAGAAGAACACCATGGTATCGTGCCAGCGCATTGCCGGCTTTCCAGGTGGCCTTACCACGCCCTATCCTCGAAGTGGGCAGGGGTCGACTCAGCGCCCTGCTTCCCTCTGCACGGCTAATTATCAAGAATGATGATGCCGCGTGCACCCAAATTGACCTTTCTGCGATAGGGCCTATTCGCCCAGCACTGGGACTTGCCGACGCGGGCCTACGCCTACCCAGCCTTGACGGACCCTAACTTCCGTCCTCGGGCTCAGACACTTGATTGACCGACGCCATAACAACGATACCCAATGTTGTTCTTCGCGCGACCTGTTCGTCAAGGATGAGAGTTCGACCACAGGGCATGACACCGGTATGACAAATGCGACTCCGATCGCGGACCACCTCTTGTTGCGCCTGAACTGGCCATCCTTGGTCACGCGCCACCTTCTATGTAGCTCCGGGACGGTTGGGCGATATGACAAACGGCGTTTCAGCCAACGTCTTCCCATCTCCGAACTGGGTTGTCAGGTGGTGTCGGAGACCACATGTGGCAAGCATGAGATCACGCATTATAGACCAGCGTGAGCTGACAAGGAGAACACGTGTTCCGCCGATTTCCTCTAAATCTGCGACACCAGACACTGGGCAGAGCCGAAAAACAAAGCTCGCTGTACCTGCTACATTATGACCTTTTGAGCCGCTCAAACGCCAGGCACTCAGGCCCCACAATGGGTGCTTGCGTTCACGCTTTGCTGGTAACATCAAACAATTAGGAGGGATTCGTGCAGCATTGTGCGCTTATGTCTCAATCCAACGTCAGCGAATTTACCTCTGTCAGACTTACTCAGTCCACTTGCTTGTACCCCAGTTTCAGCATGAACAAACTTCGGGTTATATCTCATGCCCACAGACGCCGCACCATCATCCACCTGACGCTCTCCTAACTATACTACCTTGCGAGCGACTCCGTTACTGCAATACTCGAACCAATGCTACCTGGTCCCTCCCGGACACTTTCTTCCTAGCCGAACGCTGCTGTGACGCATCTCCACTTCACACTGTCATGCAGTGCCGTGAGCAAGCTCGTTCGACTTCTGAGTGATCTCGTCCAGATCTTTAACCCTTAGATTCACCTCCGTCGTGGGTGCTCCTCACCTGACTCTCGCCTGAGGACCTCCGCAATTGCTTGTAGGCTGGCGCCCTACTAAAGCGCCCGCTTCAGCTCGAGTATCATCTCGCCCCATCGGTACGTCTTGTTCGACGACGTCCGGCGTCGGATTCACCGAGCTGACGTCCTCCTCATCTCATAAGACTGTCCAGTACCAGCCTCGTCCGCTCGTGATGACAGGTATCGCCCTGGATGAGCGCCTACCCTAAGCTACATTTACCCTCCTTCGCCCTGGGCCTTCTTGCTTCGCCCTTGACGTCTTTCGTTTCCTCTTGTTCTTGACCAGGGTCAAGGAGCGTCATCCCTATTTCCCTGGTCTGGTGGACTGAGAAGCTTCAGCTGCCATCCGACCACACATCGACTTTGGGTGGACGGACCTTTCGAGTCCTCTCCCCGAGTTTGAGGTACTGGCCGGGGTTCAGCTCTCCCAGCCCCTACCCTTGTTCAGGGTAAGGAACCTCTCGCGTTTGGGGCTGGCCCCAGGAGCTCATGCCCTGGACTGTCTCCCCCTTTTTGTGTCTGCTCCGTTGGGTACGTCACCCCGTACGCCAGCTGTTGAGCCTCCAGTCTGAAACTTGTGCACCACGTCGTATGCTGGCACGCCTTCAGTCGACTCACCTTGCCCGAGATCGCGAATCCTTGGGTCAGTTGGGTAGACCTCGACTCCACCGAGTTTCACGTTTGGCCGTCGACCGCCCTCTCACCAGCTTGCGTCCAGCATCTGACTTTCACAGTTTCTGCCTCCTCGAGGGTCCTTACTGATAGTTATCTTCGAGCGCAAAGTCTTGATGGCGTAGTGTTTCCGTCTCGCTTTCCCCTCGAAGGCCGAAAGCCCATCGCGTTTGCGTTCATCGCCTTCTCACGCCATGGGCCGTCAGCCTAACCTTACCGGGTTTTGCCGAGAGGAAGGTTAAGTGACCCACGCTGGCGCTGCGCACTGAGCGCCGACTATTGCCTCTGGCCTGGGCCAGAGAACTGAACAACCCACCTCTTGCGAAGGGTTGTCGCTACACTACTACACCTAATTGAAGAATTGACTTGGTTTTCCATTTGGTCCCACGGTTGCTCGGGAAAGAGTCCACCACGCCAGGGGCATAACGCGGTAAGGGACAATTACTGTGGAGGTGCGGTACCCCACAGGCTCCGTTAAAGGCCTAGCTTATTTCACCCCTGCCATGCATCCCCTCCTTTGGGTCGCTTGACGCCTTGGATTAGGGGTTAGGGACGATGGTCGGTCTAACTCACTGAGTGGCCATGGGGAGGGTCGTCAAGCCCTTGGACCAAAGTCCCTGCCTGCCTGTGTGTGTGTGTGTGTGCGTGTGTGTGTGTGTGTGTGTGTGTGTGTGTGTGTGTGTGTGTGTGTGTGTGTGTGTGTGTGTGTGTGTGTGTGTGTGTGTGTGTGTGTGTGTGTGTGATTGGTTAAGGCTACTAGAAACGTGTCCTCGTTTTTCGGGCACTTATCTTAACGATTTGCTTGCAACAGTTGCATTCGACGTAGAATCCTGTCCTTGTTTCCTATTGAAAATTGGTCAGATCGGACTATGGACTATAAAATTTCCCTCATTTTTCAGAACTCTTCCTCAACCGATTTTCGCATTAAATTCATTCGACGCAGAATGTCATATTTTCTTATTGAAAATTTTCCAGATCGGACTATGGGCTTAGATGTTTGGTCAAATTACTATTTATTGTGAAAAAAGTTCAAAAAGTCTAGCTCACTTTTTAGCATTTGACTTCATTATTCCCCAACAACAATTTCAACAAATCTGGTTGCAGTAACCATATGTGACTAGATCCGGTCATATATAAGTTACTGTGATTGATGTCAATATTTATGCTTTCAGGTCTCTCACAGATTGCATTCGACGAATCTTTTCCATTGTTTCCTATAGAAACTTGGCGGATCGTACAATTGGGTCAAAGTTATGGCGAAAATCCTAATTTTAAACTACAAAATAAAATGCCATTTTTCTTATATATCCGATTTGTTTACACAAAATTGCGTTTGGGAAATTATGCATATAAACAAATATGAAAAATAAGCCAATCACATATTGGTTGTTATTTGATGTTTCAAATTACGAACGAACGAAAGGCACCATCACCGCTGGTGGATTAATCTAGGTTTTTGTTCGACGACTTCAGTTTATTATGTTTAAACAGTTATAATGATATGCCCTTTAGATTGATGAGCGTGAATAATTCATCTTCTTACCTTGAAAGGCAGGCATTCAATTTAAAACCTTCAAAAATTATTTGGATCCATTGAATCGAAGTCCAATAAGCTTTCTTTGAGTAAATTTGAAACCAACCTGAACAGCTTCAGTTTCGATGATTGCTTTAATCATTGCATCAATCATGTGATGCAGTTGTTCATTAGAAATCATAGTCGGAAGCAGACATGCCTGGTCGTCAAAACGAACGTTATTTTCAGTTGAAGAATGGGTATGAAAATCGATTTCATCGTCAGTAAATTTCAAAATGAAAATTTTGCCTGAATGCAGTAGTCTTGACGTGGTGAGCGTTGTTTGAAAAATTAGATTTCGACGAACGCTCGTTACTCGATTGAGAGGTAAGACAAAATTCGTTCGTTGATTTGTGGTGGTATAGAAGTGCTCGACCGGTAAATAGATGGATTTTGAGCTTTGAAAATATTTTGAATCCTAGGATGATGTAAATTTCCCGTCAGCATCCTTTTTCAGTTGAAATTCAAACTTTCTTCGAAGACGTTAAATTTGATTTATAGATTGCCCCACAATTGGCACATTTAGTAATTTTTAGATCTTCTCTCTAGGACGACAGGCATCTTGCGTAGATTCCAAATCATGCATTTAGCATCCATGCAATGTTGGCTCATGTTACTTTTCCCAGAACGAATGTCCTTGCAGGATACCTCCGCTGGTCAGGTACTTCCTGAAACGGTCCAACATCGTAAACGACGAGCACGTGTCAAGCAAAAGTCGTGAAGGAATCATTAAGGCTACAAATAGCGCTGAGAAGCACTGTGAAATTAAAATAGCCTCGGTAGTATTTAAAACTTTTTCAAAAGAGAGAAAAGACCATAAGCAATAAAAGCGACATGCGGTCTGCTAGAATCGTTATATACAACGCTACATTATTACACGGAATTTAGCAAGCTTTTGGAAAATATTAAAAAAAATCCTAGCAGTAACCTTTTCAATTAAAATACAAATACTTTTTCGTTACATTTAAACTACGTATTTTTTATAGAATTAATTTACAATTGACGCCTCCAATTATAATTTTTAATACTGACGCCATATAGAATAGATGAACCGAATTGCATAGAAAGCCATTGTGCCAACTTTACCGAACCTGACGTCGAGTGATTCGATCCTACAGAATTTCAATTGAAATCGATTCATGAAGATCAGCGGACTTCATTGAATCAGAATCTTTCAATGTACGGAAGGAATAATTTTTAATTCTGAACTTTAAGAAATTATTCTTAATTTAGATTCAACGGCAGATCTTTCGATTCGAACGAAGTCGTTCTGCGATTCCAAACGGAATTCTATTGAGATTCCTATAGAAATTTCTGCGATTCTGCATACTTGCTGCATTCGAACAGAGAGTTCTTCTGTGATTCGGGCATATTTCTTCGCTTTTGATGGAATCAATGGGATTTAATTTTATAGTCAATAGTATAAAAAATCATTTTACAACCAAAATGGCATTGTAGACGTGCTTTTCTATTTTTTCTTGTTAGGAAGGTGTTTTCGTGTCCAAACGTAGTCATTTTTCGATACCGGAGCAGATCTGTGGTTGCTAAAAATCAGTAACCCCTCCAAACAACTATTGCAGAGCAACAGTCTCTCGTTGCCACTTACGACACCAACAAATCCCGATAAAAAGCGCAAGAAAACATACGTATCTGTACTGAAACCAAACCAATGCTAAGGAAGTTCCCGCCGTTTTCATCAGAGCGACCCGCCCGGAACATGATTAAGCTCCGAAATTAGATCGCGAAAAGTGGTTAAACTGCACATTCTAGCATGCGGTAATGGGAGAGTTAAGGTGATGCTTACCAGAACACGGACCATCACAAGTCAGTCAAGAAGCCCATATATAGGTTTAACCCAATAGACATACCGGCACGAAGAGCTTTGCTGCGAGGGCACTATGATATGGAAGAATGGCTCATCCAGGAGTTGGAGAAGCGCGACTCAAGCCAGTCAAGGTGCAAAATGACTCGTCGACGACAGAGAAGGCATCTGACCAGCTTCATCTAGTCCACCTGGGCATGCTCCACCACCTTCGCGGACCTGAAGCTGGTTGAGATAATCAACCATACCAACCATGACTGCCCTAGTAGCACAGTTCAGATCTATTTGGTTGCAGCAACTCCAATGTGACTGGATTTGGTCGCTTTATGAGTCACGTGACTGATATGTGACAAGTGTTATACTCAGTTGGGCTTGATATCGCCTTGTGCATCGTGTCGTTACAGCTCTATCAACTGAGCACCGGAACCGTGCGCAACGAAGTGTGACCCCGCCAACTGACAGAGTGCGACAGATGGAATAGTCGATCCCAAATTGTAACTGCGACAGACATCAGGCCCACCGCAAAGGGACTTCAAAACAGAGCAAGGTTCCTGGAAATCCAGGAAGAACTACCGCAAGCCTTCCGAAGAAGAACCAGGCTGCTCTGTAAGTCAGCAGGGCAAACTATCCGGCCATCGCGGTTGAAAATGGCTACTAGGTTGGGTCTGGCAAATTGACGCTTGCTTAGCACTCAAGGCAAATCGATCGAGCTCAGATTTCCTTCAGAGAAGAGATTGGCGCGACTTTCATCCTGAAATCCCTGTAGGGTAGAGTATGCAACAATTCCGGGTTTAGGCTGGTGAGTTCGATCGGGTAACACTCAGAGGGAGGATGTACATCGCCATGCAAACGACATCATCTGCTGCCGGACTTTAGCTCAAATTCATCGAATCCCGATGGGTAAATCATCCAACTTCGTCGGATCGTCATCACTATCATCTTAAACTGTCCCACAAGCCAAAATTACGACGATGGCACGTGGCACTGAGCACACAGGGGATAAGATCAAGCTTACTCGGCGGCAGGGCAGTTCATCATCGCCGAAGAGACCCTGAACACAAAGCTCAATCGATGAGAGAACTACCGTCTCAAACCGGAACGGAGTCGTCTGGTCCAAGACGAACAATAGGAGACCATTCGACTTACTCGCAAAGCAGTTTCCAGCGTACTCAGTACTGGACTCGCATGAGCTTAAAGGCACGCCTCGATACAAAAATATCAGGCGAATGGTGGACCCTCAAAAATATCGATTTCTCGAATAAGATCCGCACTCTTCCAGATTATCAAAGCCGTTTCTAGAAAATGGCCAAAATACTGAAATCCATGCACTCAGCCCATTCCATTTGATCCACTAGAGCAATAATGGCTCTGAGGATGGCACATGTAACTCCTGACGGAAAGTCGCTGAAATGACGATCGTCCTTCGTAGCTCCGCAATCTTGGATAGAACATCGTCAGTCCACAAGCAGGCGCGACGAGCATGCTAACAACATCCATTCGGTTCCCAACGACTACTCAGAGGTTGGAATCTCCTCTGCTAGAATTACGGCCTATATCAAATCATCGAAAATGAAGGCCTCCAGGCTTCGACGCATCCCTGAATCTCGAGCTCAAACACGCAGGTGCTCCGTTCTTTGAGGCGCTCTCGCTGATCTTTAATCATCTGTGTCTCGCTCCCATCTCCTGGAAATCAGCGAAAGTCATCCCCATCCGAAAGCCTGAGAGGATCGCTTCCTACCCCAAAAGTTATCGTCTCATCAGCCTTCTCCGGTTATCCAAGCTATTCGAAAAGCTATTCATCACCGGTTTCTAGGAGTCTGCCGAAATTTCCAACATCTTGCTCGAAGACAGCTGGTTCTCCGACGCGGTCGGTCAACTGATACCCTGACTCGAATGTTACCAACGTCCTCAGACGAACAAGTTGTCAAAAAAATCCGCCATGGCTTACTCAATGTCGAAGACATTTGGCAATGTAACGCTATTATTGGGTGTACAAACTACAACGCTACAAATCTTCCCAGCTACCTGGAAAATCATCCCAACAATTACCTGTCAGCAAGGACATTCGGGTCTCAATGGGCAAAGCAAGTTCCAATGCGCTCAACATCGTCGCAGAGCGTCCCCAGGAGCGGTATCCCACGGTCACTGCTTTTCAATCTGTTCACATCAGACATGCCAGAACCTCCAGAAGACGGTTCGTCTCTGTTCTGAATAACCCCTCTATCGTCTACAATAACGGTAGGAATTGATCAGAGCCTTCTTCAACGTTGCCACTAAGAGCAAAGAAAACACCAGCAAGGCCTAGATGCCTGGCAGAATACCACATCAGCTGGAAGATCTTGTATTAACGGCGAAGACGGGTCATCATTCCCACTATAAATCTACAACACATGTTCCGTCTGGGGACTGTAAATCACCCTCAATATTTTGACTGTGAAATAAGAAAATGAGGCCGTTTAGGTTTGTTGTAAATTAAAGAAATATTAGAAGAATTTAACTCATTCATTCTCGACATTTTGTATATAATGATCATATCAATGATTATAGTTTAGATATTTATATTTACTGTATATCATAATGGCCCAACCAACGAAATGGCTGAGTGCGTGCTAGAACATTGCGGTATAAGATTGTTTTGGAGCATAATTTTTGTTTTGAGAAGCAATATACGAACGACATTTTAATAAAAAGAAATGCTGATTTTTGCCTTTTCGTAATACTAAAGTATACGTAAAGCTATAGCTATTCCGCTCCGAAAGAACTTTGATAGAGGTCGGAGACCCATATATTATATACCAATCGACCCAGCTCGAACGAATTGAGGTGATGTCTGTAGTGTATGCACCAAAAGTCACAGCTCATTTTCGAACTTATCCTTAACGATTTGCTCATAACAACAAAATCCTGTCCAATGTTTCTATTGAAAATTGACCCGATCAGAATAAACAAGAAGTTATGGCCAAAATACTTTTTTCATACAAAAGAATGCGTAGAAATTACTCACTCGAAGAAAGAAAGAGAGGGCATCATCACCGCTAGACAAGTTAATCTATTTTTAAATGCCAGATTTTTTTTTTATCAAAAGCTTTTTTTATTCAATCCAATTCATTGGCAATAAACATATCTATCTGTGTGTAAAATTAAATGTGTGTATAAAAACAATATTATTTATAGATTTAAAGAGTGACTCAATGGCCCCATTATTTTTGATTTGAAAAAAAAAAGACTTTCTCTTTCCTTCAAAATGACATAAGGAGTGGAATGTTAGTTATCATGCTCTGGCATACAAATTATAGATATTACCATGAATGATAGATTGTTAAAAGTGCAAAATAAAAATGGTTTTGTTTTGGGATATTGAGGGTTCATAACAAACGACCATCTTACCCCATCTACATATATATAGAATTGCTTTTTTCTCCGTAAAAAGTACCAGCGGATAAGTTTGATTGATATTTTTGTATTCAACTATTCCTAGAGCAAATCAAAGATGAAGGGCCAGTGGCCAACCATGAAATGTTAAAAACTAGAGTAACCAACAAAAATCAAGAAATGAAAAATTTAAGTTAAAAAAAGTTTGTGACAGCTGCGTTTGCCTTGATTTTTACCAAAATTGTTTTCCTGGAAAATTATGGAATCAGACTACCTGAAAAAAAACCAACTAGCTCTTTTTGGAATGGTGTATTCAACCGTCAAGACGAGTTTTAGCTCATTTTTCCATAATCATGCTTGATATCTTTGCAGATACGTATTTTCGACCCCTAACTGTGGAGTCATGTCTTCAGTGTCTCGTCGAAATTCAGGTCAAGTACGAGACACTGAGATATTCCTAAATGGAGAAATTAAATGGAATTGTACGAACTCGTTTTATGACTTGCAGAACTTGTTTTCTGGATGTACTGAAAATTAAATGTCTACAACAAACCTGTGACCACTCTGTTTATCTCTCTTTGTCATTTTAATTCTCATTTCTATGCAGCACAATTGAAACCTTTGTACGTACTTAGAATAAAGTAGCCACTTTTAACTATTTTTTTCTCTTGCATCTCCCGACCCTTTGTTGTCATAATATGAAGAGCAAAACTACTCTACAAGGGCAGTAAAGTGTGGGAAGCCAACGTTAAGTAATCTCATGATCTCAAAAGCAAAGTTAAATTTACCTAACTTTTTGTCAGTTTCTATTTAAAATTAAGTATATTTCAAAGAAAAATAGTTAATTTTAGGTAGCCATCTCGATTTAGTGAAAGTTCCTAATATTAGGTACTTTTTTCTAACAAATGTCAGATTTCCATATTTTGCTTGATTAGCAGAAATTGAAGCAAAACTTAAACAAAACAAGAGTTCATTAGCAAGGGCAAACGTTTTTTCATGAATCGGTCTGAAAGTGAGCCGATTGTTTTGTAAATCGTTTTTTTTGTAATTTGTACAATTTTGGACGAAATCATATGCAAGCAAACCAAGGTCATTCGTGAATTCATATTTTAGAACCAATTCAACTCCATTATACAGGCTCAATCAATAACCTTATCCTAATCCGATCACTTAATTCATCAAACCACCACCACAATCACACTTCATAATTTGTAATTCGCCTTTAAGCCAATTCCATCGTGATGAATCTCTGTTTACCTTCCCGCATCACTAGGGCATGTGATAGATGCTTTCTACATTGGCGATAATAAAAATCCACCGAGGAACGTCAAGCTCCTAAGAACCATAACCCCTGTCTCCTACTTACGTCTAGAAGAACCGTAAACTTCGGTTGTATGATTCACTATTTAAAACCATCAGTACATCAGTTGCTTTAATGAAAAATATAAAAGTGATGAGATGTTTCGCAATTACCGCATAATTCTAAATATTATAAACAATATTTCAAACTATATTTAATCACGAAATTCCACCTTAACAATAATCGTGTGTCGAGGCTAGGTACATTGATACTTGGCACAAGAATTTAAGAAACAAAATAACGTTTCTATATTTCAACACCAGTTGAAGGCGGTAACAAGTGCATTTTCCTCCTCTGTTGTGATGAAGTGCGACACAGCGCTGCCTCCAGGAAAACAGATTGATAACATCTCTTCAAATTGGGGTGAAAGTACCCTCTTTGCAACACATGGACAAATAGTACTTTTTTGCATGGGATGACTGCCTACCGCTGGATGTTCGCTGGAAAATGTCTGGAAGTTGTTATTACAGCCAGTAATAATATCAGGGAACAGTGTATCAAAATGAAATCAGCTACAGAGGGGACTAAAGCGGTTCCTGGTCTTCCCGCGCCAAAGGGCTGGCGATACTAGCAAGATGAGTTTGAATGGTGTGCATTAAAGAGACATTAAACTTGGATTTATCTTTGTTGATAAATAATTGATCGACTGTGGAAGACTTTGGTAGTGGGCCATATGGCGTGTATCAATTGGTGTGCTGGCGATAACCCATTCAAAAATTAATATGAATTCCGTAACTTTGTATTGGAAATTGAAACTCTATTGTACACGTAATCCTCAAATTATCAACACAAGGAATTAGTATCAGATTTCACCAATGTTCTTCAGCGTCGACTACAAAATATTCCAGACGCTCACCAATGCTAATGCAGGTATAGTTCCATCTTCATAAATTGGCCATTAATCTTGCTGAACGACTGTAGTCGTAACTTTGCACTACACTTCCTGGTTTCTCAATCTGACACAATCAACAACAGCTGTGGTGAAGTTAATGCAAAGTGTATCTACGGATATGATGGTGACCTTACATGAGATGGCTCGGTATTGACAAACATGAAGTCATTTTTCACCGGCATCGGCTTTGCGGATGGGTGGTTTGATTCGAAGACGCCACTCTGGCAGTGATAAAGTCAAAAATGTAGAACATTATCAATTTTAGTGGCGTAGTTTCTCATTGCTTATGCAAAACAGACTATCAAGGAAGCTATGATTATTATTAATTCTATATTTTGCTCTATCATGTATGGTCAGTTAGGATGTATTTATTTAGGCATTTAGACGTTTGAATTAACGTTCAACATTTCGAATGTTACATTAGCATCTAATAATTTTATAATTTGAATAAACATCGTACTGATATGAATTTGAAATATGTATAAAATCATTGTTTTGCACAAAACTGAGCTATTTATCAAAATGTTCGTACTGTAAGGGACCATGCATATTACGTAAGCACTTATGGGGGAGGGGATCCTGTTTTCTTACTATAAATAAAAATCATTTTGTATAAAAAAATTTTGGCGGAAGGTGGGTCGACTTAGAAAAATGCTTACGTATTATGTACATTTAATAGCATTCTCTGTGTAATCATGCAACACATCATCACTATCAATCGTCCTGCTGCCAGCTACTGTTCAAACCATAATTTAGCTTCATTTTAGCTCCACCTACTGTTTTTGCCAATTGAATCACCATTCGTTCCACGTCGACAGCAAGGAATTAACGTTAGTCAACACAGTGCACTGATATTCGATTTCGTCGATTTCACGATCAAAATTTATTTGGTTTGGATATTTGCAATCTTCTGCAAAGTAAAGATAAACGACACATATTTTATGTAATGATTTGATGATTAATTCACTAAGTGAGATTGTAGGTTGTTCTGTTCGGCGGGTGATATATTTCGTTAAACACATTCGTCGAACGTTGAAGCTAGAATGTTTATTTATTAAAATTCTTAACTTAACATGAGCTCACATTTGGAGAGTGCCTGAAATTGTTCTTATATAAATTAACCAATGATCAATTACACTGAAGGTGGAGAATAGCTAAATAGAAATCACACCGTAGGCACTAACGTGTGACAGGTAGCATGGGGCAAAGCTTACTTACCAGGCTGACACACTTTAGTGATGACTATGTATAATGACACCTTCAAAGCAATTGGATTGCAAAGGGCATCGACTTGACGAGTAGCTGAATTACAGGGCCTAGAATTATATTCGGTATGCCGCAGGGAATGGGAATTGATGGAATTG
Source organism: Armigeres subalbatus (assembly GCF_024139115.2). Taxonomy (NCBI): domain Eukaryota; kingdom Metazoa; phylum Arthropoda; class Insecta; order Diptera; family Culicidae; genus Armigeres; species Armigeres subalbatus. Next base: position 423,509,658 of record NC_085141.1, read on the forward strand.
AACTTGGGTCGATGACATGTGTGATACGCATGCTACAAGATGAAATTTTTCACCATGAACTTATCTGACCGTTAACATTGATTTCTTCCAGAAAAGGTGTAGGTTCGATATTCAAAAGAAACTTTGTAGAACATTCCGTAGCGCTGTCTATTAATGGTATCAAAATATAATTTCCATTATCTAGGAATAAACCCCTATGATAGTTTTATGCAATATATCTTTCAATACAATTTTAACATTATCATTGGTCTTTCTACAAAGTTTTTTGGGCCAATGAAATAACCGCATAAACCCAGATCATAAATCGAACTTTTGTTTTATTGTTGATAAAGCTATGTCCATTTAAAACCAGATTATTTATTGGCATTGCATGGTGACCGCTGTAAGAATTAACTTTACAGTGGTTTGTCTACCTAAGCGCCCACTTGCTGTGGTATAAATTTAACGATGTTTCATGCAGCGAGTCAAAATTATTTGAATGGGAAGCCGAAAGGAGAAAAATCTGCACCTCACGTTGATAATCTGCTCATCATTGATGGAACCTAAAATCAAAATGGATTTCGGACAGCTTCCTGACAAAAAAATTCTACATGGTGACAGCACGAGGTAGTTCCGCAAATTTAAATTTGCTTTTAGGACAAACTTACAAAAAATAATATTTTGTAGGGATGCAGCTGGAGAGCAGGAGCCTAAGTATTTGTGACGAAGATAAGACGATGGACTCGAAGCTGTACAAGGAGGAATAGCATTACTTAATTAACATTGTTGAATTGTAATTCGTAGATTGGACACTAGAATACTCATATTTTACTTTTGAAGAGATCCTTATCCAGATATATCAGAAGAAATCAAGAAGAGTGGTCCTTGATTTGATGAACAAAAATAAAAAGCATGAGGATTACTACTCACAACCACTTACATCTTCACAACAACTAGGGAGAGAGTAAGTGTTGATGTGAAAGTACTTACCCAGACAACCAGATTGCATGCAATAAATTTATTGATTTTCTGTATGCGATGCCTATGCACTAAATTTCATCGCTTACCAGTCGCGAAAACGCTTTTTACATTACAAAGTGGAGGCGATATATTATATTCTTATCCGACGTTGCGCTAATTATTGGCACGATATGCACGATTTTTTATCTGTTCGTTATACATTGCGATGTAGTTGTGATAACAAACTCTGTTTGACGAATAATACGATTTCATTTGAGTTTGATTGCGAAATAACCGATGTCAATAAATGAAGCTGGAATAAACTCGTAAAATAGCCCTATGCAGGTATATTTATTAATTAACTGATAGGCTTCCTTTAACAATGCGATTTTGGTAAATTTGGATCGATGGCTTGATCTTGATCGTGCATTCTTATGCCATGTGTGGTTGTCTGGGTACTTAACGAGAGGCCACCGACTTGGCGACTTACCCTCTTAAGTACCAAGGTTGGATAATGAGGGAAGGTATTCATTGGGTCAGGATTTGCCTGTGGCCTTGGCGTCGTAGTGGAATACTTACCCCATGACACCACGTAAATGTATCACCAGAATTACGGGTAACGAAGCTGTACAGGAAGAATATCTCAAAAACCGCAGTCTACCTTCCGCTAAGCAATAAAGGTACCGTGAAATTTTTGGCCAGATTTGGCGAGTTGCCACTACAGCGGGAAGTCATCCAGTGGTACCGCGATAATAACGAAGATTTCATCGATAAAAACATAAATCTACGCAACTGCCCACAGCTCAGGCCATCAAGACATTTTGGGCAGTAATCAAAACGGAAGCTTCGAAGAAGTGGAAAAACAGCTCGGGATGCGACTCAGATGACCAAAATGTGGAACAAATGTGCCAAGGAGATTTGGCTCGGAGATGTGCAGCACAGAGATGACCAAGGAATAAAGAAGAACAAGAAGAAATGATTTGTATCAATATTTTTTTCTTAAAGTACAGTGGATTACTCTTGTTATGATGTATTAACCTTAGTTGTACGTCAATCCAATACCGAGATACAGATGATTTTATTATTCCGGATTCTAAATGGACATTGTTTCAACAGTAAACAACTTTTATTGAACCTTTTGACAAAGACTCATTCATAATAAAACAACCATCTGATGAACTGTTTTGACTGTATGTCAAACAGTTTTAGACAAAGTATCAATATGTGGAATGGGTTATTAAGTTGGTTTCTCACCATAAAAATGAATATTTTTTTCTCAAACAAACTTTCAGCAAATTTATGTCAAGAGTTGGGATATATTTTAGGTTGTTGAAATTTTATTAAGGTATATTTGAATGATATATGACAAAAATCTGCTGGTATCCACTTAAGACTTCTCAGTATAAAATCTTATGAGAAAGGAAAATATCTGAATTTAAATGAAACAAAGTTAAAGTTTATTTTTGCATTTAAATTTATATTTGCACTTCTTTAGCCATTATTCAATTACGATGTCCGGTTCGGTCTGTACGGGTCTGTGTTGGGAGGTTCGCATTTTACTATCAAATGAATTACATTTTAAATGAATCAAAATACTCACCTGTATTGCTACGAAGGACTCATGTATGGGTCTAAATTCGTTCAGAAAACAGGTTCCGGATCATTGTTTCGACATTTCGCAGTCCTACAGAAAACAAAACGATAATATTTGCGCTCAAAGCTTTATCACACATAGTAAACAAACTGCATTTTATTTACACAAAGCTTTGGTGGTCGATGGTTTTGATGGGCGACATGTAGTCCCATGAATTATCCAGTCCATCAGTAGATCCGAAAATATAATAAATACTTATTTTTCTTACTAAAATATAATCAATAAAACTTACCTCAGCGATGCTCCAAGAATCGGAGAAAAACAGTAATGATCGATCAATCGTGGAAAAACTGAAGAAAGATCTCAAGTCGTTTTTCGCATACACTAATGATGTATAATAAAGATAATTAAGACGTTCCATATCCCCTTTAACTACCCAATTTTTTGCGCTCATGCAGTACTAGCATAGAAATGATCATACCCCATCTGAAATCCTTGCTCTCTATAAAAAAAACTAAGCAACTATTACTTCATCCTTAACTTCATCATGGTTCTTAGAACGATTTGATGATGTTTGGAAGAATCAAGACATAATGCACCGTTGAAACAGGATTGGTTTAAGAAATGGCTTTAATTGTACCTAAAACTGGATAACTTATTTATTATTTCAGGGTGAAAGGAGAAACAAATCAGTAATCTTATAAATCAATATGAACGATGATACAACTATTTTTGAGTTGATTTACTTGCTGAAAAGTACTCTATAAGTCTGTTCTGCTGATTAAAATCTGATACTTTTCCCAAATAATGGGTCCAGTCACAAAAGGTTTATTTATCACCTGTAGATATCAGCACATCCCGCAGTTATTCGGTATTTTGATTAACATTTGGAGACCTTTAGCGGAACCTTATAGCTATGTGACTTGGAAAGAAAGGTCGTTGAAGTCTGAATCTTCAGTTATGATTAACCTTTTGTCCTGTGCTCTGGGGTCAATATGACCCCAGGCCACTTTGAATAGCTGCTACATTTTTTTGCAGTTTTCCAACCCAATTCTCCTAATTTTTGGTAGTTTGGTCAAAACTCATATGAGATCTGTCTCTAAGTGCAAATTCGCTTGAAAAATCTTGAATGTATGCGCTACAGTACTTTTAAAAAACTTACGTTGTCTATTATAAGGGTCAAATTATTTAGTGAAATTATATAACTTTTGTGTTTGGCCGATTTTGGATTTTGAGGCTGTTTTCGAAAGATAATTTAATCTCATCTTCAGGTCGTTACTAAAATTGACTATATAGATGGGCGGGTATTGCGGGAGGAGTTTTCGTAAAAAGGGGTAACAATTTTTATATTTATTTACTTATCGAAAATCCTACCCATTTTAGGAACCATTTTTTTTCAAAAGGTTAAGCAGGCGTATTAACGACATGAGGCATCAATTTGTTTTAACTTTGGTCGCTAGGTGGCGGTATATTTGAATTCATTATTTTGGGCTACTCAAAATTCCGATATGGAATTTTCCTCATGTAAAATATTCTTATCGCACCAATTTTGAAATTTGTAAATATGACGTCTTTAACAAATTTCGTCTGGTGAAATGGACTGTCATGTATTGGGAATAAATAAAGACCCAGGAATTTACAAATAGAGGCAGCGCTGGTGTACTTGCAATATTCTTGCATGTTTGAAATATTGCTTTAGCTTGAGATCCTCATACCTACACCCAAGTTGTGTTGGCAACATTGTTCAGGATGTCAGGACTACAAAGTGGTGCTCAATATAATGAACACTTCTTCAGATGCGACGCTAGTGAGCTGTTATTATATTTGAGTATATTGTTCCATGTTCCATCTCATGGATTTTGGTTCCATAATTTTTGCAAACATGAATGTTGTGGTAGGGTTCGTAAAAGTTTTCTTTGTGTTAACCTGCTCCAGTGATGCTATGAAATAATGGAATGTGTTCTAGAATATGTTCAGGTCACATCCAAGAAAGGCCTGGAATTAAGGCCTTTGGGTCTACATGTAACCAAAATCCAATAATTTACCGCCCTGTTATTAAAATTCCCAATTAGTAGCTGCGTCCATAAGACAGTCCATTCCACTAGACGACCTTTGATCAAGACGCCATTTTAACAAATTTTAAATTTATTGCGATAAGAACTCATTACACTGGAAAATTCTATATAACAGAATATCTTGAGTAGTCTAAAAATGATTCAAATATACCACCTGGCTAAGTTCTAAACATCATATCATGCTTAAGCTTACGCCTTCTGCATAACCTCTCTACTTC